>NC_091855.1:13046810-13351491 GCF_037783145.1 Equus przewalskii | reverse complement strand
GAAAATATTAATTACCTTTAAGAATAGACCCAAAAGGTTAATAATCCTGTCTCTCTGGTATTAATATGGAGGCCTCCTAGAAGATTGCTGATCTGGGGGAGGGGAAGGAGTAAATCGATGGAGGAGTAAGAAAAGAGAAGGGCCAAATTGGGAGAGGAACTGTGTCCATGAGGGACATTTGTCAGAGCTGGAATTTTTGTGCCCAGTGCAGACATGTCACGACCGATGTCCCACCCGGATTGACCTCCATATCTGCTCCACCCCTACCTCACTCCCCGACTAATGAAAGGGGCCCCTTTGTTGTTTTCTTTCCTCCCAACTTTTTATTTGGAAGTAATTTCAAACTTACAGAAAAGTTACTAGAATCACAAAACACCCCTATACTCTTTATCCAGATTCTCTATTTTTAACATTTTGCTTCATTTGCTTTATCATTTATGTTCTCTCTCTCTCAGTTTTTTCCTGAACTGTTTATGAGTAAGTTCCCTACATCATGGCCTTTATCTCTAAATATTTCGGTGGGGATTTCCTAAGAACAAGGATATTGTTTTATATAACCTTCAGTAAATTGAACATTGATACGATACTTTATCTAATCTGCTGGTTGTATTCCAGTTTTGTCAATTGACCCAGTAATGTCCTTTATAGCATTTTTTCCTGTCCAGGACAGGATTCAGTCTAGTTGTGATGTCTCTTTAGCCTCCTTTCGTCAGAACAGTTCCTCAGCCTTTCTGTTGTTTATGACATTGACATTTTTCAAGATTATAGCCTCCTTTTCCCCCTTTTAGAAAAATAGAATGTTCTTCCCATTGGACTTATCTGATGTTCCCTCATGTTTTGACTCTGGTTACACATTCCTAGCTGGAATATACATGAGTGATGTTGCAACCTTTTCGATGTATTACATCCAGAGGCACTGATACCCATCTGCCCCCTATGTGTGATGTTAAGTTTGAGGCATTCAAGCCCTCAAACTTAACTCAGGTCAGGTGTTGTCCAACTTCCTCACTGTGAGTTTACTAGTTTCCCCTTGCTACTAATAAGCAATCTGTGGGGAGACACTTTAAAACCGTATAAACATCCTGTTCTTCATCAACATTTTGCCTGTAGCTTCACCACCCCTCCCTTCTGGGTGTGCAGGTATTTCTGGACTCCAGACAAGGGATAGGAGTTCAAAGCTGTCTGGAACAAGGTGGCCCAATTCTGAGGGCCTCATCCAGGTAGAAGGGGCCCTGCGGTGCTGGGCCCAGCCCTGTTGAATACCGGCATTTCCACAATAACTTTCCTCTTCTGCCAGCAACAGAAGCTCATTCGTCAGTCTCTCAACTGACGTATAAGAATGTTCTTGCAAAATCTTCTCAGCTTTATTTGGGCACAGTGGGGTATAAAAAGAAGGCTAGTGCCCTCTTGGTGTCTTTAAGGATCCTGCCACAGAGCTGGGGAGACAAGACTCGGACTCACTGGAAGGTAAAGGACAGATAAGTTGTCAGTACTCTGACCCCACAGGACAGCTTAACCAAAGCTATCCCATGACTCTGGAAAATCAGGTGACCTTAGGAGTTTAGGGGAGAAGAGATGGAGTAGCTTAGGTAGGAGGCAGGGACCTTTCGTTATCCAGGGTAATCTTTGGAAGTTGAAGCACAGGCAAATATGGGTAAACAGAGATGAGAGGTAAAGGCGTTCCAGGAGGGGAAGCGTGTGCACAGAGACCGGGCGATGGGAGCATGGATGGTGCCACTGGGGACCAGCCTGGATGGGGTCAAGCAGTTCAGGCCGCAGGATCTACCCTCTTTTGTTTTACAAAGTAACTACTTTGCAACCAAATCTTACTGAGCACCTACCTAAGTGCCAGGCATTTGAAAAAATAGCTTTTCCAATCTAAAAGTAATACGTGTTCAGTATAGGAGGCTTGGAAAAAGAGAAATATGTAAAGAAAGATTTTAATGAAGTCACTCTGTTCTTTCATCCAGAGATAACTGGTTAACCGTGGTGTGTTTCCTTCGTTTCTGAGATCTTTAACATTCTTCTGGGAACAGCTTTGTTTTGGTTCATGGATTCTGTAGCCCCTCTTATCCCTCAGAGGATATTCATCATGCTTTTTAAAACATTTCATTTTGTTGACTTTGTTAATTCTGTTTTCTAGCTGGAACTTCTGTTCTCAAATTTGGTGGTTTTGGTTTTGGTGAAATGTTTGGTGAGTCTTTGTTACGTGTCACCTCCCTATGAACCTGAACTCCGTGCTCCGACTGCCAGTGGCTGTGGACGGGAGGGTAAGAGGTGCCTGCTGGGGACTGCAGGAGCTGTCCAGGTGTCCCCTTGCCCTTCTATCTCAATGTCCAGGGCACAAGCATGGGTGGAGAGGTGGGGCAGGGGCCCACTTGCCTGGCTGCTCCAAATCCAATCACCAACCACTCAGGGACTCTCCTGGGCCCCCAACTGCTGGCTCCAAACTTGGAGACCCCAGAGCTGTTGCTGTGACTGAGCATAGAATCCTCAGCCACACTGTCTGGGTTCAAATCCTAGCCCCGGCATTTACTAGCACTCTGACCTTGAAAAAGCTCTGTAACTCTGGGTCTTATTTATAAAATGAGGATGAGGGTAGTCTCTATCTCAAAGGATTTTTATGAGAGTTAAATGAGATGATATATGGCAAAGTTCTTAGAGCAGTATCTGGCATATATACGTGCTGTATGAGTGTCAGCTGTTATTTTTTTTTTAAATTATTTTGTGATTTTATTTTTTGGGGTTCTGGTTTCTCCATCAGTTTATTCCCATTTGCCTTCCATCTTCAGGCAGCCCAGATAATTCCTTCTTGTTTTCTGGTGCTGTAATGGATTTATTCTTCCTAGAAAATGTCTTTTCTGTCATTTTTTAGAGCCTTGGTGGAGGCAGGTGTATCGCCTTGGCCCGCCATCTTGATACGTCGTGCACATTCTTCAGGTTCTTTTTCCCTGAGTATGTACAGGTGTTATTATGATCTGTATCTGTAATACAAACATCAGGGCATCCATTGTCATGTATGTCATCTCACCTGAGAGCCCGGCCCAGGGCAGGACTAGCCACCTGGTCTGGGTTCCCAGATGCTGATCCTGTCCTGGGTAGGACCGGGGGTGGGGGGGGTGAGCAGTTCTCCTCCCGGCCTTCCTCAGCCTGGGCTGAGGCTGTCGTAATAAGCGTAATGGATCCTCTATTCCCTTTGTCAAAAGGAATGTTAATTATTTTCAGCAGTCTAATTACGTAGCTAATGAGAGAGTGACTGAGATAACATCCCCTTTAATTACTCTTGCCTAAGTGCTGTTTGGAGCCATATTTTGAGCATGTTGCAAGGCTCAGTGCTTTCGCAGTAGATGGAGCTGTCCAGTGAGAGGCTGAGTGAGGGGCCGGGGCTGCCAGGCTTAAGGCTCTTGGTGGAAGTGCCTGGCTGCAACCAGTGCCCGGCCTGGTGAATGCCAGCCTTTCTTCTGAGCCGTTATTTAAAGGAAAGAGACAGTTTGGATTGGGTCGGGTGTCAAGCAAACAGCAACCGTCAGAGCTGCCCCAGAACAACTCTCTTTCCTCATTCTTCTCCCGTGCACCTGCCCTTCAGGCTCCTCTTGGCCAATCAGAAATTACAGTAGGCATTAGCTTGCTTACTAATTTTCTGTCTCCCTCCCAGCCTGTGAGCTCCAAGGGGCCAGGAACATTGCCTTGTTCACACCTATTACAATGCCTGGCCTTCAGTGGGTTCTCAAGAAATATTTGTTGACTGCTGGAATACGATACCCCGAGTAAACAAACTGGCCTCCACAGGACTTCTTGGAGTAGGGCTTCTGGTTGTTTAGAATTCTCTAGGGTGGCTTGGCTGTAGAAAGCTGTGAAGAGTTGGGCCCTGGGTGTCCAGGCTTGTCCTCAGGAAGACTGACTGGTGGGGCAACCAAGGGGCAGGGTCCCCATTGCTCTGAAGGCGTGGCGTGTGTGGGGATAACCTGTGGGACACCCTGAGTACCTGGCAGTAATAGGGAGAAGCTAGATAAAGAAATGCCTGGTCAGTTTGTCGGTGAGGCTGTGAGGTCACTGTCTGTCCCTTTCCAGCTGACAGGAGTCGTCTTGCTGGTCTCACGTGACAAGGATTCAAGGGCCCCTCAGCTGCTGCCTGATGGGATCTGCATAGGGGATTATTGATGGAGGGGAGGGGAGGCAGCCCTTTACTGTAACGCATGCCTGGCTCTGGGACAGCCGCCAGGCAGCTAATTAGAGAGCCCAGCAGCTGTCCAGCCTTTCAGGCAGCGAGCAGCAGCTACCGAGTGCCAGGAGGTGGGATGGGAGGGTAAGGAGAGGGGCATGGGGCCAGAGACCACCATCCAAGGTAGGGGATGGGCGGTCAGGGTTTGTTTCAGAGGGGGGCACTGGGAGGGACAGGTAAGGTAGAGTGGGCTGGATGGGGAGGAGGCAGGGAAGAGAAGAGGGTGACAGGACAGGGAAGCCTCCAGGTGAGACAGAAGACAGGGTGGCAAGATGTCCGGCAGGCAGGGAAACTCAGATTCCAAGCCCTGAGTGACGGGGTGCAGAATGGAAGGACAAGGCCAAGTGGAGTAGGGGGTCTGTCCCCTATCTCCGCCTACTTCCCCTATGCCCCAGGGCTGGGTCTCCTTGCTCCCCAGGGAGAGCTGACCAGACACAGCCTTTCCCCTAGGGGGATTTGGAATTCCAATTTCATTTGTAGCTGAGTTGGTCACTCTTTGGTTTGGGAAGTTGCCAAATCCACTTGTGTTCAGAGCTGGTCTTACTATAGGACAAGTAAAAGCAGTTGTTCTGGGTCACATGGGAAGAACAGGGGGGGAGGGGGCGCTTTGAGTAGCCAGAGGGTTCCCCAGTGGGTCTTTGGGGCATCTTCTCTTTCCTTTGTGGGCATCTGGGGTGGGGGAGATTTGAGGAGTGCTAAGGAGGAGGACAGAGGGAGAGAAAAAGGGATAGTGTTTCGCCTGCCGCTTCCTGGCTCCAGTCTTAGGTTCCGGGCCATGGAGACTGCTGGGGGTGGGGGGCGGGAGTTGAGGGGAGATTTGGTTTTTATGTTCCAGTCAGAGAGGCAGAGATTCAATCGTGCAAGCCCAGCTTACCCTAAATAGTTGTAGGGGAGGAGAGAGAATGATGCAGAGGGAATTTCCTGCCAGCAGCTGCTGGTTAAACCTCTTTGAGAAATGAATTCTATGTGCATGAAAACTGGATGTGCCTTTTGAGTGCCAGCACATTGTAGAAATAACAGAATAGGCATTGTTATTCTCTGACCTGAACCCGAGCCTGGCCCCTTGCCCACGTAGGAGCCTGTAGTGTCTCCTGGGATGCCTGGGACACTCTGTTCCTGCCCCAGCCCTCCTCATGTGATATGTCTTCTGTATTATCAGACCCAAGGCACCCACCCCATCCACCAGTCTAGATGATGGCTCTTAGAGGTGGGAGAAAGGAGAGCGAGCACCCTCCTTTCTTTCCTGGTCTGCAGAGAAAGCCCTGGTCATTGTAAACCAATGTTTGTGATGCTTTGTGGGAGAGAGCCCTTCCATGAGGGTGCCCTAAAAATTAGGGAAGACCCCCAGACATCTTTACGTTTCGTTAATAACACTGGCTGGTACAATCACCCAAGAATTTAGCTGGACCCTTCTCCACCTTGTTTGTCCATCTTCCAAGAGAAACTCTATGGTCTCAAGGAATTCATCTTGTGGAGGGGGAAGCAGAAACATGGTAATTTTAAGATGAGACAACATGTTTCAATAGAAGGATCCTCAAAGTCCTGTGGGATCATCAATGATGGAATAACTGGGAGGCTGTGGGACAATGGCGTCACAAAGGAATAAGGAGGGAGCAGGGTCTCGAAAGAGGAGGGGGTGTGCTGGGCTGCAGAGAAGGGCAGGCAGGGAGGACAGGCTTGAAACTGTGTGGTGGTCTCTGCTCCTTTAAACTCCCAGGAGCACCCGGCATGTTGATAAGGAGGCTGGATGGACAGACTCGGCTCTATGTTTACAAATAAGCTGCTTACAGGACGGACTAAGTAGATTAGGCTGAATGAAGGTTGCGTGCCTACAGACATGTGCCTTGAGAATGAGGTTTGGATGGGAAGCAGTTTGAAGGCATGCTATATGGTGCGGCTGGTGACTCTGGAGCCCAAGGGCCAGGGTTCAAATCAAATGTATGGATTTGACCAAATCTTTTAATGTCCTGAAACTTGGTGATTCATCTCTAAAAGGTTGGGTGGGGAGGGGGCGGCTGATAATTCCTGCCCTCCCCTGCAGGAGTCTTGGGAGAATCTTGAGAGATGATATACCAGAAAAAGTATATTTCACCCCATAGTAGTTGTTATAAGGGCTCGTCACACCTTCATATGCTCCTAAAAGTTCTCGTTCAGGTCACATAGTCCACAAAGAAGCCTCACGCCCTCTGCTCCCTGAGACCTGCTCTAGGGGGCCAGGGAGTGTCAGAGGAGGCTGAGAAGAGCTCGTGCACTTGAAGGCAGAGGCAGGACCCCTGCTATACCATCCCCTCCTCATCCAGCCTCCACCAGCTCCCTGGGGGAAGAGCCTACAGACCAGGAAGCAGGAGGTGTCCAGTGCAAGGCTGGCCCCAGGAGGGAGCCTGTTCTGACTGTTTCAGCTTCACCTACTAGGGCAGCACCTCAGCCAGCAACGGGCTCCCAGGGCTGACTACAGTGACCGACGGGCTGTGCTGCCAGGATGTGGGCTCTGGTTTCTGTTTCTTTTTGGTTTTTACTTGTGCTGTCAATGCTGCCTGCTTAGGGCTCAGGGAAGGGGAAGTGCCCTTATGTCCACGGAAGTGCTGCGGGGGGACTGAAGCCCCAGGCGCAGGGTCAGAGTGGTGCTGGGAATGAAGTGGGTGTCGGATATGTCTCGTTGAAGCCCTTTCCTCGAGATGATAGGTACGTGCCAGGGTGACCCCTGCTCACCATCAGGAAGGCTGGGAGAAGGGAGGCAGATGGCCAGGTGGGGCAGGGTTGGAGGCTCCTGTCTCTGGAGGAGCTGGGGAGGGATAGAGGCAAGGCAGAGCACAGCAGCCCACTCACTTCATACCCTCTGCCTTTCACTTTTCTTGGTGCAGAGGCCCCAGGGAGACACCCAGGGGGCGTACACCCTCCCCACCCACAGCACATGTGCACACAGTGAGTTTCAGGTCTCCGCCCCAGCCCTTTCACTTCTCGGCTCCTCTGCTCTCTCAAAAGTTGTCTGCTTGGGGAGCAAAGGCCTGAGTCACCCCTGCTCAGAAAGCCTGGGCATGGGAGGAGGGAGGAAGGTGGCAGTGGGCGTCAGCATGGGGTGGCTGGCACCCCTGTGATCCACCCTGCTTGGCCATCCATGGGGGCATCCCGCCCCCAGTCACATACTGTTCTCTGTTTCCAAGCGGCCAGTCTGTCCTTCCGTAGGGCCCTGCTGGACCTGCACTCTGTCCTCGGGCTTAGGCAGATGGTGCTGCATCCAAGGGGTTTTCAGGGAAGCTCCAGCACCTTCATATTAAAACAAAAAATGTCGGACTCTAGATCAAATGGTCAAGTCTTGGGGATATGATTAAAAATATGTTCATGGCAAAGGGCATTATAAAGTCAGATTTATATCAGCTTGTAGTCAATTATTGATGTTAATAGGAAGGGTCTCAACAATAACAGTGATAAAATAATAAAATGAAATAAATATTAGGGTGGCGGGATTGTGGGTGGAGGGGGTTTAGCGTACATTTTGTTGGATTCCTTGTTTGCCTGTGTGTGGTTGTGCTTGACTCCCAAAATGCTAAAACGAATGTCCTTCACTATCTGCTTTCCACGAGGCCCTTGACCGCCCTTGAGAACAGATGTACCCACCACAGGGTGAAGGTGGGAGTGTAATTTGAAGCTAGATGAGAATGGAGCTGGATTCTAAAATTATATTCCCTCTCAGATTTACAAGTGCGCACCCTTTCACTCGTGGTGCAGGAAGCCCTAACCCCACGTGTGAATTGCCTGGGATCCGTCCCAGGCTCTCATCGCTGGATTAACCAGACCGAAGCAAACAGGATGGCAGAGAGGAGGTGGCAGGTTCCAGGAGAGGGGCCTCGGGTGGGATGAGTGTCTGGTGCTGGGCCTGGAGCCTGGGCCCTTGTGGTATTTGCCTTAAGTCTGCCTCTCTGGTTGACCTGGTGGCTCAGAGCTGGGGGCACTTTAAGCTAATGAACGCCTCCTCTTTTATTCCCAGGGACACATGGAAGCCACACGCCCACTAGCCTTGGATCAGCTGAGCCCTGGGGCTGATGCTTGCCCACACTGCTGAGAATGGCGCTGAGAGCCAGCCAGGCACCAGGACTAAGGTTAACCCGGGACGCTCCTGGACCGTGATCCTGATGTCTGTTCTGAACCACACGCTCAAGGGTGTGTTAAGTGAGTATATTACAGGCTTCCGGGGATCACAGGCCCCTCCTGCCTCAGCAGCAAGGGCACAGGTCTGGAGGTTCCAGTTCTGAGCCTGCTTCCGCTCCGAGGGCCTGTCACAGGCTACAGTTGTAGAACAGGAGGGCAGTCTCCAGCAGTTCCAGGCCATATCATGTGCTGGAGCCATCTTGTATCTACACGGCCTCCAAAAACTGGGCCAGACCCAGATGGTCCGACATGAGTGATGTGAGACACTCAGCACATAGGAGACAGCATCTTCCCAGATTCTCTTTCTCATCTGGAGGCTCATGGATACTTTGGGCCTCGGGCTTTACTTCTGTGCAATGGGAACTATACCTCCCCTGGGATTCCAGACTCTGCCCAGAAGCCACGAGCAGTTCACATGGCCTTGGGTAGAGCTTCCAGGGCACTGGGAGGTGAGGAATGTTTGGCACCTTAGGTGACATAAAAGTGACACCAGGGGTCAAGAGGAACAAGTCCTCTGATGATTTTGCCATGTTTCAGTGGCACCTCCTCCTCAGTCCAGAGGGGCTGCATGTGGGGCCCCTCTGTGGAGTGTCGCCTGTCCTCACATGGCCTGTCTTTCCAGCCTCAGTCTCTGGCTTTTCCTTGATGACGCTTTAAAAAATGACAATTGGTTGCTTTCCTAAGCCCCGGAGGCCTGTCCGGCCTAAATGCTGTTCTGTTTGTGCAGGGCAGACAGTCCCACTGTGGAATCGGGGACCAGCAGGCAGAGAGCTCCCTGGAAGGCCAGACAGGAAGAGCTGGTGCTTTTGACTAGACAAACTTTTAGGAGCTGCTGGGCTGGTCCACAGGAGCCCAGAGCCTTACATTCCAGGTGGGAGTTGGCAGGGAGAAAAAAGGGTAACCAGGTATTTCTCAGCTTTAGGGACATCTTGACTCTACTGCCAGATGAGAGTGTAAAACTCAGGGCTAGAATCTACTTTTCACTCAGTTTGGACTTGCAAAATCAGTCTGCAACTGGATGGTCTTTCAGGAAGTGTGTCCTTGGGTTGATATGTAGCTGGGGCAGTGTGATCGAGCCTGGACCGTGGGAGGGGGGTGGGGGTGGAGAGATGGCCATGGAAGCCACTGTGGGAACGCAGTGACTCAGACGGGAGAGCTATTCCCCACATAACACAGAATTCTCCAGAGCAATCTACGTCATTAGCCTTAAAACTGTTGTACCCTTGCTTCCAGTCATCCGACTTCTGGAATTATTCATTAAGAAACGGTTCATTAGAAAATAGTCCCAGAAAACAAAAGGGCCAAATTCTTTTGTTACAGGCATAAAAATATGTTTCTTGTGGTGTCATTGTAGTAGTGGAAACGGGAAACAATTTTTCTCCCTTTGGTGAGCATCTAGGTTAAGTAAATTATAGTTTTCCACTTTGAGGAATATTACACAGCCATTATAATAATGAGAAATAGGCAATACAACAACTTGGAAAAAGGATTATGACACAATAAGTGAAAGTGTCAGGTTATAGAATAAGTACATTATGGTAACTTGTAAAATAAACACATAAGAAAAGATTGCAAGGGGGAAATGGTAAGGGCTGCTCGTTTGGTGGAATCATGAACGCCTTTCTTTCTATAATGCATGAATTTGCTTCTTTTAAAACTAAATTCAATCTGGATGAATACACAGCACACCATTAGTAGTGACTTTCTCTGAGGTGTGGGATAATGGTGACTTTTGCTTTCTAAGGCATTCCTTTCTGTAATGTTTAAATTTCAGCTGCGTACACATGTTACTTTTGTAATCAGAAAAGATAATAAAGATATTTTTAAATGCTAGAATTAAAATTTTTAAAAGGCTATGTTTTCCAAGAAAGAGGAAAAATGAAAGGCTGAGGCAGCTAGCCGTTTATACCTGCCCTCATCAGTGTTGAAGGGCCTGCACCTGTTTGGGCCCATTCATTCATTCGTTCCACAGGTAATAGTGGGTCTTAGTGCCAGACATGGTTCTGGGCACTGGTTGTCCAGCAGTGAACAAGACAGAGCCCCTGCTCGCATGGAGCTTTCATTCTAATTGAGGGAGATCGACAACAAACAAGTAGCAAAACGTCAGAAAGTAAAAGTGCTATGAAGAAAATAGGATGATGTGAGCAGCAGGCAGGCTATTTTGGACTGGAGATCAGAGAAGGTCTCTGAGGGCTAACAGTTGAGCCAAGACCTGAATGACCACAAGGAGGCAGCCACGTGAGGTCTGGAAACAGCCTTGCAGGCAAAGCACAGGATGCCAGCCTGTGGGCCCCACCCACAGGTGCCCTTTGCTGCCTGAGCCCTGGTGAACCTCTGTGCCAGGCTGACTCCATTCCCTAAGCCCACTTGCCCTCCTGCACCTGTCCACTGGGATTTGCTTAGCATCTGAGGCCCTCTAAAATCCGCCCCCACCTGCCTCCCCGTGTGGACCGGCTGCTCCTGACACTCTGGCTGCTGCTGCTCCAGGCACAGGGCTTCTCTGGGCAGTCTGCTCGCTGGTCACTGCCCTTGGCTGGCATTTCTGTGGTGGGGCTGGGCCATCTGAGATTCCGAGCAGCACTGAGGCAAGCCGGCAGTCAGGGAGGCTCTGGGTAATGTGTGTCCTGGTGAGAGGTCTTTGAATGGCACATGCCTGGAAGCCCTGAGGTGTGGCTGCCGCCATAGTCCTGTGAAGGTCAGCTGTGACCCCGGAGGACGTTTGTATGGATCCTGCCAGAACTTGGCCTCTCAGAATAGGCTGAGCCTTCAGTAGCTCTGACACCCAGTTCTGAGCTTCACAGATGATCCACATAGAAGCTCACGTCCTTCTTGCTTCCTTTTGTCTCTCCATATACCATCCCAGCCTTCCAAAAGCAGACACTCAGAAAATGATAGTGACCTCAGAGGAGCCTGTAGTCAGCCTCAAGGGCAGTGCAGTGTGCAAGGCTCAGGAACCAGACTTGCTGGGTTTGAATCCCAGCTCTGCCTTTTGTAGCTGTAAGAACGTAGGCTAATTATTTAGCCTTTCTCTGCCTCAATTTCCCCATCAGTAAATGCGCTTGAGGATTATCTGAGTTAATACATGGAAAGTGCTCAGAAGAGTGCCTGATTATTGCCATTGTGATGTGGGAAGTGGAGGGAGGACCATCCCGGGGCCTTTCCTGGGCTTCCCACAGGAAGAAACAGTGGAACTCTATGGCACCTGGGCCAGCCAATGACCACAGGTCTTTCCCCCCACACCTGCTTCCCTTTTGGCCCTGAAACAAGCCCATGTTTTCCTCCCTCACTAATTTGATGACCAAGTTTGACGGTTTCAGTCCTTGCGTCTTGTACCCAGTTGTAAGGGCGCCTGTCCACCCCTCATCCATTCCACTCACCTCCAGCACAGAGCCCACAGGGGACTGGACTTAGGGTCACTGAAGCTGCCCCCCCGCTGCCTTGCCCTCAGCGGCCCCCTGGAAGGGCTGTGCATCTCAGAACTATGGTGATTTGGGTGCCTGGAGAGGGGAAGTCAATGGGGCAAAGAGGAAGGGCTGCGAGGCCTGGCTGCATGGAAGGAGAATCCCAATTTTCTAACAATGTGCTCCTCTGGACAAAAATTCCTAGAATCATTGTGTTGTGGCACCTTAGCTTCCTGGAACAACATGGGAGTTTTTGACAAAACCAAGGGCAATCATCCCCTGATTTTGTCTCCAGCCTTTTGGACTTTCATGGGTTCTCCTTGCCCCTTTCCACTGCTCACTCTGCTCTCTGCCACCCCAAGGAACAGCTCAGCAGGCTCTGAGAGCAGCAGGTGAGGTGCAACCTTGGAGGGGCACTGCCCGCCCTGACAAGTCACCTTGAGTTCTGCCCTTTGCCGGAACTCTGTGTTCCAGGCTCTTTCATCAACACTTCCGAGGGCTCTTGTACTTGAGTGTTGTTCCCCAAAATCCCCTTGTGAAACTGTCCACAGCTCTCCAAACTGTTTTCTCTTGTTTTCAGTAGTGCCCACCTTCTCTTCCTCTTTACTCCACTCTGCATTTTCCTTCCTGGGCTGTCCCCTCTTTGTGTCACGGTCCTCAGGATGGTTGTGTTTGTCACCAGGAGAAAGAGGCCAACGTCCAGTGAGCTGCTGGTTCTTCCTGATGCAGGCTTTCCCAGGGCTCTGATCGCAGGGCCAAGCAAGGAGGTACTGGAAGGGTCCGGGGCAAAGGGCTCAGGTTGGGGGAGGCCAGGGCAGGGATAGGGGTCTGTTGGGCCCAGCAGAGGGTGGGTGAGTCTGCCCTTGCTCAAAGTTTAAGCATGGCTCCTGTGATTATTAGAAATGGATTTGGGGAGTGGAGTTCTGGATATCCACCCAAGCCAATGCCTGCCTTTAATCTTAGCATCTGTCCCACCACAGTGTGAGCTGACTTCCCAGCTGACAACACTGTCTTGTATCCCTGTTCCCTGTCTTCATTCCCATCTCCTGGCCCCAGCCAGCACTTCCAGTTTCTCCCATTCATCTTGTGTGGACCAGGCGTGTTCTCCAGGCACAACCCCTTGGACACGGCCTGACCTTGCCTAGGTATGCTTCCCCTCCACCCACCCCTGCTCTTCCAGGTAGGGGAGATTCCAGAAAGGGAATCCAGGCCTTGGGCTCACCCTATTCTCTCCCCATCCTCTCTTCTGTTCAGCAGCTAGCCCACTCTCTCACTCTGACAGCTACTCCTTTAATCTTGGTTCTGCTGATAGGGTTTGGGAGGGGTCTGGCCAGCTCTTCCAAGTCATCTGCTCGGGCTGGGGGGAGGGGGGGCAGGGGGCAAGTGGTAACTGGGGTCTCTGATTTGTTATGGACTGTGAAACCATTCTTGACTGTCCCAAGATGAGACCAAGAGGCAAGGAGAGCAGGATTTTAAAATCAGCATCAAGGTTGGGGTCTGAACTGAGAGATGAATCCACTAGTTATGTCAGGCTGCTGCAGAAGAACACGTCTGAATGGGAAGCCCACTCCCCCAGATCCTGTGGGATGGAGGTGCCAGGGGCATGAGTGCAGGTCAGGTGGACAGACCTAAGTTCAGAGGGGCCTGAGTCGGGCAGAGGCAGTAGTGGTCTCCAGGCCACCGTCTCACCCTCCTTGACCCCTCCTTGCTCCACAGTGAGTTTCCCTGGAGTCTGGGTCTGTTCTCTCCCCAGCCCCTGAACCCCAGCCTGTTGAGGGTTCAGGATAAAATGAGGGTAGGAGAAGCTGTGCCAGGAAAGCTGGCCGTTCGTTACATTGCACCCTTCTTTTCAAGCCTGGCCTCAGAGGGCTGCTTCTGAGACAACTCCCCTTTCCTTAAACCCTCCTGGGCCACACGCAGCTGGAAGCTCGCGTTGACTCTCCTCCGCTGAGGTTTGTTCTCCCGCCATCTGTATGTGCGCTTGTTGTTTTCACGGGGTTGCTTGGCTGCCGGCTTAGGGCTCTGGGTGGAGGTGAAGTCCTGACCTGCTTGGCAAGGAAGGCTGCCTGGCCACTAGTGAGGGCAGGGGCAGCACGACCCTGCCTCAGCTAGGAGGCGGTGCTCAAAGCAGGAGCCACTGACCAGGAAGCCCAGCTCCATGCCAGAAATGACTGCCACCCTTTCTTGAGCATTTGCTGTGGTCTTAGTGTGTGTCTATCAGCTCATTCATCCTCACAGTAACCCTGGGAGCTGGTCTCTCTTATTATCCTCACTCCACCTATAAGGAAACTGAAGCACAGAGAGCTCAGGTTAAGGTGCCCTGGGTCCCGCAGGTGAGGGGTATCAGCCGGGACGCAAACCCAGGCAGTCAGGATCTACACCCCCTTCACACTTGTGATCATGGTCTGTTGTCGGGGGTGGCTCAGGAGGGGAGAACCTGGGTTAATTTTATGCAATTTCAGGTTTCCTTAGGTTCATGTGTCTGACAAATTTATCGAGCATCTTCTATAGACAAGGCACAAAGATGACTAACATTCACTCAACAAATGTTTTTAAGATGAAATTTTATTTTTATAAAAGTTATGCCTACTTATTAGAAAGAGATTTTAGACTATACAGAAAAATATAAAGAAGGAAATAAAAATCACTTATGAGGTCACCATGCAAGGATGATGGTGGCTAAATGTTTTGTATATTTACATGTATACATGCCTTTACAAAATCAAAATCATGTTAAATATTGAGTTTTGAATCCTGCTTTTTTGTCTTAACATTGTATTCAACAAACAGTCATCAAGGCTGTTAGTGCCGGCCTTCAGATGAATCATGGCAAAGCTGAGTGCTGTCGTCCGAGGTGAACTGGGTGCAGAGGTGAGCACGGCAGTGGACGGCTCTGGAGTTGGAGATGTTTAGGAAAGTCTTCACAGAGGAGATGGAACTTGAAGGAGGATGATGGCCTCACGGGCCATAGGCTGGGGGTGGAAGGGCACCCCAGGTAGCAAAAACAGCGATGTAAAGATCCAGAGGACAGGATCCGAGGCAGAGGTGGGTCATGGAGGGCTTTGCCAGCCATCCCTTGGGGGCTGAGCCTTCCTCTCAATGTTAGATGTTAAAGATCCACTCGTGGGCTGTAAGTGGGGAGAAACGTCGGATTTTCATTTTAGGAAGACTGCTGTTTCCACACACTCCTTCAGAGTGTGATGAGTGAATTGGACAGGAGCACGGCAGGGCAGGGAAGCCAGCTGGGAGACTGCTGGAGTCATCCAGGTGAGAGATGATGAGGGCTTGAGCCAGAGCATCAGGAATGAGAGAGAGGAAGGAAGAGATGGATTTGAAAGATATTTAAGGGGTAGAAAGGGCAGGAGTTAACGGCTGACTTGGTGGTTTGCTTTGGCCAATAAGATATTAGCAGGCATGACTTAACCAGAGCCTTAAAAAGTGCTGGCACAGTTGGACTCGCTCCTTCTTGTGCCTCTGCCCCTGCCCTGAGAAGAACATGTTGGGCTAGTCCACTGGGCCCAGGTGGAGGAAGAGAGGCAAGTGGAGCAGAGCCACCCCAGCCAAGCACAGGACAGAGACCCCAGATGACTCACAGTCTCATCACTGATTCCAGCCAAGATCTGCCAACCCCCACACACATAAGCTGCAATAATAAATGAGAGTTGATTTAAGCCACTGAGTTTTGGGATGGTTTGTTATGTAGCAATTGCTAACTGATAAAGAATGCCTTTGTTCTTGAATTGAATGCCTACTGTGTGCCAGGTACTACTCTAGGCACTGGGAATGCAGTGCTGAACCTGACAGACAAGGTCCTTTACTCTCAGGGAGCTCATGTTAGAGTGATAATGTGGCAGAGGAAGCTAGAATGATGCCAGGGACTCTGGCTGCTAACTGGGTGTGTGGTGGTACCATTGATCAGGACGGGGGTCATAGAATGGAAACAGGTTTTGGAGTAAAGATAATGAGTTTGATTTAGGAAAGGAGTATGCGGTGCGTGTGGGACATTTAGATGGAGGTGTTCAGGAAGCAGTGAGATACACAGGTGTAGAACACAGGAAAAAGGTCTGGCTGTGGAGAAAGTTGTCAACATATAAAACACAAGATCACGTACCAAAGAGAGACAGTAAGTGCTGTGGATATTCAGAGGAGGAAGAAGGATTTGTGGCTGGGAGGATGAAAAAGGTCTTGTTCTGAAGGTAACCTGTAAGCTGGGTTTGTACTTGTGGAGGTGAGAGGAGAAAAGCACACGAAATACAATGGATAGGATCTGCAAAGGCCTGGAGGTAAGACAGGGAGAGCTGGACTGTACGAATAAGGCTGCCAAAGTAGACCGGAGTGAGATCATGGAGAATCTTGAATGCCAGGCTGAGGATGCTGTAGTGTTTCATGAGGAAATGGGCAGCCATTGAATGTTTTTGAGCAGGGGAGTGACATTAGGTACGCATGTCTAGGAGATGGGCAGTAGTATGCAGTGGGATGAGTTTTGAAGCAGAAATCAAGAGATATGGATTCTAGTCTCAGCTCTTCCATTCACTGGCCCTGGGGTATGGGGCAAATGTCTTCTCTCTGAGTCTCAACTGCCTTTCTTAAAAAAACAGGGGTAAAACTATCTGCCCTTCACATGAATCTTAATTCTGTAAGAACCAATGACAAAACGTGAATGAAAGCACTTGGAAGACCACAAAGCAATGCACAAGGGTGTGTATTATTGTGACTAGGCCTCCTTTAGCTGAAAGATGAGACTGGGATTCCCAGACAGATGGGCAGACTGCATATGTCACCTTGTTAACCTCTGTCCCCTCTCCCACCTCAGAGAGGGGATTGACAGAGATGTCAAACCTGGTGTCCACTGGCAGCTGGCAGAGCTGGGATTCATATTCTCATGCCCTGCCTTGCCGTTCTTGATGCAACCCTGAACTCTCCCACCCCACCCTTTGCGTAAAAGACATGTGTCATTTAGAGAATGCCTGCTCAGGAGAGGCCTGTGCCAAAGCTGCAGAACAGAGGACTGGAAAAGAGTCTCTGCCCTCAAGGAGCAGACAGGCTAGTTGGATCAAGAGGGCATGTGCATCAAAGTAGTAAATAGAGTGGCACTGGATAAAGGGCCAAATGAGTGGTCCACATAGTCGCTAGTGGAGGGCGAGGAGAAAACAGAGAGGCTGTGGGCCAGGCCAGTCTTGAGGGAAGCAGACTGGGGCCTTGAAGAAGGGTGGGGTTTAAAAGAGAGGAGGGGAAGGGAATAAGAAGTAGAAAGGAGGACTCTCTCCTGTCAGCCCACTGGTTTCCTCTCACCTCGAAACTAAACACCAAAACCCCGCTTAATGGAGCAGTTGAAGACAAATGTGACCACAACGAGCTAGCACTTCACACCCATTAGGATGCCCATCATCAGAAAACCAGAAAATAACAAGTACTGACAAGGATGTGGAGAAACTGGAACCCTTGTGCATTGCTGGTGGGAATGTAAAATGGTACATCCGTTGTGCGAAACAGCAAGGCCCTTCCTCAGAAAATAAAAATAGAATTACCATATGATCCAGCAGTTCCATTTCTGGGTGTACACACAAAAGAATTAAAAGCAGGGACTTGAACAGATATTTGTACACCCATGTGCACAGCAGCGTTATTCACAATAGCCAAAAGGTGGAAGCAACCCATTAATGGATGAATGGATAAACAAAATGTGATAATATCTAGATAGATAGATCACAATGGAATGTTATTCAGCTTTTAAAAAGTGAAGGAGATTCTGGCACATGCTACAACACGGATGAACCTTGAAGACGTTATGCTCAGTGAAATGAGCCAGTCACAAAAGGACAAATACTGTATGATTCTACTTAATGAGGTGCCCAGAGTAGTAAAATTCACAGAGACAGAAAGTAGAATGGTGGTTGGGCTGGGGACGGGGTATGGAGTTTCCGTTTGGGATACTGAAAAAGTTCTGGAGATGGATAGTGGTAATGGTTGCACAAAAACGTGAATTACTTAATCGTATACAGTCATGCCTCACTTAATGACGGGGATATGTTCTGAGAAATGCATTGTTAGGTGATTTTGTTGTGTGAACATCATAGAGTGTACTTACACAAACCTAGGTGGCTTAGCCTGCTACACACCTAGGCTGTATGGTACTCATTTTATGGGACCATCATTGTATATGCAGTCCATCGTTGACCGAAATGTCCTTATGCAGTGCAAGACTGTACTTACGAATGGTTAAAGTAGTAACTTTTACATTATGTGTATGTTAGCACCACACACATAAAAGACAAATGTGATAAGTTACTTAGGAAGATCTCCTAAGAGAGAGAAAGATGAGTGAGGAGGAACTGTTTAAGAAGAAGTGGGGAAGAGATGCGGCTCCCAGAGGATGGGCCTGGGGAGACATGAGCCCGTAGCCTAGAAATTGGGGTGATTGGTGGGCCAGGACAGCCAACTCTTCCACTGACCACAGATGGTCCCAGTGAGTTATTACAGGGAATGTAGTAGACGCCTCCTTCCGAGTAGCATTTGAGTGGAGTTGCTCAGAGGAAGCCAGTGGAGCTGTTTGTTTTCTTCCTTTCATTTCTCCTGCCCACCTGGCTAAGGTAAGGAATATGGAATAAAGTAATGAACATGGAATAGGGTCAAGAATATGACTGGTAACCAAAGGGAAGGGTAGAGGCAGGTTAGAAATCCCCTCAGCCGGGTCACATTAGAGACGGGCTGGGCGGTGGGAAGCCACAGGAGGCGAATCCCTCCCTCCCTCACCTATCTCCTTTGTGTCCCACTCCCCACTCCCCGCAGCCGGCCCCAGTCGGTGCCATGGCTTCAGCCGAGCCCCTGACGGCGCTGTCCCGCTGGTATCTGTACGCCATCCATGGCTACTTCTGCGAGGTGATGTTCACGGCAGCCTGGGAGTTCGTGGTGAACTTGAACTGGAAGTTCCCGGGGGTCACGAGCGTGTGGGCGCTCTTCATCTACGGCACCTCCATCCTCATCGTGGAGCGCATGTACCTGCGCCTGCGGGGCCGCTGCCCGCTGCTGGTGCGCTGCCTCATCTACACGCTCTGGACCTACCTGTGGGAGTTCACCACCGGCTACATCCTGCGTCAGTTCAACGCCTGCCCCTGGGACTACTCCCAGTTCGACTTTGACTTCATGGGCCTCATCACCCTGGAGTACGCCGTGCCCTGGTTCTGCGGGGCCCTCATCGTGGAGCAGTTCGTCATCCGCAACACCCTGCGCCTCCGCTTTGACAAGGATGCAGAGCCCGGGGAGCCAGGCGGCCCCTTGGCCCTGGCCAACGGCCACGTTAAGACTGACTGAGTGGGGGGCTAGTGGGTGGGGCCCGGGGGTCTCTCATGGACCGTGTGGACAAAGATACCAAGCTGGTGGGGTTGCCCTTTCTGTACAGCACAAGCCCAGCCCCAGCCCGGCCTCGGCCCGGTAGGGCGCTCTCATCCCCGCGCACCCTCCACTGTGGGCGGGCATTGGGGCGTGGCCAGGTGTGGGGGCGTGGTCGGGTGTTGGCGGTGAGGTGTCGAGGCAGCCGAGGGACTTTGGGAAAGGTCTGAGGATCTCAGCACAGCTCAGACGCTGGCGGCGGGAGGCCTGTGGCTAAGCAGCGACTGGACTACATGGGTGACTTTGGAAGCAGCAGGCCCTGTCCTGGCTAAGGGACTCAGAGAATGGGCAGAAGACGGGAGGCAAGGCTTGAGGGGGCTTTGGGCTGCTGCAGCGGCCACCTCGCTCCCTCCCACCTTGTTTAGTTGGGCTTTGGCTGGTTCCATTAGGCAATATTCAGGTGCTTGCTTGCAACCAATACCTCCCCAGGGGCCTGCTGAGCTGCAGCTGAGACTGGGCAGCCAGGAGGCTGCTTGGCAGTAGTGTTGGTCTACAAGGGCTGGGAGGCCTTCCCTTGGCTCCACTCCCTTCCCCCAGGGCCCCATGCTGCTCCCTTGGCCTTTTGGGGGCCCCCCTGGTGCTGGATTCCCACCAACCTTGGGCTTTTGGAGGTTTTAATCCCTGTGTGTTGGGTGGCGTTTCCCCCTTTTCTCTTTTATTTTCAAGGCTTTACCACTAGCGGCCCCTTTGTCCATGTCAATCACCCCACCCACCCCCAACCCCAGCTCCCTAGCCAACACAGCAGCTGCCGGATATAGAACCCTGAGACAGACCCCACCTTCCTGCAGCCCTCCCTCCCTATTTCTGCTGGCCTGGTGACTGGGAACACCTCCTCACCCCTGGTCTGCTGGGTGGTGGCAGTGCCCTGGTGCTCTTCTCCATGCTCCCTCCCGGCAGTGGCTCAGCTGATAATGAATGACACCCCCAACACGCAGTCAGGCGAGATGGACCACACGGATCCGCAATGGGGACTTAGAGACAAATCAATTCCGGGTGGTAGTGGTGGTGGGAGGGGTCAAGACACCCGGCTGGTTTACTTTCAAGCCAGTCAGGGACAATCTAGCTTTCTAGGGGATGGAGGAGCAGGTATCCAGTGTTGGAGACCCATGGAGAATGAGGGAGGAGGAAAAAGAGGAGGCCTTTCAGCTTTGGGAGAGCCTTTGGAGCATCCTTAGTGCGAAGAACTCAGTTCTGGTTCTGCCATAGCCCCAGCCCTGCAGCCAAACCTCCTCAGGGCTTCCCCTTCCCCCACCCCTCCCAGCAAGGCTGACCCTTTGAGCTTGCTCCTTAAACAGTATTAACCCTGCCATGCTCATGGTCATTGTCATCTCGGTTGCTCTGCCTTCCCCCATGACAGGTCCATTGCTGGCAGTGGACAGGTGAAATTCTCACTCCAGCCCACTTCCAGCTCCAGCCCCCACTCCCGGAGAGGAGAGGTCCATCAGGATGGCAGCCTATCCCATGGTAGATGGGCTTTTCTTGACCACACTAGGACTCTTAGGTAGAAATTAGCCTCTCTTTCTATAGGTCATTAAAAAGTGATAATCCCACACCTGTAGAGAGAATCTCCTCTTCTTGCTGTGCTGCAGCTCCACCTGGGTGGTGCAGACAGCGCCAGCCAAGGGTGTGTGTTTGGGGGGGGGGGGGATTGGGGGTGGGCAGAAGTGATGTCCTGGATTGGGAGAAATGCTGGGAGACTGCCTTTGTGCAGTTGACCCTATCCAGGACGGGAAGAAGGGTGTTTTCCAGCCTCTGCATCCTGGCCAAGGTCCTCAAATCCAAGGATGAACTACCTTCTGCAGGGGCCCGCCCTACCTTTGATTTTACTGTGGCCCCAATTCCAAGGCTTTGGGGCTTCCAGGGCTTCAGGCTTCCAGTGGAGGGGTAGACTGCTTTCCAACTACAGGTGGAGGGGATTCCAGAGGGAGAATATTGTCTGGCTTCTCTGTTCCATCCAGGTCATTGTTTCCTTGGTCCTCTCCCCTAATTTCATTTTATCTCAGTCTCCCAGACCCTAACACTCCTTCAGGGTCCCCATGTGGGCCCCTAGACCACACTGCCCATCTTTGCTCTCCCCTTCCACGATAGAATCTGGTGGTCCCCTTGTTGATGTCTCGTAGCATAAGGCCTGCATAATTCTCATCCAGAGCAAGCCCTTGGATGGCCCACCAGGTCTGGCCACTCCAGTTGTTGCCCCAAGGGCTTTTCCTGGCATCATCTTCTCTCTGGGTCCTATAAACTCCCAAGTGCAGGAGGTCTCAGAGTAAATCTACCTGCCTGACAATGGGCGGACATTGTGTTTCTGCTTCATCCAAGTGCCCTGTGGCTCCTATTATCCCTAGTAGGGCACAGTGCCCCCAAGAAAGGGAGGTGATGACCTGGGGCTTGACCACAGGATCTGCAGGCTCAGAGCTCACGAGGGGTAGCCCAGACTTCAACTCTTGCTGTTTTGGGTATCTTCAGGGCCCCAATCCCTTAGTGCCCAGGGACCCAAAGTTTGGAGTAATCCCAGCCCTGCCAAGCAGTGGGGGTGCTGGCGGGGAGGGTCTGCTTGCTGTTTCTAAACCGCTGGTGTCCTGGGCCTCTCTCCACTGGACATGGCAGCATCTCTGAATTACAGATCGCCATGTGCTGCCCTGCGTGGTCGAACCGCTTCTGACGTCTGCTAGGTGTCCTGTCACGTGTGCCCTGTCCCCTCTGATGCCAGTGAGTCAGGATGGCCTACGCTTATTCACAGCAATAATACCTGGGGAGTGCCCATGGAGTCCTTTTGTCTGGTCCCTCCCTCTCTGCATGGGTCTCCTGGGGAGGCAGTGCTGAGTGGGTCAGTTCCTGAGAACCTGTGTTTCTGGAGCTCTGGGCTGTGCAGACGTCATGGCAGGGGATGCAGAAAGGAGAGGCCGGCCGCCTAAGGCAGGCAGAGTATCTTCCATCCTGAGGCCACCCCAGATCTGGAGGAGCTGCAGGTCCTGGCTTTGTAAAAGGGCCTTTGAAGTGGGTGGGCCTGTCTCCCACCTCTGGCAGCTCTTCAGAAGAACACACAGCTGGTTTGTGCACCCACTGCCTGCTTTGTCTCCATCGGTCTCTTTGTCTCTTCCTTTTCACATTCGTGCACATGAAATATACTGGTGTTTGTGTGTCAGGACTGGCTCTGACCCATCTCTGTTTCTTCTATTTTGGAGCCCCTGTCCTAGGGGCTGCTGGAGGCCAGGCCCTTCACAGCCTGGCATAGCGCTGTCCTGAACCAAGAGGGCTGCTGGGTGGGGCCACCCCGTTGGGAGGGCAGGTGGCACTCCCAGCCACTCCTTTTCTGTTTTGTCTGACCTGGTAACCTGAATTCTCCACCCAGCCATCCACGCTCCACTGGTAGCAGAATGGATCCAGCCCTTACTTTGGTCCCATGCTGCCAGGCAGATGGGGAGGCCTGGGCAGTATCCAGGTTGGCTACAGGTTAGCCGCATTTGCTCATGAGATGAGCTCCTCTTGAACACGCCATGACCTGGGATGTCTCATGGGACATGAGGGGCCAAGTGAGGAGGCTGAGGGTACCCCAAAGGGCTGTACAGCCAGAGCCCCTTATGCTTCATTACATTACAAGTCACGCTATGAAGAAGAGAGCTCTGCCCTCATCCCTGGCAGTTCTGCTTTCCCTGAGAAGTGCTTTTGGAGGCAGTAATCCCTCCCTACTTTGTGCTCCTCTGCTCTGTCTAGTGTCCCTTGTCCTTCTCTCCCCCCACCATGCCATGCCACTTTCCTACTTCTAGGGAGAGGATGGAGGGTTCAGAAGTTGCTCAGTCAGTTGAACTAAACACAAATGGCCTGGCCCCCCTGCCACAGCCACTGGTTTTCTGGAAGGAGTGGACAGTGTGCTTTATGAATCATCGGGAAGGCCCATTCCCTCTCTCACTCACTTGAAGGTGTTCATTTATTTGACTGAAGCTTTTCCCCTTATAAAAATGAGCAAACGTAAAGCCCCAGCAGTTGTTTACATGTTAGTATAAACAAATCTAAAAGGCTGTTCCCTTAGAGCAGGTTTTTGTAGAAAGAAAGAGGCAAGCATAATGAAACAGGGTCTACATTATGGAGCTTCAGAGAAAAGGCAAGAGGTAGGGCTCAGAACAAGGAATCTGAGGGGACCTAAGACTCTTCTTAACTGGCTGGCTCCTTCTATACTCTACTCAATGGCTGCTTTCCTTTCTTGATACTTTCCTTCCTCACCTCCTCTGTTCCACACTCGCCCAATCCAAAGGGACCTTCGAATGATGCTACATTGAGAGAAATGCCCCAAGAGAATTAATGCCAAGGACCTTGGCTGCATTGTCTGAAATCTGCCCAGTCTTTCCAAAAGCCTAACCCTTAATTAGTAACAGTGAACTAATGACCATCCCCTTGTCTTGCCTTCCCAGGGTGCCTATCTCAGAAGGGTGTGTTGTCCACACTGCCCCCTGGCATAACCAAGGGACAGCTGGTCTGCCTGTGTTTGGTGGGCAGGGAACCAGGTACAGGAAAAGGGGGCAACTCACTCATCACACCGCAGGTTACAGCAACCGGGCTGAATAATTTTAACCACAGCCGTGGCTCCTACCACACTGCCAGTGCCACAACTGCTCGTAAAAGAGAAATTAATGTTTAGGAGGAGGAGAGCTGGGAGAGAGATGGGGTTCTAAGGAAGGAGCTGTGGGATGCTGTCTTAGCCAAGACTTAGAACAGTTGGCACAAGGATCCTTCCTCGTGGAGAGAGGGTTGTCAAATTTTGCTTCTGACAACAAGGGTTTAAGGTTGGCACCTTCTCTGCGTCCCACATGTGACTTTATCTTTGAGCTGGGCCTCTTCTCTTTGATTCTATTTCCTTCTTTGAGATTAAGCCTGAGCGTCTAGCTGTAGGTGCTCTCAGAGGATTTGAAGCTACCAGATGAGACTTTTCTCCTTCTGAACATTCAGATGGGCCTGAGAATTGACCTACTTAGTCCTTTGGTTTGTTATTGGACACCAACAGTAAGCCAGGGACCAGGCTAGTTCCTGGGTTGCTTACAGAGTGTTGGGGAGAAAGACGTTGCATGGACATTCACGCAGATGGTTATTCACTCCAAAGTTGATCAGCACTTCAGTAGAGGTAGCTGCCTCGTCTACAGGGGTAGGCGAGGGTTCCCCAGGGAAGAGACACAGTGCAGACCTGGAGGTCGAATACCAATGCGTTCTGAGGTGGGCTGGCTTCTCACTGTCTGGAAATGCAGACATTGATTGTGCCCTGGGAGGTACCTAGATGTATACAGTGCAGAACAAAGCTAGCACACAGTGGGTGCTTTAAGGAACTCTTGATGAAAGAAGTCTTATAGCACATCAGCCCCGGGAAGCCCACCCTAAAGACCAGGCTGAATTTCCAGAGCACCACAGGCTTCTTCGGGAACCTGAAGCTAGGAATCCTGTCTGAACAACAATCATCCCTGACATTTCTGTGCCCACCACTATAGAGCAACTCTCTGTCCTTCCCCCTCTTTCCAAACCATTAGTCCCCACAGAGCCCTGCCAGCATCCCAGCTTCACTCTCAGAGTCTTTGGAGCTTGGCCAAGACCCCACTGTGTTGGTTTGTCCATTGCTTCATTCTGGTGGTACACTTTCTTGGTGTGGGCAAAGTTGTCCTTTCAGTGCCGAACAGTACAGAGAAGAAGAATCCACTGATAGTCCGGTCTGGCTCCTTGCCTCTGTTGCAATCACACCTTCCACAGAAGGGAAGTTTTCTGGTTTATAAGGGTCCACTGATGGTGAAGGGTCTGGAGGCTGAATCTTCTTAGTTCGAGTATAGAATTGTGTTTGTTTCCTGGGGCTGCTGTAAAAAATTACTGCAAACTGAGTCGCTTAAAACAACAGGAATTTATTCTCACACAGTTCTGGAAGCTGCAAGACCAAGATCAAGGTGTCTGCAGGGCTTTTCCTCTGGAAGCCCCAGGGGAGAATTGTTCTATTGGCATGTCTTGGTTTCCCAGGCCTGTGGCAGCATCCCTCCGGAGGCTCCCTCGAGGCTCACGTGGCCTCCTCCTCTTCCGTCTGCGTCTTCTCCTCTTCTGATGACACTTATCATTGGATTTAGGGCCCGTCTAGGTAATCCAGGATGAGCTCATCTCAAGATCCTTAACTTCTTACATCTGCAAAGACCCTTTTTTCAAATAAGCTCACATTACATGTTCCAGGCATTTGGAGGTGTCGATATCTTTTGGGGGGCCACCATTCAACCCACTACGGGGGTTAAGGAGGGAGATTTCTGCTGAATCCCTTGCACTTCGTATCCATTTAGGACTTCTATTAAGAGCGAGAGCTGGAAGTACAGCATCGGGTGACTCGGGAGAGAACTCAAGGATTCAAGTCGAGGATGGAGCTCCCCATCCCAAGATGCATCCTGTGGCTGCTGTGCTTTTCCCGTTTAGATGCAGATTTGACCCTGTTACACCCAAGTCCAGACTCTTCAGCCATTTCCCATCCCCTTTAGGACTAAGTTCACCACCTCAGCAAGGTTTATACAAAGGATGTTACACAAACCTTTGTGGTTTGGCCTCACTTCTTGCCTCCCCCCAAGTCCTGCACAATTCAGGAAGAATGACTTGTAGTTCCCCCTGCAGATCCCCACTCACTGCCTCTGGGCCTTCAGCCCGTGTGTTCCCTCTCCCTGTAACACTCTTACTCCTTCTTCTAGCCCAACTAGAGACTGAGGAGCTCACTTACAGACAGCAACATTCATGCTCTCCCTGGCCCCAGCTCTCAGTTTAGTTCAGACAAACTCAGGATGGGAACTGTCTCCCAGGAAACTCCCCGTGTGACAGCCTGCCAGCAGCAGTAGCTAAGTTCTCCTAGTGCTGTCAGTGCAGCAGACTTTGATTTGCCCAGTCACCCTAGTATGCGCCAGGTCCTGTGCTAGGCCTGCAGCACAACAGTGAGCAAGGCAGACTCATGTCCACCCTCCCCCGCCTGAGGCCTTCACCTGAATTACAAGGTGCCGAGAACTCTGGTGGGCTGACTCAGGGGAAGATGAATGAACAAGATTGAGGAGGTCAGGAAATATTTCTGCGTCTGATATAGCCAGGAGAGGGGGTAAAGAGGGAGGTGAGGGGAAGAACAGGCCTCTGGGTAGAAAGGGCAACACATGCAGAGGCTGGGAACTCAGAGAGAGCAGGGGCACCTGCGGTAGCTCCCAGGGTGAACGATGGAGTCCCCAGGAAGCCAGGCCTGCACCACGAAATGTCTGTAAACCAAGGCAGGGAGAGACGGACAAGAAACACACAAGAAAATAACAGGGTGTGTTATTTTCCAGGGTAATATGTTAAAACAGGGTGGTGTGCAAATGAGTAAGGAGCTCCTTGAGACTGGGTGGCCCCCAAAGGTCTTTGGGAAGAGATGCTATTTAGGCTGAAACCTGGATCGTGAGGAGGACAGCCACGTGGAGGCGGGAAAAGAGTATTTCATGCAGAGGAAACAGCCGGGACAAAGGCCCAAAGGTGGAAATGAGTTTGGATAGCTCGAGGAATCAACAAAAGGCCCATGTGGCTGGAGCCTGGTGAGGAGGAACAGAGGATGGGATGAGAGAGGTGGGCAGGGTTCAGAGGTGTAGGCCCTGGAGGCCTGGGTCAGGGGCAAAGGGGAGGAGAGATGGATGTGAGAGCTCTTTTTTTTTTTTTTAAAGATTTTATTTTTTCCTTTTTCTCCCCAAAGCCCCCTGGTACATAGTTGTATATTCTTCGTTGTGGGTCCTTCTAGTTGTGGCATGTGGGACGCTGCCTCAGCGTGGTTTGACGAGTAGTGCCATGTCTGCGCCCAGGATTCTAACCAACGAAACACTGGGCCGCCTGCAGCGGAGCGCGCGAACTTAACCACTCGGACCCGGGGCCAGCCCCGAGAGCTCTTAAGGAAGCAGAATTGTGGGGCCTAGCCGGGCCCATCTCAGGGAACCCGTGTTGAGGGGCAGGACCAGGCAAGGAAAGATGCAGGCAGAGCCTGGGGTCCCTTCTACCCTTAGCATCTGTCCTGTCCTCCCAGAGGCCGGGTCATGGATTGAGGTCAGTATAACTGACGGGGGCGTCTATTTGGTTTCTGCGCACCCTCCTCTCTACCTGCTATGTAAACACTCTGTGCCAGGGTAGATTGCACAGGCTGGGTCCTGAAGGGCTTTACAAACCACGCTTCCCTCTCTCTCTCTCTCTCACATACACACACACCTTGTCCCACCTCACCCCACCTCGCCTCACCCGGTACATGCTACCCTTTGTGAGCTGGGCCTGCAGAGGCCCTTCTGAAGCTACCTGGGAGCTCACGCCCCCATCCCACCCGCAGACCCTTGGAGTCTCCAAGGGGACAAGGGTAGGGGACCAGCACAAGTACTGAATCAGACAGATTTTAATTCTAACCCTGCCTCTGCCACTTACTAGCTGTATGACTTTTGACAAGACACTGAGCCCCTAAGATTTAGTTCAAATTTAGTCCGTTTAGTTTGATTCACTGGGAGCACACTCCCTCCCCCAAGGCTGAATGTAAAGGTAACTACGTTGAAGGTTTAGAGCAACAGAGTGGACTTTAGATTCCAGTTCAACATAGCAAACAGCTTTAAATGGACTATTAGACATCTCTATTATAATCTTTACTAATATTGCCTTTAGGGGTTTTTTTCACTGGCCAGCTCTGAGCCACCACCCTACTGGTTGTAGGGTGACCAGTTGTCCCAGGACTAAGGGGTTTCCCAGGATGTGGGACTTTCTGTGCCAAAACAAGGAAAGTCTAGGGCAAATGAGGACAAATTGGTGACCTTAATCAGTGGGAATTTAAAACATCCTTACTAAGTACGATACAGTGTATCTCCTCCTCTGCAGAATGACCTCTCTCCCTTTGGACACGGTCTTGGCAAGTCCTTCTCTCCAGGCCAAAGAAGGACAAGGATGTCCAAACAGGTCAATCAGCCTTTTTCTCTTCAATTTGAATCTCAACACAAAGCCTACAGGGACTGTCCAATAAACCATCCCTGCCACCTGGATCCCAGGTGGCCTTTGGGTTCCTGTTTTCTCAGCATGTTCTTTGCCTTTTCCTTCAACTCCTTGAGGTGCCCCTCACAGTTTGCAACACATTCCTTTTTGGTTTGATAGTCAGTTGATTCATTGCTTGTGGCCAGTCCTCTCCCACTCTCTACACAGCGCTGAGAACCTTCTGCATGTTGACATCCTGATCCCTGCTGCACATCACAGGACTGTCACCTGCGATGGTGTCTGTAGCCCTCACACTCCCCTTTGCTAACCTTCATGAGATGCTGCTTAGGCCTTGAACTAATACCTCCTATCTAATCCCCACCCCACCTCCAGGAGACCTTGCCTGTTACATCCTATTGTTGGCTCCCCTGCACCTGTTCCTGAGTCCTAGACTGCTAAAAACTGGAGGAAGCTCCAACATGGGAGTGCCCCAAAGTAAACCCTTCTTTTATAAACTATAAAGCACCCAGAAGTGCAAATAATGACCTTTCCAATTTTGTGTATCCCCCAGGATTCAGACCTGCTCCAATTGGGATTAATCTGATTTTAGAGCTGTCCGTTTCTAGAGTAGGGTTCCTAGGAGTCCTTTAGAGGCAGGCAGTCTGCCAACCACCTCTGGGTGGACAGTCAAGGACAGCTGGCACCTACTACCTCCCTGGCTTGCCCATGGGCAGCTCCCCAGGACAAAGCCAAGGGTCAAGGCAGGTGGTAGAACCTTGTCTGGACCTCTTCAACACTAAAGAGCAAGCCTCTTCCTTGGATCACTTTAGAAATGACAACAAAATGACGTTAGGTGTTATTTTGCTGACTTTCACTCCATCTGTCCTGCCAGGGTCTCAGGCCTTCTAACCAGCAGGACCAGATGGCACCTTTTGCAGGAATATCTCATCATTTCTGCCTTTCTGAACATCCTAAGAAACAACTTGTCTTCTACTTATTGACTTATCTGTACATTCTTTCCAATTATTCATGTATTTTTCCGTCCTATGACTCTATTGAAGGCACTTCTGAAGGCACCCAATCCTGGCTTATATTTCATGTCCTTGAGATGACAACGGACCCTGTTGTCCACAAGGAGGGAGAGCGAGGGTAAGGGAGGGGGAAGTGAAGGGGAAGGAGAAGGAAATGGAAGGAGCCAGATTGTTGCATGTTCATAACTATTTGCAGCCATCCCCTTTCTCAGTCTTTCTGGAATGTTCCCCTGGGAACTTCCTGAGTACCCAACAAAAGATGCAACAAACAAGGCTTTGGAGTTATGGACTTGAGTGTGAATCCCGGGCCCCTGACTCACGTGGCCATGTTATGTAACCTGTCTAACCCTCAGTTACTCATCTGAAAATGGGGCCAATAATAGTCCTTACCTCCCAGAATTGTAGAGATCAGATGGGACAATGCTCTTCGAGTGCTTGGCATGAAATCATTGTCTGATATTAGGAGAAATATTCTCCTTTGTTAGTCTCACAAGTCAAATGCAACCAGATATCACCCCTGCAAGCATTTCTGGACTCCTGCTGGTGGGGTCATGGGAGCTAAATCACAGATTTTGAAAGATCCTGATCTGACCTGGGCCACTTATTATTAATAGGAAGGCAAACTACTTAACCTCTATACACACAAGTTTTCTCATCTGTAAAATAGAATGAGAAAACTTACTCTATAGGATTATTGTAAATGTTAAGTTAAATAAAATAATATGTCTAATATGCTTAGTACAGGTCCATGATTCCTTACCCAAGCCCATGGGATTTTGCAAGACTTTTTGGATTTCAGAAAGATAACGCTTATTTGCTGTATGTTTTGTAACTCTTTAGCCAGGTGTGAGTCAGTCCCCCATAGTCAAACCCATTATTATTTCTACATGGAAACCTATAAATATCCTACTAAGTGGGATAAATAAAAATTCTAAATGGCCTTACATCCTTACCTTGTGAGAAAGGCAATATTAAAGTACTAAAATTCCTGCTTGACAGAAAACAAACTAAAGATCAGTATAGTGGGCTGTTCAAGATCACACGGTCCATAACCGGCAGCACCAAGATCCCTGGGTCATCTGGTCACCTGGTCATCAGCCCAGGGACTCTTCCCATCATGCCACACAGCGTGATGGACACGACCCTGTTACAACCATTTCCTGTGCTTAATGAACTTTACCAAAAAAACCCCAACAAAAGAAGCTACTGAATAGTCGTTTTACCCTCGTTTTTCTAAGCATGTTTGTATATTTCTATATTCTTTTCATATTCTGCTTTTCCCACTTTAGTACGTGGTACACATTTCTCTGTATTGTATTGTGTTGTCATTTTTAATAACTATACATCTTCCAGAATCTTAATATAACACAGTTAGCAAAGCTATTCCCCTATTGCTGGGTATTTGCTTGCTACCAATTTTGCGCTGTTTTAAAACAGTGCTCAGTCCTTCACTTTTAACTTTGCCTTGGGGATGAGCGAGCATATTGATCTGGAAACACCTGTCCTTTGAGCCCTCAACTGGCTGGCAGCCTTTGGGAGATTGCCTTTCCAGACACTTCGACTGTATACTTGGTGTTCCCAATCAACTAATCAATTAGAGTTTACTGTGTGCCTACATGGGGAACACGGTGCTCTTTGGTGCTTAGAGGAGGCACAGAAGTGTAAGCTGTGTCTCTGATCCTCAAGAAGCTTATGTGTAACCCAGGAGGCCTTTCAACTTCAAACCAAACTGGGTTTGTGTCCAACCAGTAAAGCCTTCTAAGCAGGGCTGGTCAAGATGGGCACCGGGGTGTGACGTGAGTGGTGAAACCAAGAACTTTAAATAGGTCTCTGGTCTATCCCCTTGCTGTCAAGGGCATTGGTTCTGTTCAGGAGGAAGGTGCTAAAAGTGAAATAGTGAATAGGGAAAATAAAGTCAGGGGTTCCACGAAGCCTTCCCTAATTCATTGTTTTACTTTCAGACTGTAGCAGTCAGGGTAAACCATTAAAAATCCATATAAAATACTACTTCCCTGACTCTCCTGGTTAGGGGGTCAGTGAAAGGACTGAACAAGACCTGGCTGCTAGTTCTATCTCGCTTCTCTTTAAGCAAATTACTGAAGCCATCTCTGCCTCTGCTTGCCCATCCAGCAAATGGGAATGGCGTTAATGCTCTCATGGGACTCACAGGATTGTAACAAGGTTCAACCGAGATCCTGACAAGTGCTTTAGAAAGAACAAAATGTTGCCCAAATGATCTGAGCGAAGCTGGGGACCACGTGTCATTATCCACTGTGGCATCCCTAGCTCCCAGCATGATGTGGGTCTGGCACATAGGAGGAGCTCAATAAACATTTGTAGAATGAATGTGGGAATTGGCAGGTGTTATAAATTATGGGTCCGTAAAGGGCAGAGAACGGCACGTCATTCCTTCCATCGACTCTGAGCCTAAGGAGGAGGCACTCTCCGCTCCAGCTCCACCCCCCCCCCACACACCCACCCTCCCTAGAGCAGCCCCCATCCTGATTCTGTCACCCCTATATCCACTGTGAGGAGACCCCCGTTCAGAGCGGCCAAGAATCGAAGCCTAAAATTCACCCCTGGTAGGGAGCAGAGGCAAGCGCTGACCTCAGCCCATCTCCTCAGGTTTCAAGGGCTGCAGGACTCACTGTCACAACGGACTGGCCAATTCTGCCCTCATTTCCCGCTCCTGGCTGCTAAGGCAGAAGAATGTTAAGCCATAGGGGTCAGCAGCCAACAGCAGCTCTCTGGCCAGCTGAGAAGGACACCTGGCACCAGAGAGAAGCCATGCCCTTATCCACCGCCAGCCTGGGCCTGGGTGTTCCATCGTCTCGTAGCCCAGCCAGGCTGCTGCTCTTGGGGCGTTTGGTACCAACAATAGAGACTTCCAAGCCTGCCCTAGGGAGCCAGTTCAAAGTGGCCCAAGGCCTGCCCACTGGCTAGGCTCTCCCAAGGAGATTTCCTGTATTTCTTGAGTCAATGTCATCCTTCTCGTTGTGATATCCTAGAGGGCAGGACAAGCTCTGAATGAAGGTCCCTCCTGTAGCTGTGGGGCCGTGACAGCCAGTCACTTTGCAAAGTCTGCAATTTCTTTTCTTATGCATCTATTTGTCTCTTTATTCTGTCTTCACCCAAATGTAAGGTCCAGAGGCCAGGGTGCACATTTAACTCTTTCACTGCTTTCATGTCCCAGAGCTGAGACTGCCTGACCCAAAGCAGTTTCTTCATTAACGTTTGTGAATGAACAAATGAATGAATAAATGAACACTTTTGCAATGTTTACTATATATGATAAATGATAGTGATATAAATAAATGATTACTATGAAAGACTTTAAAAGGAAGCAGTAATTTCCATAGTCTCTCAGGATTAACATACACATTGTCCTGCCTTATTCATCGATTATTTATTTATTTATTCATTCAGTTGTTCATTTAACTTTGTTTCTGACCTGTAAGAAAGGTGAGAATTCAATGGTAGCATCACGTGTTTGTCAGGGCCACACAATAGGGATACAAAGTTCTAGAGCATCCCTGATGGGGATTTGACCTAGTCAGGGGGTCAGCGGAAGCTACTTGGAGGAAATCCTATTTTAGCCAAGATCTAAAAGAAGAAAGTCATTAACCAGGAGCCAAGGTGGGGAGGGAAGAATATTGCAGAAAGAGGGGACAGTGCGTGAAAGGCACGGGAGAATGAGGAAGTATGTGAGGAAGAGAAACTGAGGCACAGCAGGGAGTGAAGAGGGCAGGATGAAACCGGGTCAGCCCCCTTGGCGAAGCCAGAGCCCAGCAGACAGGCCAGCAGCATCCCAATGTGTTCAGTAGAGGTGCCCTGGGCAGGGCAGGGTGCCTTTAGGAGACGTCTCCTCCCCTGGGAGACTCTTCCCAACCCCCCAACCTAGATTAGGGCCCCTCCTCTGTGTTCCCAGGGAACTCAGGGCTTCCCCTGATCATTTAACTTATAAAAGTCTACTTTAATGATGTGTGTTCTTACTTTTTGGTCTCCCCATCTCTCAGTTTGTGAGCTCCTTGAGGGCAGAGGCTTTGGCTGTTCATCCTATCCCACCAGTGCCTAACAGTGCCTGGACGTGATAGGTGCCCCATTACTGTTTGATGAATGAAGGAAGGAAGGAATGGAGTGCCCACAGGTCACAGAGCACCTTGCACAGGTGTTTGGATTTCTACACAGTCAGGAAGCCCCGGCTTAGCCCTGGGCTGCAAACAGGAAAGCGTGGACAGGGGTCTCTGCTGACTTTTGGAGGAGAAGGGAGCCAGAAGGCTGGAAAAAAGAGGTCAAAGGATGCTCTGTAGTGGGTGTCCCGTGAAGAACAAGACGATTTACAGTGTCATCCTTAAAAGGAAGGAGGGATGACAGCTTCAAGGAGGATTTGTTTACCAGGTGCTAAAAAGGAATTTCTGCAGGTAAAGCTGCCTAGGTTTATAAGGATAAACCAGAACGTCAGCTGGGTATTTAGCAGACTCTCATGCTTTATGTGCCAAGCACTCTTCTAAGTGCTCTGCAAGTATTAAGCCATCCGAATCCTTGTAATAATTGCCTGAAGCATTTAATGGTGATGCTGTCTATTTTACAGGTGAGGAAACTGAGGAGCGGAGACGTTAACTACACCCCCCCAGGGCCGAGCAGCCAGGAAGTGACAGAGCCAGGCTCTTCCCCCCACCCCATACCACCCTCAAGCCAGCCCTTGCTCTGCTGCTGGTTCGACTGAGCAACTGGTATCTTTTAAAGATCCTCCTGTGAGGATGATCCTTCCCCATTTTGCAGATGAGAAAACTGAGGCTCAAAGAGGTTAACTTGCTGAAGATCAGTCAGCTGGTAAGTGGCAGAGCCAGGAGGTACAATTACTGCCACCCTCCCTGCCTCCTGTGTCTCCCTGATGCTCCAGGCTGAGCTCCGAACCCAGGTGTCTTCCATGCCACTCCCTCCACAGCTGGGCCCAGCAGATGGCTGCGCCGCGTGCACATTTCTGACTCAGCAGCCCCTTCTCTGCTCCCAGCTTCCCGTCCCACCTCTGAGCCTCTAACCATCATGACCGAGACAGGAACACCATCCCTGGCACAGGATTAGGGATAGCGCAGTCCATCAGCAACTTTTTGGGGAAAAAGTAAGTGCAGCTAAAATCTATTTATACATCCTTGATGGGCAGGAAGGCAACAGCCTGATCTAGGGGAAGGTGGCTAAGGCTGCAGCACGTCAGCATCCTTGGAACCTGTGTGGTGGATGTGAGGCATCCCAGGCGGGGCTTGGAGCCTCAAACAGAGCGTTTGTCTCATCACCTGGATGCCAGGATGCTTTTCCTGGTTCTGTCTCATCCCTGCTCTCTTGCTCCATCCCTCAGAGCATCCCTTTGCACAAGGGCTGACAGCTCATGATGTACCTGAAACCAGGGAAAGGGGCAATTGGACCCAACCCAGCCTCTTTGACACAGAGCCCTAGGGCCAAACAGCTAGTCTGGGCCTGTCAGGGTCATCTGAGCAGCTTGTGAGCAAACTGGTTACTTTCACCTCCAGAACTTGACTCAAAAAAAATCTGATGCAGGTGTCACTACTCAGCTCCCCTTCCTGGAAGTGACATGTCACTGTGATGGCCCGTGCCTCAGTTTCCCTATGTGTGAGAACAGAACCTTCTCAAGCTCCCAGCACACACAAACTTGACCAAGGGAGCCCTCCCTGAGACAATAACAGAAAAGATTTCCATCTGTGGGCTGAGAAAAGCAGCATGGTGAGGGTAGAGGGCAGGAGAAGCTTGGGTTTCAGGATCAGACAGATCTGGGTTCAAATCCTGGATCTGCCTCTTCCCATCTATGTGATCTCTGAGACTTGGAAATAATAACCAATTCAATCCTCGAAACAGCTCTCGTAGGTAGGTGCTATCTCTAGTCGCATCTTATAATCCAGAAACTGGGGCACAGCGAGGTAAATAAACTTGCCCAAGGTCACACAGCTGGTAAGTAGCAGAGTCAGATGGCTTAGCTCTGGTCTGGGCTCCTAACCACCAGTCTACACTGCTCTGCTTCCTATAAGACCTTAAAGAGCAGAATTCCAGTCCCGGCTTTGCCAGTAACTTAAGTCACACTGTCACCTGGGCCTTACTTGTAAAACGAGGGGAGAAGATCTCTGATTCTACACCACATAGCACTATCAGCCTCTAAGTTGTTTCTGAGCGTGTGTCGTCTCTGCCCGTCAGCCCACAAGGTGCTGGGACAGTTGTTGGGAGGTCTCTCCTCCTTGCCCCCACATCACCATGCCTGGCCTCCTAGCCCGGCCGTCAAGGGTCAGCAACAGGGTTGCAGTGAAAGAAGGTCTTTCCCAGCATCTCCTGAGCGCCCACAGTAGAGCTTTTCCAGAGCTCCAGAGCACTGCAAGGGCAGAGGCTGGCTTCTGGACAATGTAGACCATGCTGATAGGTCATATCCACCCCCATGTCAGTTTCCTTGGCCTATCGGTCACACTGGGTGACCAACTGAAGGTAATTCTGAGAATCTTAGTATTGGAGAGGAATGCGCAGGTGGGACAAGCAGCCCAGGAACTCAAGAATCCTGTCTTCAGTGTTTTGAACCCAGCTGGCTGGTGCGCCCTCGTGACAGCAGCTCAACCCCTCCTGAGAGGGTCTGAGCCCTTGCTGGTTCGCCAAACCAGAAGTTCTTCCTGAACTTGGGCTGCTGTCTGACTTTTCTGTCATGTCCCCCTTGTGGGCCTGATGCAGTCCTTTGGAGAATTGTAGGTCCTTCTAGTGGGACAGTCCTTTACCAGCTTAAAGAACGTCCTGTGTGTCCCTGCCATGGCTCCGAACTTTCTAGGTCAAACACCCCTGCTTCCTTCAGTTCTTCCTCTTAGGCCAGGGTTCTTTGAGGCTTCTTCCTCAGTGCCCTACTCCCTCTCTTCCCAGTACTATCTAATGGATTTGTCAGGAATCCTGACTCAGGATCCCTTTCAAAATGCTGTGATCAGAGACTCCGGCGCTCAGTAGGCCAGCACTATTGTCCATTGTCTCCCTTTGCCATCCCTCCCCTCCCTTCCGCCCTCCTTCCCAATTCTCCAGGCCTTCTGGAAACTGCATCCCCCAAAACTCCACCCTTGTGGTCCTTGTAGGGGCTGCCGTGTTTACCTAGGATTCTGTCCCCAAGGCCAGTGGATTGGCTAAGAGGTTGGCACTACATTGAAGCTGCTCCAATCAATTCATTTCCTGGGATTTTTGGATTTGAGTGCCTCTCTGGTGACTGAAACTGTGAGATTTAAAACTCAGCAGCTATCAGAGCTGTATTGATCAGGATAGAGTAGGCTGTGCTGCGGAAACAAATCCATTCTGATATATTAGTGGCTTAATCCAATAAAGATTGATTTCCTTCTTGTGCAAAGTTTGATGGGATTGGGTACTTCTCCTGGAAAGCTCTCCGCCAAGTGGTGATTCAGGGATCCAAGAGCCTTTCATCCTGAGGCTCCATCATCTTGAGAGTCTTTCACTTCTAGCTGCGAAGAAAGAGGTGAGGGGAACAGAGATGCGGGAGAGGACATAGAGAAGGCCAGCCTGCTCTGAAAAGCTTCTGCCTGAAAGTGACCCATGTCACATCCACCCACACTCACCAGTCACATTTCAGCCTATCACCTCACTTAACTAAGTGCAGGGGAGGCTGGGACGTGTCGTCTTTCTACGTGCTGAGGAAGAAGAGGAAAAACAAAGACTGGTGAAAATGAGCAAAGCAGTGATAGGAAACTTACTGTAGCTGTGTTTTTGCCATGCACAGACAGGTGATCTGCACTGAGGGAAGAAGGCAGAAGAGGTGAGAGACAGGGAGAAAGTTCCTGATCAGACTGTTCCTGAAGCCTTCTCTGGGCCTTGGTTGTCTGTGACATACCACAATGTCCCTCCACTGCATACCTCCTGTGCTGAGCTAATTTCGTATTACTTTTGGTCACTTACATCTAAAGGAGACCTCTCTATCTAATACATTCTTTGTCTTAACGTTATAACGCTATTAATGCAGACTAAATAATCACACTCTTTCTCTTTTTCTTTTGCTTTTTTTTCCTTTTCACTTGAGCTGCTATGAAATCACATCTCCCCATCTGGACTTCCTTGTCTAGTTCAGGGGTCAGATAGCAAATATTTTAGACTTTGTGGAGAACACGATCTCTGTGCATCTGCTCGACTCTGCTGCTGCAGCGTGAAAGCAGCCGCAGAGAGTACTTAAACAAATGAACGTGGCTGTGTCCCAGCAAAACCTAATTTGACAGAAACAGGCGGTAAGCTGGATTTGGCACACAGGCCATAGTTTTCCAACCCTGATCCAGTTGGTCTTTTTGGATCTGAGCTTGGGATTCTCATTTCTCCTTATCAGACATAATCTTTTTAGCTTCAGCCCATCTTTCAAGTCAGAGGGCATATTTTTGAATCCAGCATGGCAGCTCTCCCTCCCTGCTCTGTGTCATGTGTGTATCAAATGTCCTTTCAGTGTCCTAATGGTTCATCGGATGAGCAGGCCCTTGAAAACGTGGTAGGTGGTGACCTCGTGATGCCCTTCCTGGGAAAGGATGCTCTAGGGAGAAGCCTGGACTTCAAAGGGTGGGACACCCTTCCAAAGGCTTGGAGCACGGCCTCTGCTGACCTAGGAGCCAGCACCCTGTCTCTCTCTACGGTTCTCTGGTTTCAGTTTCATGGAGAACATCTGGCTCAGGGGCAGGGCAGGAGTAATTTGGAAGCTGTTTGCTTCCCCAAAGAATTCCTTTACTCAACTCTCAGTTATTCTATGTGATAAGCTCCCATGTCCACTCTTTTTCTTTTCTTTTGAGGAAGATTAGCCCTGAGCTAACATCTGCTGCCAATCCTCTTCTATTTTGCTGAGAAAGATTGGCCCTGAGCTAACATCCATGCCCATCTTCCTCTACTTTATACATGGGACTCCTGCCACAGCATGGCTTGACAAGCGGCGTATACGTCCACACCCAGGATCCGAACCAGCAAACCCCAGGCCACTGCAGTGGAATGTGGAAACTTAACCGCTATGCTGCTGGGCTGGCCCCCATGTCCACTCTTTTACTGTGTCCTCTAGCTATCTCTTGGGCAGTGCCCCCCTCCAAGTCAGAGCCATGGATTCTCACTCTTAGGGCTGGTGGACCATAGCAATCACAAAGTTCAGTACTCCTCATTTTACAGATGAGAAAATTGAAGCCCTAGATGAGAGCAACTTACCTAAAGGCATAAAGGGCATCTGTGGAAGAGCCAGGCTAGAGCCCATGGTCCTGCTGCTTCTTTCCACATCCTTCCAGAAGGACCTGCCTCCAGTGGGCTCCCAGGCCATGAAACCCCAGGAGTGCTCATCCTATCCCAGTCCAGTAGCAGAGAGGACAGGTACTGGGGGAACTTGTGTGTCCCAATGCCTCTATCTGGGCCTTTTAGCTTGCCTTTAAAATGAACAGAAGATCTAGGTTTTCCTGGGAAACCTGTTTTTGTGGACTGTCTCTCATAGGCTTGGCTCCAAAGCCAAAAATACTTTACATTAGCCATAAGTAAACTGTGAAGTGCATGAGCTGCCTTGCAAATTTCCTTCCTTAAACCAGGTTGATGATGTTTCCTTGTGAATTACCATTTCTATATATGTGTTTTTTTCCAACACCAAATACATGTTGTTTTTCTACACCAATTCTCCAACTCTCTGTCACCAACTGTGTGTCCAACAATTCAACTCAATTCAATTCTGACACTGTCTTCATGGAGTTAGCATCAGATCCCACAAGTTAAAGGACTCAGTCCCACAAACCTGCCCCCACTTTAGATGTCAGCTGCAAATGGAGTCTCCAAGTGACCATTACTTCTGCCTGACCAATTACAAATTCAGGGTTTCCGCGACTCCCCCTTCAAGTTCGATAATTCACTGGAATGACACAGAATTCAGGAAAGTGCTCTTCTTGTGATTACCACTTTATTATAAAGATACAACTCAGGAATAGCAAAATGCCTCCCAGGGCACATCGCACACCACCTTGATGTGCTCACCAGCCCAGAAGCTCTCTGAGTCTCGTTGTTCAAGGGTTTTCGTAACTCAATCTCCAGTCCCCCTCCCTCCCCAGAGGCTGGAGATGAGGCTAAAAAGTCCCACCCTCCAAGCCTGTGTTTGGTCTTCCTGGTGATCAGCCCGCATTCTAAGGGGCCCACCCCGAGTCACTTCATCAGCACAAACTCAGTTGTGTTCAAAAGGGCTTGTTATGAATAACCAAAGACACTCTTATCATTCAGGAAATTCCACGGGTTTTAGGAGCTCTGAGCCAGGAACCAGGGACAGAGACCAAATATTTATTTTTTGTTATACCCCACTACACTATAAAGTTCCTAAATCAGCTAGGATGTTTATAGATTAGAGCCCTAAAAACACACTGTGGACACCTTCTTTAACACACTCATCATTAAGAGGCCTCCCTCCTCCCACAAAAGGCAAGGATACTCATTTGGGGTAGGGGCTCGTCTGGAGCCCGCCACCCCTGCACTCCCCTTTCGCCCCAGACAGGACTGCCTGCTGCGCCCAGAACCTGGCCCTCCTCCTCTCCGCCTGTGTCGCACCATCCGCTTGGAGTGCCATTCTTTCCCTTCGCTCCCTGTCACATTGCAGGTGAGTAAAAAGGTTTCAGGGTTCAGAATACTTTGTGGTGGTAGTAGGTCTTCTAAGACAGGACTTCGAAGACAGGTCTTCTTAATTTACATTTGTTTCCAATTTCTTTTTGACTGGAAGAAACCATTTTACACACTCACAAGACAGTTGTAATTTTTGGCTCACAACGTACAGAATTCACTTAATATAACTTATATTGGTTCTATTGCATTTCTGACCATTGCCAACCGTTTCTCACCTATGGGAGGTTGGAAGGACACGAGCCTGCCCTCTCCTTTTCCCTGAGGCTACATTTGTGGTCAAAATCATATCCGTCCTTCCAAACCCTGTTCAATGTTCCCTCCTCCATGAAGCCTTCGTGGTTCATCCAGGTAGACTTAAAATGAGTCTTCCCATGGCACGTCCTACTCTCTGCTCTAACAGCTTGTTTACAAGGCTGTTTGCTCTATAGAAGAGAGGAGTCCACCTAACTAGACGAGAGCCAGGACAGGACACAGAGGAAAACTGGTAATAAAAGCAGGGAGGGCTGCTCATTGATAGCCATCCTCTTTCAAAGGAGAAGCTATTACTGTCACATGCCTGGTTCTGGTCTACTCTCCCTTCTGTACTGCTAGACCCATCCCAACTAGACACACACATAGTTCTGTTAAGAGATACAACTCAAGACGACAGCTCCAAATATAACCTCTTCTTCAAGGTCAGTGCAAGGCCATAGAAACACCATCCTGGTCAACCCACTGAACCAATGGGTGGATATTGGCGCCCAGGTAAAAAGACTTCCCACCCTGAAAGATGGCGCACTGTGGAGTGTTAGCAGGGTCATATTATGACTTTCATGGGTCTTAGGCACTTGTGCCTTGGTGGGCCCATTCCTCCATAAAAATATATTAAATTATATTTTAGGACTATGTCGGTATAAAGACAAATATAATCCAGCCTTGATTTACTTTTATGTATTCTTTATTATTATATTCACCATCTTCTTCTGATTTTAAAAGAAATTAGAACATTTTCATGGGCCCCTAAAAGTATTCTGGGCCTGTATTAGTCTGGGATCTCCAGAGAAACAGAACCAATAGGAGATTAGATATAGATATATAAATATATAATGAGATTTATTATAAGGAATTGGCTCACGCAGTATTGGAGAATAAGTCCCACAGTCTGCAGTTGGCAAGGTGAAGACCAGGAGAGCTGATGGTATAGAAGTTCCAGTCTGAATCCGAGATTGACGGCAAGAGATCAATGTCCCAGCTTGAAGACAGTCCGGCAAAGAGAACTTGAATTCTCCCTTACTCCACCTTTTTTGTTCTATTTAGGCCTCCAAAAGATTGGACGAGGCCCACCCATATAAGGAGGGCAATCTGCTCTATCAATTCATATGTCCATCTCATCCAGAAACGCCGTCACAGACACACCCAGAATAATGTTTAACCAAATATCTGGTTACTTCATGGCCCAGACAAGCTGACACATAAAGTTAACCATGGCAGGACTTAGGCACTTTGTCTGCTGAGCCTACTGGAGAAGTTGGCCCTGAGTGTTAGGGAATAGATTACATATGGTCCTTTCCTTAGTTACCACTTTGTAAATGGGACCCACAGGAGAGACGGCTCTGCACGCAGTGGTTACCTGGACTCATTGCCTGGGGTCTCAAGTTTGGGGGCTGGTGCCCATGCTTTTTAATTCCTAGTTGGAGGAACGGGAAAAGAAGAGAGCCAGGACCTTGGAGGACTGACTTTTTACCTATTCTCTGTCTCAACCCGTCTCTATCCCTTGCCAAATATCTCTGACCTATGCTGAGCCCCCGGGAGATGAAGTTTGTTGAGCTGGATTCGGAGGAGCAGAGGTTCCTCTAGACAAGATGACCATGAATTTGGCCCCCAGGTTTGTCTGCTGGACCTGCGGCAGCCACCACAACTAGGATATTGCTTTTCAGTTTTATTTAAAAAATGTCATCTAGGGGCTGGCCCAGTGGTGTCGTGGTTAAATTTGTGCACTCCACTTTGGCAGCCCAGGGTGCACCAGTTCAGATCCTGGGCGCGAACCTACATATCGCTCATCAAGCCATGCTCTGGCAGCATCCCACATACAAAATAGAGAAAGATTGGCACAGGTGTTAGTTCAGCGACAATCTTCCTCAAGCAAAAAGAGGAAGGATGTTAGCTCAGGGCCAATCTTCCTAAAAAAAAAAAAATGTCATCTAAATTTTGCATTCTGCTCCATGTTATATTCATATTTGTTTTCCCAAAAAATACTTGAATAAGAGTTGATGCTCCATTTTTATCCCGTGGCTTTATTATTCCTATAATACTGGCTCTCTTCTTGGAGACATGTGGGTTAGAGAGAAGGCCCAGTTCTGGGGCTCTTTGTCAGGGACTAGTGACACTACAACAGTTAAGATCAATATTCTGCCATCTTGCTCTGCCTCCTCTTCCATCTGCCCATTTGCCAGATGGAGACAGCAAGGCCTAGAGAAGGTGCACATGCGCTCAGTGAGTCAAGGCAGGGAGTGAAATAGAATCAGACAGCAACAGGGCAGGCTGGAGATCTGCCGGGTGTGTCTTCCATGCCCTAGGCATGATCTGGGAGGGGGCGAAGTGAGAGATTTTATAGCTCAGATTTTCAGCGCAAATCCTACCTACCTGTGTATTCTCACCACAGACCGCAGTCCAGGCACCTCAGGCCATTTCATGTCATTTTACGTTCATATCAAGGAGGTTCGATCTTTGAGAAAATACACATTGACCCAGCTTCAAACAAGTCACACCTCCTGCTGTTTATTTATGGTTCTTGGGATGTGTGCGGATCACCACCAATGCAATAAAGAAAATGCAGACGCTTTCCATAATTACCTGACTAATAACTCATGGCTGAAAGGCTGCTGGGGACAGTGTGTCCTGATGACCTTTGCTGAGTAAGTAGCTCTGTCCCTGAGGAACAAGTGACATGGGTTGGATGTGGGATGGATTAGGCACTCCTGGCTGGTGCATCCTGAGAGAAGGCTTGAGTCAGAGTGGAATGAGTCAAAGAATGGCTCCTCAGGGGCCTACTCAGAATAAGTGTGTGTGTGTGTGCTCGTGTGTGTGTGTGTGGGGGGGGTGTCTGTGTGTGAGTGTGTGTGGTATGTATGTGTGTTATGTATGTCTGTGTGGTATGTGTGTCTACATGGTGTGGTATGTTTGTGGTTATGTGTGTGGTATGTTTTGTGTGTGTGGTATGGTATGTGTGTGGTGTGTGTCTGGGGGAGGGTTGTTTTGGGGGGGTTGGGGAATGAGGAAGACTGGGGAAGCCTATTCATGGGTTTTGAAGCAGAGAGGGGAGATTCTGGTCATGATGAGGTCTATTTCCAGTGGGCTTTTTTTCCTGCCAAGAATCTATTTCTCCTTTTTCTGGTTGAAGTTCTCCTTGAATTTCCCTTTTGCTTAAGCCAGTCTGAGTTTGGTTTCAATCACCGGCAAGAGAAAGAGCCCTAAACAAGCAATGGGAGAGTCCAGTGAAAAGAGAATTAGACTGAAGTCAGGAGACCGAGGTTCCACACTGGCTCTGTCACGGCCCAGGATTGTGACCTTGGACAAGTCACTCCTCCCCTCTGTACCTGGTTTCCCCATTTGCAAAAAGATAAGTAGGCTTCAGAATTTGGATTTCATGGACCAGTTTAAATGATCATAAATAACAACATCACTAACAACTATCACCAACATTTATACAAGAAAGAATATTTTAACATCAAGAGCGTCAAGGACAAAATTGAAAAATGGAGTAAATTTAGATTTAAGAAAAATCCACTAGATTGTTTGTATTTTTCCCCCATATTGCCCTGGACTGGTACTGCTCTGAGGCCTGGAGTTTGATGGCTATGGAATTCCACATACTCCAGGACTGTCTTCAAGCTCTGTCGTAGGATTAACCTTTCAGCTCTACACCTTTCTCCAAAATTGTCAGTCTGTGGATTGTCAGCTGCCAGGCCCTTAGCCATCCTTTCCTCCTGCAGCTGAGAGAATGGAAGTGTCTCCTATGGTAAAGAAACATTCCCCCTCAAAGACACACACCCACGAAGACCTCCTGCTGTTACTGCTGCTACTGCCACTGCTACTAAAAGATGAACAAGAGCCCGTTCCTGACACTTTTCTAAACACTTTACATGTTTAGTGTTTAGAAGCTAGCTCACAGGTCAGTGACCACAGCAGGATAGAGTGACTAAAGTCCCCGGGTGTTTGTTATGTTGTATTTTGTTCCATAGATTGTTAAAAAATTCATCATGGTCCTACACTGAGGCACAGAGACAAAAGAATGAAGTCACAAAACAATTTTCAGTTGACCTTGGACTTTCCTAACTCTGCAGAGGTCAGACTAAAATGAATGTGTTTGTCTAAGGCTTGTAGCATGTAGACCAAGGTTCGTGTCCCTGATCCTATAGTTTCCCACCTGCTTTAGGACCTGGTGCCTGTCCCTTGTCCTCTTATGGATAATCTCCTTAAGTATCAAATGACACAATGGCACTAGTTACCATTTATCTTGACATTCTGGGTGTGAGGCCTCCATAATCTCACTTTATCCTCACAAGAGTCCCATAGGAAAGGTGTTTATTATTTCTCTTTCATAGGTGACATAACTGCAGCTTAGAGAGGTGACTTGTCCAAGGTCACACAGCTGGCTGGGATTTGAGCTAAGGTCTTTCCGACTCTAAAGCCCCTACTTTTAACCTCGTAAAGAAAGGGGGGATTGTGTTCCATTTTGTGGTCAGAAGTATAAGCTTCTCAGAGAAGGGAAGTAATGAGCCCAGACCAGGAAGCAGCTGAAACCAGCACCAGGCCCAAATCTCCGTGCTTCCCAATTTCCTGTCCCAGCCCATGAGCACCTACCTTCTAGATGCTGACCCAGGAGAGGGCACTGGACAAGGCATTTTGTGAAAAGGAGAAAGGCTCAAGGGGAGATGAGGGCTGGGACAAGATATCTTGGGGCCGGCCAGCTTATCCTCTCCTGGGAGCTGTTGCCAAGATGGCTCAAAGCGGTCTTGGAGAGATGTTGGCCTTGGAGAGAGAGTATTAAACCGGGAGGCCTCGGTCCCTGGGAGCAGAAGGCCCCACATGGCAAACTGGCTCCTTGGTATTATCTCTCAGCCCTGACCCATGACTCACTGGGCTCAATCCAGTTTTATCAGCCTATAAAATGGAGTTAACAGGCCTCATTCGAGAGGCTGGGGAGGAACATGGGACAATGACTTCCTTGACTCCGGAGTCAGGACAAGCCTGAAGACCTTGTCCCGTTCCTGTCCCCACTCCTTGTTGCCTTCACTCCCACAAGCCTTCCCCATCTTGGTAAATGGCACCACCCATCATCATGCTGCTCAAGCTGGAAGTCTGAGATTCAGCCTCAATTCCTCCCCCCCTCCCTCATTCCAGCCCTCCAGCAAATCTTCTAGGTCCAACCCCCCAAACATGTCTCAAATGCCCCACCTCTCTCTGCACTCCACCAGTGAGTCCAACCAGCATCCTCTCTCACCTTTAGGGGCTCACATTTAGGGGCTCCTCAATGCTCTCCTTCCTCCCAGTCCTGCTCCTAAAGCATGTTCCCACACCGACAGCCACAGTGATGCTCGAACATTGAAATCAGAACGTGTCCCTTGCTTAAAACCCTTCAGTGAGTTTTCATTATATTCACAGGAAAATCAAAATGCCTAAACTTAGTCTGACTAGCCTGGCCCTTGCCCAGCCCTCCAACCGTCTCAGGCCACCCCAACCAGCTCAGGCCATAGGTCTTACCCTCACTTGCTGAACCCCAACCCTAATGAACTTGCAGTTCCTAGAACACACCAAGCTCTTTTCCTCCACAGGGTCTTTGCACATTCTGGCCCTCAGCCTAATACTGTTCCCTGTCAACAGCTTCCTGCCACCCAGGCTCAACCCTGAGAGGCCTTCCCTGACCATCTGATCTGAAGCAGAATTCCACTTATTTTCGATCACAGCATTTCTTAATTTCCTTCTGAGCACTCATTACAATATAAATATGTCATTTCGTGACTTTGCTTACTTGCTTATTTTTAGCCTCCTCCACTGGACTGTAACTTCCATGAGGACACGGTCATGTCTGTCTGTTCAGGTTGTGGCTTCCAAGCACAGCATTTGACACATAGTAGGAACTCAAGAAATACTTTTGGATGCAAGATGAAAGGTCCATTCCTCAAGTCATAATAGGATCCCAGGCGTCTGCCCAGTGTCTCTCCTTGCCCCTCCTGCTTCTGCTCCTCTGCTCTCTTCCTCCCGGGGCTGGGGGGTGGTCACTGCACAGGAGGCTGGAAAAGGGCTGAATCTGTTCTCTGGGATGGTTACTGACCCTGTGGGAAGGACTTGCAAAAGGGCTAAAGGTGGCAGTGAGATTATGGGGTGCCGGATGTAGGTCAGGAGCAGAGTGACAATTCCTAAATGGCCACTCTGGTGTCCCGAGGGAACTCTTTCCCCAGCCTGGTCTCCCTTATGGAAAAGGGGCCCCCTCCACTGGACCATGCAAGGCTGCCAAAGACTGGGTACCACCTAAAGAGACAAGCTGTGAGATAGCCAGGAAGGGGTACAGTCTCGTATTTCAGGGCCACGGAATGGATGTGCTAGTTTGAAAGGAGGAGTTTATACCCTCCCTCAGGGCTGCAGAGCAACATGGATGAAATGTTGGGGATGTTTGTGGGCAAGGCCTGGCTCCCCAACTATCCCCCAGCTACTCCATGGTCGAGAGTGGACTCTCCCCTTCCACGCAGGCACCTATTGGTCTGGAATTCTGGGCATTTGCCCAGCCTTCTTGGGGGACATTGGCCAACCTTGACTGGACAGTAGTATCTTGTGACATCCACAGATCCTGGCAAGGAGCCCCAAGGCTCCGGGCAAGACTGGATCTGTAGGTTCCGGGAAAGAGGCTTCTGGGGGAAGCAGAGCCACAGCGGCACTTCTGCACCTCAGGGATCAGCCTGCGGGGAAGTGAGCCCTCTGGGAGCCAGAGAAGCTCAGAATTACATTAGCAACACACCCCATCAGACCCATCTCCCCCGCTTCATCCTGAAAAGGAAACAGTCAACCGTCTCCAGCATGCTGCCTGCTAAGCTTTCCCCTGATCCTCAATTTCATGCAAAAATGTGTGTTCAGTAAAATGTCCAGATGAGAGCACAACATCTCACACAGCAGCATGCTGGACATGGCCAAGGATGCAGTGGGGTGACGCTCAGTGGGACGCCAAGCCTTGGATCGAATCCAAGGCAGAAAGGACCTGTTATCACTGGGGACAAGGGTCCGAGGGAGAAAAAGGGCAGGGAGTGACATCCAGGCAGCTATGATCTGGGACAGGAATCCTGGAGTTTCTTTGTAGGTGTTCTGTTAACTCTCAAGTGACCTTCCTGGGAGTTCAACCAAAAAAATGAAAACTCATGTGACCATGATGAATTGTTTAAACAATCTGTAGAACCAAATACAATGTAATGAACACCCAAGGACTTTAGTTACCATATCCTGTTGTGGCCACTGGCCTGTGGGCGTCCCACATGGGGGCATTTGCTGCCCGTGGAGTTCGGTGTTCTCTGCACTCATCATGATTCCCTCTTCGTTTCTGTGTATGTAGAAGCTCTCACCTGAGATGCAGTTTAGCTCTCCAAATGCTCCCATGGTCTGCAGTTTGCTTAGAGGTTAGTGGCTTTCAAATTTCAGTGCAATTATTAGTCATCTGGCCTGCTTGATAAAATGAGCATTCCCAGGTCACCTTCAGAGATTCTGATATGCTAGGTCTGAAATGTGGCCCAAGAATCTGCATTTCTACAAGCATTACAAGTGATTCTGCTGTAGAGGGTCCAAAGACCCCACTTTGAGCAATAGTCTCTTAGAAATTCTTGTACAAGTGGTTGGTTTCTAATTTTTTTCTGTTTAACTAATATTGCAATGAAGACTTTATAGAAATTATGTTTTTTTCTTCTACATTATTTTCTTTAGACTCTTCCTTAAAAGTAGGATTATGGAATCAAAGGATAGGAATTGTTTTGTAGTTTTTGCCAAATTAGTCTCTAGCGAATTTGAATAATTGAACATTGTTTTAGCATTTAAATGGATTTTTATAACTATAAAGTTTGCTCCAATTGCAAGTTCAAGATTTGTAGTGGGGTTGCTTGTTTTTCTATGTAAAGCTTTGTGTGTGTACCACCCGCTCATTTCCTTTGACAACCTATCGCGAAACGAGCAGGATATTGGCCTTTTAGAGTTATATCAATTCCTTAGCTATTTTGGATAGAAAGCTTCATTTGCCACATATATTTCTCCCCCTTCTGTGGCTTTCATTTTTGTGTTTGCTTTATTATATTCTGTGGCACAAAAGGCTTTTAAAAACACATTTAGATCCATCCATCCTGTCCCTGATATCTATTTTGTCAATAATCAAAATGTGTTTCTCCTCATCACAATCGAAACACTTTTGCTTTTCCATTTCCTTCTCTGGCTTTTTATGACTCATTTGAAATGTACTGTAGTTCATGGTGTAAAAAATATGGATATAAGCTAATTCTAATCCCCGCTGATGCCCCATCCTTTAGACGATATCGATTAAATAGTGACTCTTTCTCATAGCATGGTGTTGCGGCTTATCCATCTTACATCAAGTCCTTAAATAACTTCGATTTGTTTCTGAAGAGTCTATTCTATTCTGCTGGCCAGTTTTTTTGGTCTTAACTCTGATAAAATATAGTGATGGCTGTCTGGTATTTTAAGTTCCCCCAAAACACTTGTTGGCCTTCTGTCCATTCACGCTCCCGATGAGTTTTACTATTCATTCGTCAAACCCTGTGGCCCATCTTATTGTGTCTTTAATTTACATTCCGTTGTAATCTTAACTCTCTTTAGACTTCACAACCGGAATCAGGGTGTAGCTCTTCGTTCATTCATGTTTTCCTTTACTCTTTTTTCTTTGAAAAATATCATTTATGCCAAGTTAAATTAATTCCCAACTATTTACTTTTTTGGGGGGAATCATTCTTGTGAATAAACCTGTTCTCCCCCTCCCTTCCTTCTCTCCTCTGTCTCACTCTTACTCTCATGCTCATGCTCACTAAAATACCAGCATTTTGACTGCAAAGACATGCAGATAAAATGATATGCACACCCACCCCCCCACCCAGGCCCTGCAAATGTTGTTTCTTGGCTCCGGCCAGCAGAGACTGCGAGCTGCTCAGAGGACGCCACCATTTGTCTTGCGCCCTTTCCGTCTCCCTCCCTGCAAGAGGGCAGAGTTGTCTGGGCACCACCTTCCCCGGCTAAGGAAGACTCAAAGTATTCTAGAAGTACCATCCTTATTTATGGAACAAAACAGGAAGACATAATCTACTAAGTGGAATAGGACCTCTCAAAACTCATGTCCACACGGAACCTCAGAATGTGAGCTTTTTTGGAAACAGGGTCTTTGCAGATGTAATTAGTTAAAATGAGGTCATGCCTGGATTAGAGTGGGCCCTAAGTCCAATGACTGGTGTCTATATAAAAGAGGAAACAGACACACACACACACACACACACACATACACTCAGAAGAAGAACAGAACACCATGTGACGACAGAGGCAGAGACTAGAGTGAAGCATCTACAGACCAAGGACCACAGAGGATTGCCGGCAGCCACCAGGAGCTGGGAGAGAAGCCTGGAATGGATTCTCCCTCAAAGACTCCAGAAGGGACCAGCCCGCCGACACCTTGATGTCAGACTGCTGGCCTCTAGGCTGGGAGAGAACAGATTTCTGTGGATTTGAGTGCCCTAGTTTGCAGTACTGTGTTATGGCAGCTCCGGGGAAGTAGTCCACACAGAATCCTCGGTCTCATGTGAAAGAGTCTCCAGTGCCCACTTTCAATGGTAGGATTATCTAAAACATAGAGGAGAAGTGTCCTTGTAAGCCCGTCCCAAAGCAGAGAATGAACAGTCCACTCTGGAATGTAAATACTCAAGAAATGAGGAAATTTTTCCTATTTCCTGACCAACCACGAGTCTCTCTTTGTAGAAGGCAAACTCTTCATGGCCTATTCCGAGTTCTAAGAACCCAGGACTTTTTCTCCCAGGGAGGCAGCACAGCACCCTTCAAAGGGCTCAGAAGTCAGGCTCAGACCACCAGGGTCTAATCTTGGCTCTGCCATTTACCAGACGCGTAACTCTGAGCAGGTCACTTAATCTCTTTGAGCTGGACTCCCAATCTGTAAAAGGTGACAATAAAAATTTACGCCCAACATATTTTAGGGAGCTGCTGCTGGGACAACTCCCTATGAGACAATTCCTGGGAAATCACCGTTTAAACTGTAAAGCACTGGGCTGATGTTACCAGCCAACAGCGGTGGCCTGTGGGGCAACACAACCCAGCTCACACCCCCTGAACCACTTTTTCCTTGAACCCGGAGCCTGGAACTAGAATTCGGTGTCCAGCCCTGCCGTGGATTTCACATTGTCTGATTTATCTTTCTGAAATCTAAAGAGAATAGGGACCTTCTTGCTAAGTGGTTGAGGCAACTTATAGGATTGTGTACAAAGACAAAGGCATATTTTCACAGAGCATTTTGGGATCTTATGCTCAGCCCAAAGGCACAGCAAGAAGGGACTGCTTTGATCGGAGTCCCCAAGGGATCAGAATGGGAAGCTGAGCCTTGCAGTCCACTTCATGAAGCTCTCTGCCCCACCCTCTGCCAAGTGAAGAGCCCTCCAAGGTCCTGAGGTCTCACCTGGGTCCTTCGAGTTGATTCTATGTCCTGGGGCCACGACTGACATTTGTACCAGCCAGTGACTGCCAGGACTCCACTCCTCCAATTGTCACCATTGGCCTCCTCCAGAGCTCTATCCCCTTGACACCATCAACACCAGCTTGTCAACTCAGGTTGCCTCTCCACCAAGAGAGAAAGGCCCCCCTTCTTCCTTCTTTGGAGTGGAGGGCTTATAGCAAAGTCACTTGAGCCCTCAATAGGAAGGCTCTCTCAGCTTTGCCACACAACTCTCTGCTTCAGAGCACTCAGATGTTCCGGGCACCAGGCATGGGGCCAGCACAGGCTTTCACCAGAACCGGAGCCATTTTGTTCTTGAGTCGGAGCCACCAGGCCAGGATCCTCCCTCACTTAAAGCAGTTTTTCTCCCTCCCTGTCCCCTGATGTCATTCCCCATAACCTCCCTTCTCAGCGCCGACTGCATAGAGATGAACCCAAATTGTACACAGGACTCAGGTTCTGTCCCAGGCGGCCCGGGTCCATGTCATCCAAGGGGTGTGGTTTTGTCGAGCATAGGAGGGGAGTGGAATGTATGGTTGTGGCCTGTCCCCACGTGCCGTGGTATCTGAGCCTCAGCTCCAACCGAGACATAACAGGCTCTCTCTCATCTTGTAAGAGTTTAATAAGGATGCTTGTGACTCCCTTACACACTGTAATAGTTCGGAGCAGCAACTTTGGGGTCAAAGACAAACCTCAGTTCAATCGCAGCTCTGTCAGTTTACAAGCCACATGACCTTGAACAGGTTACCTAATCTCTTGGAATCCCAGTTTCTTCTTTTGTAAAGTGACGATGGGACAGAGTCAGGTTAGGGGGATGTTGAAAGAATTAAATGAGATAACGCGTATAAAGGGCTTAGTGTTGGTACCTGGTGTGTAGCTAGCACTTAATAAACGTAAGATGTTGTTGTTGTTATTAACAGAATGATCTAGTTTCTAAGTCATGGCTTCAGCCCAACTGAGCTTTGTGAACTTGAGCAAGTTATTTCACCTCTTATTTTATATAAAATGAGGATGCGCCTTGAGCCTTAATATTCCTTCTGGCTCTATGACCCTACGATCCCTTTGACCCTAAAGGGGTGATTCCACTTGCCACGGGGACCCACATTAGGACGAGCAGATGAGGTGGCTGCCGACACGGCGAGATAAGAGAGCTGCCAAAGGTCCACCCGGCTTCTCCAAACCAAAGCCTGTCTCTGTCCCCAGCCAAGTCCGAGGCTGAGATCCTAGGGCAGCAGTGGGCAGGAGCTGCCTGGTAGGTAACTAACACTGAAGAAGGGAATGCCAGGCCCCCTCGGGAATCCCCGAGGGCTGAAGGAGGGGGTGGCACTGCGCAGGGCAAGAGTTTGTCCCAGACTGAGTCCTAGTAAGAAAGGAGGTTGTGAGGAGAGGCTGAAAATGCAGTTTCCTGAGCTCTCTGAAGAGGTGTTGTGTGTCCTGGTTAAAAACCTGGCTGCAGGGGCTGGCCCTGTGGCCACGTGGTTAAGTTAGTGCACTCTGCTTCGGTGGCCCAGGGTTTTACTGGTTCAAATCCTGGACGTGGACATGGCACCACTCATCAAGCCATGCTGGGGAGGCGTCCCACATGCCACAACTAGAAGGATCCACAACTAAAAATATACCACTATGTACCAGGGGGCTTTGGGGAGAAAAAGGAAAAATAAAATCTTAAAAAAAACCAACAAAAAACCTGGCTGCAGAACCATACTGCCTGGGTTTGAATCTTGGCTCTTCCACTTACCAGCTGTGTGACCTTGTACTTAACTTGACCAAAGTACTTAACGTCTTTGGGCCTCAAATTCCTCATTTGTATAACAGGAGTAATAAGAATAGTTCCCCCTACTGGGTTGTTACGGACATTGAATATATATGGAGTAGTGAGGAAACTGCCAGGCATATGACAGGTGTTACATAAGCGCTGGCTCTGAATATTTTCGTGGTATTGGGGAGCAAGATATCACTTTAGGCTTGGTACACTGAAGGTACCCTTGTCGGGGGGTGGGAGGTGGTCCTCCAATTTTGCGGTAGAAATAGTCAGGAACATCCCCATGCTGACTGTGGAGGGCTGGGGCATGGGAGGAGCTCCTGTAAGATATGCTAGGGGGAGTCTCACACATAAGCATAAGAGACTTTTTGGGTGGTCCCATAACAGTGGCAGAATATGCCAGAAAAATATAGTGTCTTCAGTTACTACAACCCCTCCATGTGGGGGCCTGAGGAAACTAAGTTTATCCCATCATTATTAGGGATCATACCCCCTCACGTAGGAGCATTCCTGGAAGGGCTACAGTAAATTGTCATCTGCCATTCAGTGTGAACGAGTTTCTCAGATTAGCCAGCATCTTAGTAGAACTTGAGGGAATAAGAATTAAAATTGGATGGGGCAGGTGGTCCAGCAGGAGCTCCGTGTGGGAGAGCAGGTGGGGGGCCTGGGGCCGGCAGGACGCTCTGTCTGAATGTGTTTGGGGTGTAGGGCAGGAATTGCAGAGAGCAAGGAGGGCAGCAGGAGACACAGGTGGCCTGCTTCAGCTTCCCCTCGGAGCCCCTGGGTCCGCGGTGGGCCGCAGTGCCCCGGGTGGGACCCCTTTTGCCCTCCTCCAAGGTGGACCTTACCGGCAGGACCATTTCAACCGCTTGGGATTGGCTGCCCTCTAGTGGCCACAGGGCAGAAGTTCTCTTAAACTCGGAGGCGACAACGTGCTTTTATAGCAGCCTTTGAACAGTGCTTTGCAGTTAGAAGGCACTGTCACAAACATCAGAGTGGCTTTCTGCTTCAGTGTGCCCCCACCTCCCACAGTCGTCAGCCACCTTGAGCATATCTCCCCCGACCCTTCCCCAGCCACCTCCAACACGCCACGCTTCTGATTCCCTTGACTCCTCCAGTTTCTCCTGCTGGGTGGAGGAAAGGGCCCTGGAGCTTGGAGGAGGTTGAGGAGGACGTGGTGAGTTATGACTCCCCCGGGGCCTTGGGGCCTTGCTTTGGCCAGAAGACTAGAGTGCAGCTGGAAAACGCCAGCCCCCTGCCCTCAGTTTCCCACACTCTCCACTCTTTGGTCCTGATGGCCTGGACGTGCCACAGGCCTAGAATCGCTCTGAGCTGCTTTTCCTTCCGAGCTACAAGCCTCAGGAATCTTCAGATTTTCAGTTCCTCTTAAAACCGGACACACTATTGCCCCAAATCAGCACACAGTCTGCCCTGTCTCTGCAGCTGCTGAAGGTAATCACGCTCGGCTGTTTGAGAGGCTGACCGACTCTCCCTGCAGCAAAGAGGGCAGCAGATAAGGAGAGCTCCAAGAGGGCGAGTTACAGGGCTTCCCATACTTTCAAAGGTCTCACAGCCATGGGCTCCAGTCTTTGGTTTCTAACTCTGCTGAGATCATTGAAAACCCTGGGGGTGAGGCTCAGATCCTCTTCCTTCCTCGTCACTCCGAAGAGATGCGATCAGACCCAACAGTGTTCTCCCTGGTGTGGACAACGTCCTAGACACTGTTGCTCTGATTACCTTTCTGCAGGAAAAGGTAATCTGAGAGTCATACTGAATATTTTAAATGTTTGATGTTGAGTGTGTTTTGGTTTTTGGTGTGATATTTTGAGAAACCACTTAGAGATGTTTTGTTTGGGGCAAGCCAGACATTAAAATGGTTTCATTCCAAGTATTTGTTCAACTTTGTTTCCTTGGCAAGACAAAGCAGCTGAGCCAGTTGAGATGATGACCTTCCTTTCAAAGTGGGCTTGGGAAGAATTAAGGCAATGAGAGGCGGGGATGCGACAGAGGGGAGCTGGGCCTGCTCTGATGGACAAGAGCTGAGCCAGGACCACAGGGAACCCGACTTCCAAGCACAAGGTGGGATCACAGCAGTGGGCACATCCTTCCTGATCCGATGGCGCCCTGAGAGCCAGCCTGACCTTGTCAGCTTCACTCCCCATGGAAGGCTCAGCCGGGACCCTGCTCAGGCAGGTGGTGACCCAAGACTAGGGAGAGTGCCAGATGCTAAGAATGGACATGGGAGGGCAGACAGGGGTGGGGCAGGGGAGTGGTTTCACGTCCTTCTCCCTTAACTACCCTCAGTATTTTAGCTTCACTTCTCTGCCTGGTGTTGAGCATTCAATTCCATTGGACCATAATAGGTGAGAAGACAGAAGTGGATTTAAAATCCTTTAATTCTTCCAACTATTGCAGGAGCCACCAGAAATCCCACCAAGGGCTCACTTGCACTTGGACGCTTCTGGGGAGGGTGACAGCCACACACTTGCCCTCTCTGGGAGGAATCAACACCTGCTGAGATGGAAGAAACACTTGGGACCTAAGGGAAGCTGTGTTGGTACAAACCTTGGGGTCTACACCCTTCCCTTTTTTGCAGCTCTTTTCCCGACTGACTGTGCCAATATTTGCCACAACTCTCTCTCATCTTTCCTTAGACTTACCACTTCCTCTTTCCTGTGCTACAAGCACCCTGATACCCACTTTCCCTCTGAGTTTCCCAGTTCCGGCAACGGACACACCCTCCCCCTCTCTGTGGCTCTCCCCACCTCCCACCCTTTGCCCCTCCCCCTGCGGCATCGGGGCCTGGACTGTGTTAGGGGCTGGTGAAAGGGATTCCTAAAATACAGTCTCTGTTAGGGGGAAGCTGGTGGGGGAGGGGTCTGGGGAGGGAGGTCATAGGTAAAGGAATAACTACGAAACCAGCTTGTAAGTACTATTCCAGAGTTGGTACAGAGGGCTGCTTTATTTTTTTAATTCACTTTTGCAAACAGATACCCTCCCCAGTCCCTTTTTGTCCCTTTCCTTCCTGCTTGGGACACTGTTTTGAGAGAATGTGATGTTTGTTGCTGTGGCAGCAAACACACTGATGATGACAGGGCAGAAAAATGGGAAAGCCTGGTTTTTGATGGCAGCATCGAGCCACTGAATCAACTCTGGAATCACCTAGCTCCAGACTTCTTGGTAAGTAAATAAAAACATCACCCTAGGGTTCAAGCCACGGTTGGGTGACTTTTGGATTACTTGCAGCCCAAAGCATTGTAACTGATTTATAACAGCACATTTTCTTCCATGTATGAAGAAAGGAAGTTTGGGGGCACTTGGGGATGGATAAATCACAGTTCTGGTGACCAGACTGGGCAAACCCAACTTCCTTGTGGAAAGGGGCAGAAAGTCCTGTGGTGGAGGGACCCACTTCACCTTTATTTATTTAACTCCTTCGGCCAATATTTATGGAGCGGGCATCACAGTGAGTTGCCGTGGCTAAAATCAAGAGCAAAACCACACATGGCCCCAGTTCACATGAAGCTTAGCACTCAATGAGGGAGTAAGACATTAATCAAAAAGTAATTCACAAAAGTAAGTAAGTCAAAGCTGAGCTGAGCACATGGAGAAAAGGAGCAGATGCTGTGAGAACATACAGCATAACACATACAATACACAGCCTGGGAGCCAGAAAGACCTCCCTGAGAAAGTGATCTTTAAGCCGAAAGCGAAGGAGGAAGAGGAGGGGTGAACCAGGCAGAAGCTAGTGAGGGCTAGGGCTATGGGGGAGCAGTGCATGCAAAGGCCCTGGGGCAGGAGGGAATCAGGCTGGTTTGAGAGCCCTGAGAGGAGCAGACTGGAATTTAAACGGTTGAAAAGTTTGCCTTCAGCACCTGCCCCAAATCTAGCCTGCCAGGGTTCCCCACCCTCTCCCTTGCTTCTTCACTCATCCTGCACTGCCCCCACAAACCCTGGGTCCTCAAGGTTCTTTGACTAACATTCACCCATTCCGGGGTTCTACCCAGACTTGCCCTTCCCTACCCTCCAAATGCCTCTCCTCCCATCAAAACCCCCTTTTCCTCCTCAAAAACCAAGCTATTAAAGAATTTCTCCTATATTTTCTTCTTAAAAGACAGAGAGAGACTGAGAGAGAAAATCAGCCTGTTGGTGGAATTCAGAGAAAGCAAAGAATTTTAGGCAGGAGGAAGCCCTGGACATCGCACCTCCCAGATGGCAGCCTCTGGCCTCCTCCATAAGACACCTGTGGGCTCTGCAGGGAGGCCTCTGGGGAGCAGGGCGGGCTCTGTTGGGGGGGGGGGGGGCTGGCCACTCCCTTCCTTTCCTGGAAACACCAATAACCTCTCCTCAGCTGCTGAACTCAGAGGACCCTACTCTAGTTCCTCACAGCAGCAGCGCCCCAGGCTTTGTGGGAGGGCTGGGCCACCCTCTGGTGAACTGACTTCAAAAGGCTGAAGGAGAGGCGGTGTGGCCCAGTGAGAGATCCCGTCTTTGGAACCAGGCAGCTCTGGGGGCGAGACCAAACCATAGCTGCATGACCTGGGCTGTCACTTAGCTTTCTGAGCCTCAATTGCCTCTTCTGCAAAAAGGGAGTAAGATTATCTTCTTTACAGAGTTGCTGTGAGGATTAGAAATAAAAATGTATGGGGACTGGCCCAGTGGCCGAGTGGTTAAGTTCATGTGCTCTGCTTCGGCAGCCTGGGGTTCACAGGTTTGGATCCCAGGCACAGACCAAGCGACGCTTGTCAAGCCACGCTGTGGTGGCATCCCACATAAAATAGAGGAAGATGGGCACAGATGTTAGCTCAGCAACAATCTTCCTCAAGCAAAAAGAAGATTGGCAACAAATGTTAGCTGAGGGCCAATCATCCTCACAAATAAAGAACGAAAGAAAAATGTATGAAAGAGGGACAAAGGTGAAGTTTTCAAACCTAAGCTAGGGCTCAAGCACAGATCTAGCATCCAGGAATTAGCAGTCTGGCCCCAGTTTAAAACAGTTTGCCCTACATGTCCATTCCTGTGTAGCAGGCCCTGGGTCCTGAGTTTTTATTCAGAAAGTGTGATGATTCTTATAGGTCTAAATCTGCACTGTCCAATTCGCTAGCCACTGGTCACATGTGGCTATATAAATTCTAATTAAAACGAAATAAAATTTAAACTTCAGTTCCTTACACTAGCCACACTTTAAGTGCTCAAGAGCCATTAGTGGTATTGGACGGAGCAGATATAGAACATTTCCATCAGCAAAGGAAGTTCTATCGGACAACAGTGGCTTAGAGAAAAGGCCATGTGTAAACAGGAGGTCTGTTTCTTTTACTTGTCGTCTCACTCCTGGACCAAGACACAGACTGGGATGAACTGGCAGTTAGAGAAGCACTGGGAGGTTGGCATGTGTGCGTGTGTGTGTGTGTGCGCACGCGCGCGTGCACATGCATATGTGTACAGGTGGCAGACAGGCCCAGGGTCCAGCCTTCAGGCCTTCTAGATGGGCTCAGTGACACTTGCCACTTGCAGGGCTGCACTTGTGGGTAAAGTCGCAGAAAGAGAGCCCACCACAGTGGTCCCAAACCTGCCCTATCTGTGGGGCAGCAAGGCTGGGGCAAGGAGGAGGCCCACAACCCTGGAACCCAGTCCTGACTCAGGACTCCAGGAGGAAAGGACCCCTGGTGTTGCTTCCGACGCAGAAGGGAAGGAGCTGTGAAGCTACAAGAGGCAGGTGTGCAGCCCCTGGGGCTGAGGGACATGCAACGCCAACTGCTACCTCGATTCAGGGGCTGAGACAAGGGACCAGTGGGTAAAACAAACGGGGTTCCCTGGGAGTCTGCTCTACAAAGACACATAAGGAGGGGACTGGGGTGTTCTGGGCCTGGGCCTGAGCCTGAGCTGACCCACACCAGGTCTGCGCTCCCTGAGTGCCTCTGGGTTTCTCACCCATGAGTAGTATATTCTCTCAAGTTGTTTCAGGTCTTGAGGGAAATACAGACTATTCTTCTCGACCAGGCCTCCTTCCCGGAGACCTCGGCATCATAGGTGACAGGCTTCCCATCCAAGTCCACTTCCAGGAGCCAGCAATGTCCTGAGCAGGCCACAAACACAAGGAGAAGCACCCAGGGTACCGCAGAGCATTTCAGCCCTGCAGGCCCAGGCAGCACCCTGGAACTGTGCTGCAGAGCGGTCTGCCCTCCAAAACACCTCCATCCCCTGCATTCATTCATTCATTCATTCCATTCAGAAGTCATGGATCACCAGGCCTCTGTGCCGCTTTGCTCCTTGGGAGACGATCTCCACAGAACACGATACGTTACATCAGTGCACCTCTCAGGTGAAGAGCCCAGAATTGACTCAGACCTGTACAACCTTGGCAAGTTACTTCTGTTTCTTCACCTGCAAATGCATAGAATAACAGCACCTACCTTGTAGGGCTGTTGGGATTAATGGACGGTTTAGCACAGTGCCCCAAATGTGGCAGCTAAGACTATTATTATTACTATTAAGCTGTGGGGACTCACAACACTGAGTCACAACTCTGTCTGGGTGGGGGTGGCTGGAGGGGGCTTCAGAAGAGGGGCTGGCGAGGTGGGTCTGAGGGACAAGCAGGATCATGCTGGAGAGGAAGTGGGAGGACCATTCTGGGAGGAGGACAGTCACCTTGTTCAATGTTTGGGGCTATCTGACTGGGCTGACATCTGAGCCTCACCAATTTCTCCTTCCCTAAGCCAACCACAAGACACTGTGAGGGGTCAGAGGGAGGGAGGGAAGAGGGGGCCATGATGTGTGCTCTGGTCTGGGGTGGACACAACTCTGAGTGCTGGATAGCTCACCACCCCATCTATGGCCACATCTCTGGCCATAGTGTGCCCCCCGTCCCTGGGAAAATGCAATTATGGGTCAAGGGCAAAGTGCTGTCCTCAATATAAGCTGCCTGATGGTGGCCTCTAGAAAGAGAAGGGACAATTGCGACTATAACCTGGATTACCCTGACTCATAAGAGGAAGTGAAGAGCTGGTCCAGTTCTCAGAATGACCTCAGAAACTCACTGTCAATCTTCTTATCCTAATAATGACAACTAAAATAATGGCAATAATGTTTAAAGCCTGCAATTTTTCTGTTATCAATTTCTTTATTGCTACAGTGGTAACTCATTCATCCAGAATTCAATATCTGGTGACCTCACTCATGTGCAAAGCACAGCACAGAATAAGAATCAGGTGGGAAAAAAAAAGCCTGGAGAGGCTGAAATAGATGTCACATGATGAAAGCACTAATGATTTCAGACGTTATTTATCCTTATTTTAAGTACCATTCTAATAACTGGGTTATTTGTCTGAGTCTAATCAGATTGCAAGCCATTTATAGAGTAGCTGCTAGAGATGGGCACCCTGACAGCAATGAGAAGTGGCAACTGGCAATACCGGAGGAGATGGAGAAGCTATGATGAGCAGACCAGGAACCCAGAAAGCACAGCAGCCTGGATCTGTTTCAGAGACAAAGGGTTTGAGGGCATCTCTGCAGTTCATGCATAATTCCACGCTTCTACCGATGGGCTAGAACACACATATCTAGAAGTCCAACAGGTGAGGGACCCAACGGTTAGGACTGTGTTGGTACAGGACCATCGCTCACCCTTCCATCCAGTCTCAAGCTCTCCGCAGCATTTCTGAGAGATGCGGTGTTTCCTCCCTGTTGGCATCACCGTGTTCTGCCAGTTGAAGAGACAGCGCAGCAGGAGCAGCCCTGGCCTGGATGTCTGGAGGCCTGAGTGTGACCTCAACAAGTCGCCCCATCCACTCAACATTTATCCTTCCAGCTCCCGCTGTGGGGCTCGATTTTGGACTCTGTGAAACGAAGGTTGGTCTACCTAAGCTACAGTCTGACAGGCCGTGTTCAGGGAGTGGCTGTCCGGGCCTGGGCAATAGTGACCACAAACAGTATCAAGGATCTACGGGCACGATGCTTTCTTGTGCTTTACCTGGCTGGCCTTCTTTAATCCTCTCAGCAACCCTATGAGGCTCAGGCAGTGGCGAAGGGCCCAGCAATTGTTTGAATACTTTGCTGTCAATGTTTTAAAACTCTTAATTTTTGAACCAGGAGCCCACCTTTTCATTTTGTACTGGGCCCTGCAAATTATGTAGCCAGTCCTGGGTTCAAGGACTCCCCCTTTAGAGGAGCTGAGTAACTGACTCTTGATGTCCCTGACCAACGGCATTAGTCAGCACCATCTGAGAGCTAGTTAAAAATGCAGACTCCCAGGCCCGGCACAGCGGCCCCAGCGTCAGATCTGCACTTGAACAGGATCAGACGCAGAGCCTGCAATCCCGTCACTGTGTGCTATTTTCTTCCACGTCTGCATTTACTGGGAACGTATCCTTAATTGCACAGGAAAGACCTCATTCTGATCTTCCAGGAGAGGAGGTTTACCTCGCTTGCAAGAAGTGGGCTTCTAAGGGCCCCCAAACCTACGATGACGTGGGCGGGCGTCCCACAGGTTGTCAGAAGGGCCAGCTAAATCAGAAGTTACACATGCCCGGAGCCAGGATGGGGTCGAGACTGGGATCCTGATTCTGGCGGGACTAGGGCGCGGCGAGCGGGAGCCTAGGGCGCAAAATTTAAGGAGACACGCACTCTCAGGTGCCGACTCTGCACCTGCACGATTCTGAGGATGCGTGCCTCCTTAAATTTTGCGCCCAGGACTCCTGCTCGCCCCGCCCTGGACCGGCTGTTGGGTGTGGGACGTGCAATTAATCGGCGCTTGGACATTTTGTGCTGCGCCCGCTCACACTGTTCTGCTTTGGGGCGCTTAGAAGCGCCGGGCTCCAGTCTTGGGAATTTCTGGTTAGAGCAGCTCCTGTACATTCCAAAAAGGGGCATGATTGCTCAGAATCTGAATTCAATCCTTTCACCATCTCTTAGGATTTTTAGCCCCAGGAAGCCCGCGGGAACCCCCTATCCCTCACTGCCTGTAAATTCACAGCTCTGCGTTGGAGATTGTCGGGGCTGGCTTCACCCTCTTTTTCTCTGCCAGCAAATGGCTCCACTTAGCAACAGACAGCCCATCCCATGGGCGGAGCTGGGGGCCTGGGGCCTGGGGCCACTTTCAGGCCAGCCTCTGAGAGCAGGTGGGAGGCCAGGCTGCTCACCTGAACTCAGCTTGAGCCATTCACATCACCAGGGAGAGGCAGAGACTCCCGCCCGGGGAAGCACCTCGTCAGCGCCCTGCATCAGCACAGGGCATCTTCAGCTGGCACCCTATGGTTGTTGGAGTTGAGAGGGCCCTTGCCTTAGGAGGGCTGAGAAGCTGGGGGATTTTCCAGGGCCAAGGTTCCCAGAGCCGCCTCACTTTCAGAGATTCTTTCTTTACCTGGAGAGATTTCTTAAAATAAGGATTCCCTGACCCATGAATCAGAATCTCCTGGGGATGGACGTGGTCCCTGCTACTTTTGTATGAAATAGAAAAAGGCACCGACTCTGGGCAGATGCAGTGCTGCTAGGATGTAGCTTGGCAAGTGGACAGAGCCTTGAGGTGAAGAAAAATGCCCTCCCTTTGGGGAATGTCGCTAGGGGCTGCACTTCGGCCCCACTGGCCCTCTCCATGCGGTACACCACCTGCATTGTTGTGACGGTGGCCCTGGGTGGGACTGGCAAAAGCCCTGCAGGCCATTCTTATGGTGGGGTGTGTGGGGAGCCTCTGGGGCCTAGAGAGCAGATGTGATATATGGAGGCCAGCACATGGCACCGTGACCGCCCCCTTCCTGCTGGGTTCCTCAGACATTCCTAGGCCAAGGTTCTGCCCCTTTCTTTTCACCCACACAAAATAAGCAAAAAAAAAAAAAAGTCTAACCTCCAGGAATAAAATGTAGGGAAGGGAGTGGGGCAGGAAGGGGAGGAAGGAGGAAGAGAAGGAGGAGAGGGCCCTTATCTGTGTTAAATAGGTCTTGCTCACAGGCTGAGTCATTCTACGCATCCTGCTCCACCCCACTCCCCTCCCCTCCCCATGAGACAGCTGCCAATGGGCATCTCTCCTTCCGGGCTGGGTTCTGGGGTTAGGCAGGGTTGATGGCACTGGTGGGGAAGCAGGGAGTTGGGGCTCTCCTCCACAACAGGCTGGCTGAGCACCCTGGAGAGAGTGACAACCCTCTGAAGGTGTTCCAGCTTTTCCACTGTGACAGGGAGCTGGGCTTCAGGGTGTTAATGAGAGGGCATTCCACTCCTCGGTGTCGGAGAGATGTTCCAAGCCACATAGTTCTGGGATTGCCCTGTAGCCTCCATCATGGTGTGAGGGGGCAGCTGGGATGGGCAGGGGAGTGTATCAGTCAGCTTTCACTAAGTTACACTGAGGAAACAAACATCCCCCCCCCCTGGCCCCCCCAAATCTCAGTGTTTACAACAGCAAAGGCTTACTTCTCACTCGCGTTGGCTGTAGCTCTCTTCCCGAGTCATCTTCATTTCTGGACCTCAGCTGTAGGAGCAGCCCCTATCTGAGCCTTGCTGGGCTTGTGGCACAGGGAAAGAGCAATGGTGGAACCAAGTGATGGTGCTTAAAGCTTCCGCTGAGATACACAGCTGACATTCCATTGGTCAAAGCAAGTCACATGACCTATCCTGCATCAAAGGGGCAGGAAGTATAATTCTATTACAGGGATAGGGCACTGAAAAATCGAGGACAATAATGTGATCTACTGCAGTGGGCCCCTGACTTAGGCCGAGGGGATTCCTTCTCAGGAAGAGAGAGCATCCTTTGGCCAAAGGAGACAGTGCGAGGTAGTGGAAAGAATAAGACTTAGAATCAGAAGATCTGGATTTTACCTCGACTGAGCCATATATATGTTGGCCAAGTTATTTAACTTCCCTGAATCTTCATTTCCATCTACAGAATGGGTATAATACATAATTCACAGGGAAATTTTGAGGATTAGATGAGATAGCGTATGTTAAGTCTTTGGCACATAGTAGGAATACAGTAAATATAAACTCCCTACTCTACCCCCGCTCAGCTTTAGTATTTTTATCCATAACTCTGGAGGTATTGATTACTTCTACTAACCTCTCAAGGTTGGGATCAAATGGAATTGAGAGAATTTGTTGTGACTCCTTACTGTGTGCTGGGCACTGCACTACACAGTGTACTTTCACGATCTCATTTATTTTGCCCAATAACCCCATTTTACAGATGAGAAAAATAAGGATCGAGATAAGAACAGAGATTGAGAGGGAGTGTCTGGAAGCTTTGACGGCAGCTGGGCATCACCATGACGTTCAAGTGCACTATTGATGGCCTTGTTTCATTGACCAGAATGTAGACCAATTTGGTGATGTAGAAGTCATTGGTAAGCTGCATGTGGTTGAAGCTGTGTTCTAGTCATGCACAGTAGGACGACGCAATGGTCCACGACTCAAGGGAAATGAACAGTGCTGGTCTTCACAGATGGTGTGGAAGCACTGCCCTGGAGCACAGCACGGTGTGTTGGTGGGCCTGCCCTGTCCGCTGGGGCAGACCGGGGAGATAGCCATGTTAACCCACATGATACCTTGTTCACACTGATGTGTGAGGCCTGGGGGCCAGGTCTGTGTACTGTCCTTGGCACCTAGTTTGTGCTTTGTACACAGGACATACTCATACTCAGTACGAGTCTCCCGTTCAGTGAATGAAGGAATGAATGAATTGATGGATGAATGAATGAATACATTTCCAGCTATGACAAGGCAACTTGATGGATGGCCTTGGACAAAGCCACGAATTGGGCAAAATTTCTCTTCCAGCTTTTCCTGCTACCTGTACTTCTAGCTCCCCTCCCCTCCCCCTTTTTTCTCTGCCCAAGCTTTTAAGTTACCTTCAGGGTGATCTCCTAGTGCCCAGGACCCCACGTGCCCTCCTTTTCCTGGGAGTGGTGCCCTATTCTGGGCCTCTCACTGCCCCCTTCCCCAGCGACTTGCCAGTTCTGAATCTCTTCCAGGGGGACCTCCTCCAGTTGGCTGTGCCCTGGGGAGTAGGGGTTCACCCTAACAGAGACACAACTGGGGATGGCCTCTGCTGGTTCTGATAAAATCAGCAAAGGTTTCTAAAAATACTACCCTTAAAGCTGGTGCAGACACCTGAGACTGGCATCCTCATACATGCTGGTGAGGGCATCGCCCGGCACATTTCTAGAAAGCAGTTCCGTGATATGTATCAAGAATTTTAAAAATGTAAACCCTTTAACCTAAAAGCCTGCTCTAGATATTTATCTGAAACAATGAGGAATGTGACAGAATCTTTATGCACAGAGATGTTTATCATAGCATCATTTACACAGTGAAACAGGAAATTCATTCTAAATGGAAACAAATACCTTATAATAAAGGCAGAATGAAATATTATGCAGCCATTAAAATTATGTTATTGAATTATTTTTAATGATCTGATAAGATGCTTATTAGCTATTATAAAAGGGCTCACAATTTTTAAGATTAAAAATATGTGTGCATGTAAAAGTAATTACCATCTGTTTAGATGATGGGATTTGGGTGATTTTATCCTTTTTGGTACTTTCTAAATTTTCTATAATGAGTACAAATGATTTTTATGGTCATAAAAAACATAGATAACATTGTTTTAAATCTGGTCTGGTTTTGCAGACAGAGCCCTTCCCTGCTTGTACAGTCACTCCTTTACTTTGGTTCTGCTCTGGTGCTGGAGGAAGGGCCCCGGCGTTTGCTAGGAGCAAGCCTTAAAGTACGTACACCGTTACCCTGTATTCTGGTCCTGGCTTTGCCACTGCCTGCAGGAACTTAGACAAGTCATTTTATTTCTCTGGGCTTTGGAAGGTCCTCATTTATAACATAAGGTGTCTGGATTGGATGATTTAAGAGTTAGACTCTGATAAACTCACTGAGTCAAAGTGTTCATTGTGAATAAGGCTCCATGATTTACCCTTCTCCACTGTAAGTACCTTAAACAAGAGATTCTTATCTGTAGCTAAAGGAATGACTTTCTTTTTATTATTATTATTTTTTTTATTGAGTTAATGATAGGTTACGATCTTGTGAAATTTCAGTTGTACATTATTGTCTGTCAGTCGTGTTGTAGGTGCACCCCTTCACCCTTTGTGCCCACTCCCCACCCCCCCTTTCCCCTGGTAGCCACTAATCTGTTCTCTTTGTCCACATGTTCAAATTCCTCATATGAGTGCAGTCATACAGAGATTGTCCTTCTCTATCTGGCTTATTTCACTTAATCTAATACCCTCAAGGTCCATCCATGTTGTTGCAAATGGGACAATTTTGTTCTTTTTTATGGCTGAGTAGTATTCCATTGTGTATATATACCACATCTTCTTTACCCAGTCATCTGTTGATGGGCACTTAGGTTGCTTCCAAGTCTTGGCTATTGTAAATAACACTGCAATGAACAGAGAGGTGCATGGGACTTTTGGAATTGCTGATTTCAGGTTCTTTGGATAGATACCCAGTAGTGGGATAGCTGGATCGTATGGTAGTTCTATTTTTAATTTTTTGAGGAATCTCCATACTGTTTTCCATGGTGGCTGCACCAGTTTGCATTCCCACCAGCAGTGTCTGAGGGTTCCTTTTTCTCCACAACCTCTCCAATATTTATTACTATTTGTTTTTGTTATTTTTGTCACTCTAATGGGTGTAAGGTGACATCTTAGTGTAGTTTTGATTTGTATTTCCCTGATGTACAGCGATGATGAACATCCTTTCATGTGCCTATTGGCCATCTGTATATCTTCTTTGGAGAAATGTCTGTTCATGTCTCCTGCCTATTTTTTGATCGGGTTGTTTGATTTTTTGTTGTTGTTGTGTGAGTTCTTTATATATTATGGATATTAAGCCTTTGTCGGATGTATTACTTGCAAATATTTTTTCCCAGTTAGTGGGTTGCTTTTTGTTTCAATCCTGTTTTGCTTTGCCTTGAAGAAGCTCTTTAGTCTGATGAAGTCCCATTTGTTTATTGTTTCCCTTCTCTGAGAAGACATGGTGTCCGAAAAGATCCTTTAAGTACTGATGTCAAAGAGTGTACTGCCTACATTTTCTTCTAGAAGCCTTATGGTTTCAGGTCTCAGCTTTAGATCTTTGATCCATTTTGAGTTTATTTTGGTGTGTGGTGAAAAAGAATGGTCAATTTTCATTCTTTTACATGTTGCTTTCCAGTTTTCCCAGCACCATTTGTTGAAAAGACTTTCTTTTCTCCATCGTATGTCCTCAGCTCCTTTGTCGAAGATTAGCTGTCCATAGATATGTGGTTTTATTTCTGGGCTTTCAATTCTGTTCCATTGATCTGTGCACCTGTTTTTGTACCAGTACCATGCTGTTTTGATTACTGTAGCTTTGTAGTATGTTTCGAAGTCAGGGATTGTGATGCCTCCAGCTGTGTTCTTTTTTCTCAGGATTGCTTTAGCAATTCGGGGTCTTTTGTTGCCCCATATGAATTTTAGGATTCTTTGTTCTATTTCTGTAAAGAATGTCATTGGGATTCTGATTGGGATGATGTTGAATCGTAGATTGCTTTAGGTAGAATGGACATTTTAACTATGTTTATTCTTCCAATCCATGTGCATGGAATGTCTTTCCATCTCCTTATGTCGCCACCCATTTCTTTCAGAAAAGCCTTGTAATTTTCATTGTATAAGTCTTTCACTTCCTTAGTTAAATTCACCCCGAGGTATTTTATTCTTTTTGTTGCAATTGTGAATGGTATTGTGTTCTTGAGTTCTTTTTCTGTTAGTTCATTATTAGAGTATAGAAATGCTACTGATTTATGTAAGTTGATTTTATACCCTGCAACTTTGCTGTAGTTGTTGATTACTCCTAAAAGTTTTCCAACGGATTCTTTGGGATTTTCTATATATAAGATCATGTCGTCTGCAAACAGCGGGAGTTTCACTTCTTCCCTCCCTATTTGGATTCCTTTTATTCCTTTTTCTTGGCTAATTGCTCTGGCTAAACCCCCCAGTACTATGTTAAATAAGAGTGGTGATAGAGGGCATCCTTGTCTCGTTCCTGTTTTCAGGGGGATGGCGCTCAGCTTTTGACCATTGAGTATGATGTTGGCTGTGGGTTTGTCATATATGGCCTTTATTATGTTGAGGTAGTCCCCTTCTATCATAAATGGCTGTTGGGTCTTGTCAAATGCTTTCTCTGCATCTATTAAGAAGGGAATGACTTTCTAATGGTGGAATTTCACATCAGGCTGTGAATCACCTACACCCAAACACCAATTTTATAGCTGTCTACAGCTCACACATTCTAGACATTATCTGGCCCTTCTGAGAGAGTCAGGGACCCTTCCATATCAGCCTTGGCCCTGAGAGGGAGAGGAGAGGAGTCAGCCTGGAAGAGCTAGAGAAATTCCTTGGTCCTGAGCTTTCTTCCCTTTTCTGCTCCCTTCCCCCAGTTTCAGCTATTTACCATGTCTGTGTGCTTCCTCTGTCTCCATCCACTTCCCTGTGGTGGAGTTGGACTTATGTCAGCGTGGTTCCCTAGTGGGCTGGTGGCTCAGCCACCACAGTTGGAAGAGTGACTCATGCCCCAGGGCCAGTGCGTCAGGCTTGCGGTGGACTGGACCAGGGGCTTCCCCAGGGTAGGACGGAGGTTCTGAGTATGCCGGGAGAGAGGACCAATCTTTCCCTTTTCCAATTCCACAACCTCATTCAGGAACCCTGCTTTCTAAAGTCAATGCCACCTCTTTTAGGCTTCAGAAGGTTGTGTCTGGGTGAGACCAAAACAGCCCTATGCCAACTGCCTGCTCCCCTGGCATCTGGATGGAAGAAGGAGATGACAGACCATAACTGAGCCAAAGAGGCTAAGAATGTCCCATTCTATCCTCTCCTGTCCTGGTTTCAGAGCACAGATGATTCACTCCTCCCCTTCCCAGCTCAGGAACTGAGAAGTGCAATCGCACTGCTCTGGAGGTAAAGCCGGGCTTGTGTGACCTTGGGCAGGTTATTTAGCTGCTTTGTTTCGGTTTCCCTGGCTGGAAAAAAATGGGATAATAAACTTACCTCATGGGGTTGCTGTGCATTAAATAAAACTCGGCACCCACTACAGGCCTGGCCTCAGGAGGTGCTGAGTCTGTGTTCACTCCGAGACAGAGCTGAAGCCCCATCGCCGTTGGCTTGGCTGGGAGATCCAAACGGCAGGGAAGGCAGAAGGCTGAAGTGGGCCACTTCCCGGGCAGGGGCTCCGTGGGTTTGGGATTTGGTTCTGAAAGGCAGCCTGGGGCACCTTCTTCTGATCTTGAGCCTTCTCTTTCCCGTTAGGCATCTGGGTGGGGCTTTCCCCTTCCTGGGGAACAGTCCTGATGGGGCCCTTCACACTGCAATACAAACAATGAATAACTGACTGTGTCCTGAGCATTACTGTGTTGCCTTTTGTTTCCGGCTCCATCAGGCCTGGTAGGACATTATTCATCCTGTTATCACTTAAAATTTTGATATTTTGTTCATCATGGATTTTTTTGGCATTAATTTTGATTTTAAACAAAGACTGCATTATAATGTTATTTATCTAGATTACTGAGTTCCTTGGCATCCCCTTAAATTGTGCCCCTGATGATGGAATCTTCAGCTCTAGCTCTTTGGGGATGGAAGGGTGTATACTTGAGACAGAGGGCTTCCTGCTTCCTTAAACTTGAGACCTTCTTGCTAAAGGGAATTTTCTCTGCCCCTACCAGAGGCCAGGACAAAGTTCCTAGCCTGGTTCCACCTATCCACTCTCCCACCCTTATTTCAATGGAGTCCAGGGATCACTCCAAATCCTTGAAATCCTTTCAGCTCAGTTCAATTCCACAATTACTCAAGGGCAATATACCAAGCGCCGGGCAGGCACCTGGCTAAGCCTGCGGGTGGAGGCTGGAGGCCGAGACCGCAATAATGAGCGGCGCAGAGCGCGCTGGAGGCACTTGGCGGGGGACCCTGCAGCGTGGGAGAGAGCGGGGGGGGGGGGGGGGACTCTAAGAGTCGGCCGACTCTGTACCCCCTGAGGACTAATCACGCACCTAAGGCACCTTCGGGGGAAGCAGGTTAGAAACCCCGCCCCGGCCCGACCTCCCGCCGGGCGCCGGCGGCCGCGGCTCTGGGCGCGGGCCAGGGGGCGGCGCCGGCGGGTGGAGGCTCTTCCTGGGCGCAGCGGGCGAGGAGCGCGCGGGACGGCGGCGCGGGGACGGCGCACCTGGCGGGCCCGCAGGCTGGGCGTGGGCGGCGACATGGAGGACGGTGTGCTCAAGGAGGGCTTCCTGGTGAAGAGGGTGAGCGGCCGGATCTTCTCCGGACCCTGGCCAGGCGGCCCGGCGGGGCGGGGCGCGCGGGCGCGGCCGAGCCGGGGGGCGGTGGTTGGAGGTCAGCCTCGGAAGGGAAAGAGGGGCCGGGGCACAGGCAAGGAGGAGAATCCCGCTTGGCTAGGGCGTGTGGCTGCGGGTGGCGGCCCCGCGGTGGAGATCTTAATTAAAACAGCATTTTACAATATGAAGAGTATAGCATTTAAATATGATGTATTCAAACGACGTAAGTGTGCTCTGTAGTTCGCAGCGCCGGTCGGTGTAACGCATCATCTCCTCAATAACCCCTGAGCGGAGAGGGAGCCTGTGCTTCTTAAGCGCTTGCTGTGCCGGGGTCTCCTTTAACTCTCCTACAGCCCCGCGGGTCGGTGGGACCACGTCACCCCCTTTCTCCAAGGGGAAAACAAAGCTCAAAGAGATTCGATAGCTTGCTCAGGATCTGGGGACTAGTGGGTGATGCAGCAGGATCAAACCCGCTCAGGTTGACTCCAGACCTTTCCCTGCCCACCCGGGTGGGTACTGTTACCACGCTATTACGGATGAGGAAACTGAGGGTCAGAAAGATGAAGTAGCTTGCCCAGAGCCCCAGGGCTAGTCACGGCGGGGACTGGAACCTCCATCCTTCCTCCTTCCTATCACCCCACGTGGCCTTTCCCACTGCAAGCAAGAGTCCGGAGGAAAACGGGACACAGGGGATCAAAGGAGAAAATGAACCAAAGAGCGGTTGCAGGAGGAAGTTCGATATCTTCAAGTTCTTTGAAATTTCAACAGTGATGTTCACAGTAAAGGTTTATGCTAACTTAACAGCAGAGGGTTCAGATGCGTAAACCTGGGCATGAGCCTTTGGCTCTTCTGCTGAGCTTACAGCTTGGGAGGGGGATAGATGAAGAGGGATGAAGGGGCTCTCCCTCCCATTGCCTCCCCTGGCCGCCAGGTCAGCCCTGAAGTCTGAGATAGCTTTCAGGTCCGCAGGTAATGTAGACATGTTGTTACACATGATTTGATATAGGAGGGCCAATGTGTTGTTTGCTCAAAACTGTAAACAGGAGGCTGATGCCGGATCAAGGGTCAGACTGGAAACAAGCAGGTACGGAGTTCCACGCCCGCTTCATGCCACTGTGCTTAAAGTGATAGGCTGGTCCCTCACAGTTTGTGGCGGTGGCTGCACCTAAGAGAGACAAGCTGTGGGGGATTCCTGTGTTCTCCCTTCCTGCAGCTTGGGAGGTGAGAGCGGGAATGTGAGTTGGGAAGGGGGTTTTGGTGGGCCTTGTTGATTGTCGGGATAGCTGGGCACTGGTAGGGGCCTGTGGAGGACAGACCCCCTCAGATGGGCTCTGGTGGGCCTCCCCGTGTTCCCAGGGGTTACCTTACATGATTTCCTCCACCACATGGTGTCAGAGGAGGGCTAGAGGGAAGGAAGGACGTGAGTTCTCTTCTGGAGAACTGGGTGCCCAGGGTGCAGAGAAGTGAGGAGAGTCAACGGTCTGGCCCCAAAAGCCCACAGAAGGGGCTTGGCTGAAATACCTAAAGTTCATGCCAGCCAAACCCAAAGACCGGAGTTTGGAGCCTGACCCTGGGGAAAGCGGAAGCCACACCCTTTCCTGCAAGGAGAGGGATGTGGCCCATGCCCCTGCTAACAGTTCGCCCCTACTCATCAATCTTAACATTTTCTCTCCCCAGTATCCCCTTTCCTCCTGGGTGGCAACAGCAGCCTCTGTGTCCACTGGAGAAATCACAGGGCTGCGGCCATGGGATTCCATAGATTAGGAGAGTTTACAGCCCAGAGGTGGAGCAGGGCCTGAGCTGAAAGCCAGAGTACAGAACAGTCATTGCTGGTGTGAGTGAAGCCGAGGCAGGCAGGGGCATGATGGATTTGGCTCTTAATCCCGCCCAGACTCGAAGGAAGCAAAGCTCCAGGCAACATACAGGGCGCTCACTTGGCCTGGCTTTAAAGGGGGAAGGGCAGGGAGGGGCCAGGATCAGCATGAGGAGGACTGCTTTTCCTTTGTTTTTTAAAAATTATTTTATTGAGGTCATATTGGTTTATAACATTATGTAATTTCAGGTGTACGTTATTATTTACCAGTTTCTGTATAGACTGCATCGTGCTCACCATCAATAGTCTGGTTTTTATCTGTCACCATACATATGTGCCCCTTTACCCCTTATGCCCACCCCCCACCCCCTTCTCCTCTGGTAACCACTGAATTATTTTCTTTGTCCATGTGTTTGTTTATCTTCCACATATGAGTGAAATCATATGGTGTTTGTCTTTTTCTGTCTGGCTTATTTCTCTTAACATAATACCCTCAAGGTCTATCCATGTTGCAACTGGCACAATTTTGTCCTTTTTTATGGCTGAGTAGTATTCCATTGTATATATACATCACATCTTCTTTATCTATTCATCCCTTGATGGGCACTTGGGTTGCTTCCACGTCTTGGCTATTGTGAATAATGCTGCAGTGAACATAAGGGTGCATAAGTCTCTTTGGATTGTTAATTTCAAGTTCTTTGGATAGATACCCAGTAATGGGATGGCTGGGTCATATGGTATTTCTATTTTTAATTTTTTGAGAAATCTCCATGCTGTTTTCCATAGTGGCTGTACCAGTTTGCATTCCCACCCGCAGTGTATGAGGGTTCCTTTTCTCCACAACCTCTCCAACATTTGCTATTTTTTGTCCTGATGATTATAGCCATTCTAACAGAGGTAAGGTGATAGTTCACTGTAGCTTTGATTTGCATTTCCCTAACAATCAGTCATGTTGAACATCTTTTCATATGTCTATTGGCCATCCGTATATCTTCTTTGGAAAAATGCCTGTTCATATCCTCTGCCCATTTTTTGATTGGGTTTTTCGTTTTTTTGTTGTTGAGTTGTATGAGTTCTTTATAGATTTTGGAAATTAACCCCTTGTTGAATATATGGTTTGCAAATATTTTCTCCCAGTTGGTGTGTTGTCTTTTCGTTTTGATCCTGGTTTCCTTGGCCTTGCAGAAGCTATTTAGTCTTATGTCCCACTTGTTTATTTTTTCTTTTGTTTTGCCTAGACAAGGTATTCGAAAAAATCCTTCTAAGACCGATGTCAGAGAGTGTACTGCCTGTGTCACCTTCTAGAAGTTTTATGGTTTCAGGTCTTACCTTCAGGTCTTGATCTATTTTGAGTGAATTTTTTGTGTGTGGTGTGTTGTTGCTTTTCCTTCAAGGAGAGGCTGAGGCACTTCAGGTGTTGCTTGTACCGCTCATACCTCAAACAACACTCTTAGAAAATGACATTGCAACGTGGACACACTTTGGCCTAGAGATTTCATTTTAGGACTCTTTCCCAAGGAAATACCCTAAAAGCTTAATGAACAGAATGTCCAGTGAAAACAACTGGACACTACCTATATGTGCCTCCAAATAAACAAATGATTATGTAAATTATGGTTATGCAGATGTTACAGTGTTTGTAATATTATAACCCAAGGAGTGAAAATAGAAAAGCTATGAGTAAACAAAAAAATACACAGACTGGAAGGAGTCCTGGGGACCGGAAGCCTGAAATCGAGGTGTGGGCAGGGCCAGGCTCCCTCAGCCTGTAGCGGGAGTCTGTTCTTGCCTCTTCTAGCCTCTGGTACTTGTAGGCAGTCGGCTGGTTTTGTAGATGCAGCACTCCAGTCTCTGCCTCCATTGTCACCTGACCGTCTTCTCCCTGTGTGTCTCTGAGGGTCCAGGTTTTCCTCTTTGTATAAGGACACCAGTCATAATGGATTAGGGTGGCCCTGACCCAGTATTACTTCGTCTTAACTGGTTACGTCTGCAAAGACTTATTTCCAGATAAGATCACATTCATGGATACCAGGGGTTAGGACTTCAACATACCTTTTATGGGGATGGGGCACAATTCAACCCATAACAGATACCATCTCTGCTTCTTCAGGGTTGTAGGGTCTTGGGCAAGACCTTTCTGGGCCTCAGTGTTCTCATTTTAAAGTTAGGGAATAGACCCTTTTCAAAGGGTCCCTCCAGCTGTGGCTTCCTGTGCCTCTGAAGCCCAGCCCTGGGGTTGCCATCCCAGCTTAGGGACCGTCCCCCTCCTCCCTAAAGGGGCTCTACGAACTCTAAGCTTCTCATGGTCCCGTGGGCCTCTGGCCCCAGCCAGCCGCCTACAGGCAGGGAGCCTGGAGAGGGAGGAAAGTGCCTGCTGGAGGAGGCCTGGGTTCCTTTTCAGCTTGTGTCGCTGTGTTTGTGGCCTCTGACCCCCTTTGCCTGGTGCCTTTGGGCCAGTCCCTGTGCTGTCTGAGCGTGGTGTGGCTTGTCTGTAGAGTGGGGATCCTGGTGCTTTCTCCCCATGTTGTGGGTTACTGCAGCAGCCTCCCGCTGCGCTCACCCCTCCATTCTGACCTGCTCCATTCAGCTGTTCTGTTCGGTGTGGTCAAGGCTGTCTTTTTAACATGAGAACCTAAGCTTGTCATTCTTCTGCTTAAAAGTCTTCAAGGATTCCCCTCTGGCCACAATAAAAAGATCAAACTCTACAACACGAATTCTGAAGCCGATTGGGCCCACGTCGCTTCCTCCTGTCCTGGAACTTATCACACTGGGTGGGCTCGTTCTCTGTCTCCTCCACTGTCTTGGGTCAGAATCTGGTTCTTCTTTGTATCCCTGCTGCCGGCACAGGGCTTGGTGCGGTAGTATTTAGTCATTGATTGTTGAATGAATAGAAAAATGAGTGAATTATTTCCGTAATCATCTCATCAGGATTTTTGTTTGTTTAAATTTAAATTTATTTTCCATTATAAAAATAATACCTGCAGGTCAGCCCTGGTGGCCTAGTGGTTAAGGTCGGCATGCTCCACTTCAGCTGCCTGGGTGTGGATCCCAGGCGTGGACCTACGCCACTCGTCTGTTAGTGGCCATTCTGTGGCGTCAGCCCACATAAAAAATTTAAAAAAAAGAGGAAGATTGGCAACAGATGTTAACTCAGGGCAAATCTTCCTCGGGGAAAAAAAATACATCATATTATTAAAAAAAAAACTAGAAAAATAGTCAAGGGTGTAAAATGAAAAATAAGCTTCTATTTGTATCACCTTGTATCCAGTCTTAGTCCCTAGAGGTGATGACTATTAACATTTCTGGGGTGTCCTTCCAGAAATTTTCTAAAATAACTACTAGAATTATTTTTAGGTATTGTGTGAAGTAATGTAAGTAAAAGTGCTTTGCCCATGTCAAAGACCATTGCTGCTCTGAGGCCTGGTGGTTCAGACTGCTGGGTCTGACCTGAGGACTCCAGCGGTAGCCTCTTCTGCCATCAGTTAGGACTGGAATTCCTCCACTGCAGCCACACTGGGCGCCATATTGCTACATAGTTAGAATAGTTTGCATTTTTTTACTATCATAAGCAACAATCCTCTAAGTGTCTCAATATGTAAAAACTTTTCCACATTCTAGATTATTTACTTAGCACAGATCCCCAGAAGTAGAATTATTGGGTCAAAGAATTTGAACATTTTTATGAGGGTCATCAGCTGCTTCGAGTTTTCCACCTGCGTAGTGAATCCTTTCTCCTCACACCTCTCCCCTCTGCTATCAGTCAGGATTCTTAGTTGTTCGTGACACATTCCACTTACGTGAGTTTGGACAAAAGGGATTTCATGGAGGATAATAAATATTAAGTAACTCAGGAATATTTGGCAGGGCCGAAGAACCTGGCTGGGATGCTATACGGTCAGGGATGATGCAGCCGGACAAAAATAACCAACAGCACCACCAGATGTTTCCAGTGCAAACATCACTGTTGACACTGTTTGCCCCTTGTCCCTGATAACCCTGGGGATTGGGTGTCAGAAGAACCTGTTCTTCCATCACTGTCCTTGCCAAAAATTCCTGTTTCCCCCTGTTTGGTTGCTGCCACACCAGCATCAATGCCCCGTGCATGGGACTGGCAGCACTTGGTCACCTACTTGTTCCCTTCAGGCCAGGGATTCTGAAGAACGCAGCGTTTGGTCCAGGGAAGTGCCATTTCTCCATATGGGGTTTGTTCTGTTCAACATCGGTTGGGTACACTTTCTCCCTAACATCTCCAGCCCTCCCTCTCCTTTCCCTGTTGTTTTGGCCTGTTAGGGCTACCGTAACAAAATACCACAGACAGGATGGCTTAAACAACCTCTGTTATCTTCTCTCAGCTCTGGAGGCTGGGAGTCCAAGATGGAGACGTCGGCAAGTTTGGTTTCTTCTTCTGAAGCCTCTCTCCTCGGCTTGCACTGGCTGCTTTCTTCGTGTGCTCACACGGTCTTTCCTCTGTGCACAGGCCTCCCTGATGTCTCTCTCTGTGTCCAAATTCCCTCTTCTTGTAAGGACCCCGGTCACAGTGGATTAGGGCCCACCTACTGACCTCATTTTAGCCTGGTCACCTCGTTCAAGGCCCTGTCTCCAAATACAGTCACATTCTGAGGTAGTAGGGGGGTAGGGCTCAGAGAAAATTCATATGGGTTAGAAATTCAATAGGATTAGAAAAAATTCATGTGAATTTTTTTGGGAGGAGGACATAATTCAGCCCATAACTCCTGTGTTTGAAAGTTTGAGATTATGGTGTCCTCTCTCCTTCTCCACCTCACACCAGTGCCCAAACTGTCAGCTTAGATTGCACTCTCCCTGGACCAGCCACCTCGTGTGACAGCGATTTACTGTTCCTGCTGCTCCAGGAGCCCTCAGTAGGGGGTCATCAGGAAAGGGGACCTGAGTCTGGGCCGCGTGGAGAGCAGTAGAGAACCCCAGTTGCTGAGGAGGCAGAGCTAAATCTTTCACGTTTCTTTAAACATGTCTGCCCACGTCAAGGAAAGCTGTCAGCCGTCAGGGTACATGTGGATTCTAAGAACGGCACAGAATGAAGAGAGCAAAAATGTAAAATTCATCCTGTCTACGTGTGTCCTCTCATGTGAACAGCTTGATCACCCTGAGGTGTAACGGCATGGAGACATATTAATAAACTCTTGTCGGGTTAACTTTGTTGCCAGTTTTCTTTGTTGCCCCAGTAAATGCCGTTTGGGCACAGGCGACTCTTTCTACAGCTTCTGGTTCCCGGACAGCACTCAGTACACGCTGGGCGTGGACTAGAATCACAGCCCCACTGATGTGAGAACTGAAGTGTCTTTGAAATGAGTAAGTGCGAGGTGAGGAATGAGGGACTCCAGGAAATGGTCTCTGATTCAGATAAAGCGCGTCCCTCTTGGTTAGAGTCTAACCCTAATTGGGCTCTGCTCTGGAAATATTCCAAGAAAGTTGCTTTCATGAATGTGTACTCAACCCATTCCTTTCGGATTCCTCAGCAGACGTTCCCCGATCTGTTGGTCCGTTCTAGAAGCAGACTCTCTGCCTTTATCTGACTATCCTGTCCATTGGCTGTATGACCCACCAGAGAGCCCCCCAAACTGCCCTGTCTTTTAAGCCTGCCACACCTAGCCTGGGCTTTGGTGTCCTTACCCTGGTAGACGGTTTGAAGCTTCAACTTTACAAATAGCCCACATCCTTCGACTAGAATTATTCTTTCTAGCAATATATCCCAAGGGAAAAAAAATCAGAGATGCAAATTAAAGTTTATGTGCACAGATATTCATTGCAGAATTGTTTATCATAGTGAAAAAGATCAAACCTCAGTTACAAACACGGGAGAGTGACAGGCAAATGATGCATCCACTTAGGGGTCTTAAAAAATATGTTTTAGGGGCCAGCCGGGTGGTGCAGTGGTTAGATTTGTACTCTCCGCTTTGGGGGCCTGGGGTTTACTAGTTTGGATCCTAGGCGTGGACCTAGCCAAGGTCCACTGCTGGCTAGCACCGCTCATCAAGCCATGCTCTGGCGGCATCCCACATACAAAGTAGAGGAAGATTGGCATGGATGTTAGCTCAGGGTCAGTCTTCCTCACACACACACAAAATTTACTCGTAAACGGTTCTGTAAAAAAAGTTCTTTATTCTTCAACTTTTCTCTGAAATTATTTCAAAATTTAAAAACAAGTGTTAGGCTAAAAGAAAAAGAAAAAACTCTCCGCCTTGTTGGAGAGTCGATTCCACAGCACAGTCTGGCTCCCTGTGCCAGGGGACACCTTTCCCTGAACATAATGTTGTCCTCTCGGCCAGCTCATAGCAAGGCTCTCCTGTCTGTCCTCAGGGTCACATTGTCCACAACTGGAAGGTGCGATGGTTCATCCTCCGGCAGAACACGCTGCTGTACTACAAGCTGGAGGGGGGTCGGAAAGTGACCCCTCCCAAGGGCCGGATCGTTCTGGATGGCTGTACCATCACCTGCCCCTGCCTGGAGTATGAAAACCGTCCGGTAGGTGAAGGCCCTGCCTCTCAGACCCTCCCACCTCCGGCCTCTGGTGAAGATGGTGTGGGTAATGGGCAGAGCTGAGTTATCAGTGAGAAACCTACATTCAAATCCTGGCTGCACCACGTACCAGGCACGGGACCTCGGGCAAGGAATTGAGGCTCTCTGCACCTGAGTTCCTTGTCTGTAAAATGAGACAAAATAATGACCTCTGATTATCTCTCGTGGTTGTGATGAGGATCATGAAGGTAATGGTCTGTCAAAACCTTTTGTAGGCGAGGAGGTACTTCACAAATGTGAATAATTGCTGCTATTTTGGGGTTCAGTATGATGGTTTTCATCCCTTAAGGGGTGCACGTTCCAAACAGGCTCAACCAAACCATCAAAAAAGTATCTGAATCAATCATTTATTGAGGGCCCATTATGTGCCAAGAAATTTCCTAGACTTGGAGGAGTCAAGGAAGAAAATGGTAAGATCACTGCTTTTTTTTTTTGAGGAAAATTGGCCCTGTGTCAATCTTCCTTTATTTTGTATGTGGACGCCACCACAGCATGGCTTGATGAGCAGTGCCTCGGTTTGCACCCAGGATTTGAACCTGCAAAGCCTGGGCTGCCAAAGTGGAGCGCACGAACTTAACCACTTGGCCACCAGGCCAGCCCCAGGATCGCTTCTTTTTAAGTTAGTAATTTTATCATGAAAGCAAGTGGTTAACTGAAAAACATTCAGAGTCCCAAATGATGGTAGAAACGTCATTGGCTGTAGAGAACATTGCACGCCTGAGGAGGAGGACGTCTGTATAGATTGTCTGAGTCAGGTACAGGCGTTGAGAGGAATAGTGATTTGGGCAAAGATCTGAAAGAGGAGAGAGGCAGATGTTCTGGGCAGGGGGAAGGGCTTGGGTAAAAGTCAGGCTGGAGATAGGGATAGATCTGGAGATGAGGACGGCCAGTGCGGCCCAAGGGGAGCGTTCGCTGAGAGAGCAGTGGGAGAGTGCCCAGGGCCAGATGGAGGGAATGGGGAGCCATTGAAGGTTTTGAGTGAATGGACTGATAGAAACTCTCTTAGGAAGACTAAAATGAGGAACTAAGCTCAGTTCCTGATACGATTGCTAGGTCCATTATGAGGGGATCTTACCATTTTCTTCTTTCTTATCATGTTTTTCTTTTTTGATTCTTCCAGACCAGTTGACGAAACTTCTAAGAAAATGTTCATGATGGTCAATTCTGGGTGGTGGGTTTACTGGTGTTTGTTATGCTAACCTCTGTACCCTTCTGTACTTTAAAATTTTTCTTAAATAAAAAACCAAAATGAGCTATTAAAATAATCAGGCATGAAATAAGGCAAAAAGAAGGGATAAATAGGAGAAAACATTATTGAAGGAAATATCAATAGGACGTGGTTGACTGGATGTTGAGGGCAAGGGAGAGGGAAGCATCGAATGTCATTCCAGGCCAGGAGGCTGAGAAAATGAAACATCTGAATTTCATTCAGACATTTGAAATGAAATTTGAAACGAAAATGAAATGAAATTCTAGAATTTGCACTGCAAACCTGGAGCTGCCGCTGGTTAAAAGAGAGGAGTCAGGTGGGGGTGGCTCTCTGTCGGAGTGGGGTGGGGCCGCTGAACCCGGGAGAAGCCTGGGTCTGCGTCTTCTTCTTTCTGGCATCGTAAGACCCAACACAACGTCTAGGCCCATCGTAGATGCTTAGTGAAAGTTTGTTGAATAAATGCTGAACAAAGAGGAAATATTTGCAGATGAGTGAGAGCATTTTAAGAGGAAAACCTAGTCTTTAAGTGAATTTAAGACTTTAGGTCTCAATGAATTAAATCCTGGAATTTGTAAGTTAACTTGTTCACCAGATGCCCCTTAGTTATGTTTAAGGCTCAGTGGAGCGCAGAAGGGCTGGTTGAATGGTCTGGTGATAGGAAAACTTTGTTCAAAGTTTCAAAAAAAGGAAAAAAGTTAAATTTGCTGACTGGAGTTGTGAACTTCGTGTTAATTCTACATAAAATTCTCAAACACGTTGTTGTCTGCCTGGTTCACGAGTGCTTGAGCTGGAAGAGGCCGAGAGGAGCCAGCACTTCACTAAGAACAAGTTATAAAGTATATTATATATGTGTCTGTACATATATACTTTTTATTAGGGAGGCTATAAAAGAGTGTGTCTGGATTTCACGTGGAATTTTATAGCCTCTCCTGAAGTTCTTCCGTTCAAATGGTGCACTGCAGACGGCCGGTGCAGCCACGGGGAACTGCTCGCACTCGCTCTCCCACGGCACTGCTGAGTGAGTCAGTGTTAACCTGGAGGGACAGCTTCACGGTGTTCTTTGGGACTGTGAGCCAGCCTTGTCTTAGCCACCATTTTCGCTGTTAGTTTAGGTGAGGGATGTTGATTAAGTTTGCAAGCAAAGCATGTTGGGAGCTAATACATCAGAAAACAGAATCAGAATGAAATAGAAGGCTTCTGTTTTCCAGCAGAAGTGCTAGACCCAGTCTACTCAGATGACATTCAATAGGGTCAGCATGCAAAATCCCACAATGGTCCAGAAAAACCCTAAATGCACATTTAAAGGATGGAGGAGATGGGACTGGCCTGGTGGCGTAGTGGTTAAGTTTGCATACTCTGCTTCAGTTCTCGGGTTTGGATTCTGGGCGTGGACCTACATGCCACTCATCAAGCCATGCTGTGGCAGTGTCCTGCGTATAAAATAGAGGAAGATTGGCACAGATGTTAGCTCAGCAACAATCTTCCTCAAGCAAAAAGAGGAAGATTGGCAACAGATATTAGCTTAGGGCCAATCTTCCTCACCAAAAAAAAAAAAAGTTGATGGAGGAGATGTGGCCTACAAGAAAGACTCCTAGTTGACTGGGTGGAGTATGAGTCCACAGTGACCTGTCACTGCCCACAGCTAATATGACCTCAGGGCTGTGTTGGCCCATGCTGCCCTGCACCCCTCAAACCTTTCCTGGAGCAGTGTGTTCCATTCCATTCTCATATTTTATGAGAATGTTGACCAACTGCAGAACATTTAGCAGAGCGTGAACTGGTTGAGGAATGTGTGAAAGACTCGGGGATGCTTAGACCTGAGAAAAGAGGGTCAAAGGGGGAATGCACAACAGTTCCTTCTCATACCTCAGATGGAGAAAGTGGGCTTCCTTAATGTCCCCAAGCATCTGTAGCTAAGTGGCAGAGTTGGGATTTGCATCCAGATCGGTCTGACTTGAAAGCCTGTGCATTTCCCACTTCAGTGCAGGGGCTGTCATGGGAGGTGAGATTAACCTATGTGCTTCTAGAAGGCGGAATCAGAAGCAGGGAGGCAGAGTACCCAGGAAGCAGTCCCTATGCTATGCACTCTGTCCAAAAGAGGAAGGCTGCCTTCTGAGGCTGTGAGCTCCCTGTCACTAGAGGGGTACAAGCGAATCTTTAAAGACCTCCTGCTGGGGTGCAGGGGAGGGGTCTGGCATTTGCCAGTCACTGGACCGTACGGTTTCCTAGATTCACTCGGCCTCATTGTTTTTGCTGCCCGACCTGCTCGGCCTCTAAGTGCTGGTCTGACTGGCCGTCTCTTCCCACAGCTCCTCATTAAGCTGAAGACTCGAACATCCACGGAGTACTTCCTGGAGGCCTGTTCTCGAGAGGAGAGGGACGCCTGGGCCTTTGAGATAACAGGGGCTATTCACGCTGGGCAGCCAGGGAAGGTCCAGCAACTGCACATATTGAAAAACTCCTTCAAGCTGCCCCCTCACATCAGCCTGCAGTAAGTGCCTGGCCCCGCCCCTCACCCTGCTCGGCTTTGCTGCCGCCTCTTCTGTCTGTGCGCAGTGAGAGGGGGCTCTGTTGTTGCTACACAGGCCTGGTTTGTACCACCGTTGTGCTTCAGGGCCTTTCCCTGTCCTCTGTCATCTTTATATCATTTTCTCTGCCTGGGAATGGCCCTACCTACCCACCCTGCTCCTCTGTAAGCTCTTGGGGCCTCAACTACTCCTGCCCCCCTCAATGTCTTGATACCCTCCCTCCAGTTTCAGCCAGGATGTTCAGGGCTCTGTTGCAGCTTCCCAGGAATCTCCAAATCATTGGTCTTGCTCGCAGCCTGATGGCCAGAATGATGTGTTCTGGTAGCAGTTGTGTTCTTGTTCTGTGGGGTTCCTCATTCATTCATTCATTCAAGAAACAGTTATGAGCCAGGCTTCCTCAGCAAAAAGAGGAGGATTGGCAGCAGATGTTAGCTCAGGGCTAATCTTCCTCAAAAAAAAAATAAATAAATAAGTAAATAAAAATTAAAAAAAAAAAGAAACAGTTATGAGTGCTTACTGCATGCCTTACACTGCACTAGATGCTCAGGAGATGCAAATGGGAATAAACAAAGTCTCATCTCAGGCTGTCCAGCCCAAGTGTATAAATAGAAAATGAGAAAAGATCTTCCATTGGTGGCAGGAATCGTCCCACAAAACAGGAGGAAAACAGGTCAGTGGTGGAGGCGGTACTGTGAAGCAGGGATGTGTGATCGGAGTTCCCGTGGAAACTTACAACAGCCCACGCAGGAAACACCCCTGACCTCTCAGGCAGCAGAACTGGGATACCTGTCAAAGATGCTGTATGAGTCCCTCCCTGGGCTCACAAAAACCTGCACACCAGGCCCTAAGATCTTGATTGTGTGTCTATGTGTATATGGAGCTGCTAAACCATGGCTAGGACTGAGGAGCAGCGGCCGATGAGAATGGATTCAAGTGATGGGTGACTTTGAGAAGTGGCTGGAGGAGTTGGGACTCAATGCTGTAGCTCACAGAGAATCGTTACTGTACATTCTTTTGTTTGTAAATTAAAAGTCACAGCTCTTTAGTTTTTCTACAAAAGTAGTACCTGTCTAGTATAGAAATATTAGAACATTTATGAGCAACAAGAAAAGACACATCCTAAAACCCTACCTCTCAAATACTGGTGCATAATGGAATACCCCTGTTTCTTTGTGACCTGTAGCCTACGGTTTGCCACTTGCTTTGTACCCTTAGCAGCGATTCTTGGACCCTCCTTCATATCTGTCAGTGTGATGAGGGTCCCCCTCCTTTGCCTTCCTCCCGTGTAGTTGCATTGTGGACAAGATGCACAACAGTAGCAGCGGAATCCGGTCAAGCCCAAACATGGAGCAGGGAAGCACCTACAAAAAGACCTTCATAGGTGAGCCTCCTCTGGGGCCGGGCCGTGGAAGCCTGGGGCATGGTGATCCAGGACTCAGCTGTGCTAGACCAGCCTGTGTTGAGGCCAGAGCTGCCTGCCGGCCAGCAGGCTGGCCTGAGATGGCCAAACTCTGTGCAGCAGGTGTGCCCTTCGGTCTACTCTTGGGTAGAGCCTCAAGGCTGCCCAGGAGGTCAAAGTGAATGAGGTCACAGCTGAGCACCCCCAAGGAGGCTGACCTGTAGTTTATTGTCTGACTGGTGCTGCCCTTGCCCGGATGCAGGCTCCTCCATGGTGGACTGGCTCATCTCCAACAGTTTTGCAGCTAACCGTCTGGAGGCTGTGACCCTGGCCTCTGTGCTCATGGAAGAGAACTTCCTAAGGCCGGTAGGCGCCCGAAGCATGGGAGCCATCCGCTCAGGGGATCTGGCCGAGCAGTTCCTGGATGACTCCACAGCCCTGTATACTTTTGTAAGTTGGGGAGTGTGTTCCTCTTGTACCAGGGCAGAGGGAAGAAAGAGGCAACAGATTGGGAGCCAGGTGGCCACAGTCGTGGGTGAGAGGCCTAGGGTTTGGGGGAGTGGGGTTTCTCTATTGAGGAATTCTCTGTGCCCTATGGTAGCCCCCACAGCCTGGAACGGGGACTTTTCTGTAACAGAGTCCTTCCCACTAGGCTGAGAGCTACAAGAAGAAGATAAGCCCCAAGGAAGAAATCAGTCTCAGCACCATGGAGCTAAGTGGCACAGTGGTCAAACAAGGCTATCTGGCCAAGCAGGTATGGCTGCCTTGGAGCAGGGAGGAGATGGATGGTTCCCAGACTGCGGGGAGGCAGGAACGCCCCTAAAGTGGGGGAGAGCTGGGACTGCTAGAGGGCACTGCTTATTAGCAGAATCTGCTGAAGCAGGAGCCCAGCAACAGCTGCAGGGTGCAAGTCAGGGGGCGTGCACATGTCCACTGTGCACGCACAAGTCCCAGACATGTGTTCAGGGAAAAGGTACACACAAGTAATTATCACAACATTAAAAACAACATCACTGCCTAGTTCACATATTTGTCTGGAGGGGTATTGCCAGCTGGGTGGGTGTTCTGCCTTTGCTGGCCTTCTGCTCCCTGAGGCTTCCTGAGGTCTCTGCCTTCTTTTGTGTGACTCTGTACACCCTCTTGATACACTTTCCGAACAAAAAATAGGTATTTTCTCCACCTACTTCAGTAGGTTGAAGATGAAATTCTGCAGTGTAGTTTCAGTACTTAAAAACTGTGGCCATGGAACCGGCCCAGTGGTTAAGCGTGCATGTTCTGCTTCGGTGGCCTGGGGTTCACTGGTTCGGATGCCAGGTGCAGACATGGCACCCCTCATCAAGCCATGCTGTGGTAGGCGTCCCACATATAAAGTAGAGGAAGATGGGCACGGGTGTTAGCTCAGGGCCAGTCTTCCTCAGCAAAAAGAGGAGGATTGGCTGCAGATGTTAGCTCAGGCCTAATCTTCCTCCAAAAAAAAAAAAATAACTGTGGCCACTGCTCCTACCCGCGTTTGGGAGAGCAGCCAGGTCACAGTCACACCTGCGGCATTTCCACCTGTGCCTAACAGAAAGGCTGTTCTGTGAACAAGATCACCGAGTCCCAGCACATGGAGAGTAAGCAGACCTTCTGCACACTCCTCGTGTTTGTGTGCATCTCACACATTGTGTGAATGCGTCTGTGCAACAGACACTGCTTGGCGCCATTCCCCACTGCTTGGCGCCATTCCCATTGTCACTGGGAGCACGTGCTGTCCTTGTCATCTGCTTCTTGCATATCAGGATCTCCATCTGCTCTTAGATTATTCACCATCCACGCAACTGCCTGCCTATCCCAAGGGCCTGGCTTCTGCTGGGCCCCCTGGGAGTCTAGTGAGGGGAGGTGGTGAGGCCCCCGGAAGGGCGCAAGGGCGTGTGGGGGGGACTCTGGGCTTCCAGACTAGAGAGCTGAGGAAGCTTTGTGATCTAGGGGGTGGAGCCAAAGAGAGTCACACACACATTGATATCTTACACATTTAGGTTTTAATTGATCATGTAATTGATCATTTCTTACTCTTTTTCTGATGCAGAACTTTTTAAAGTGGTTTTTACTGTATATGTGTGCACATATATACATGCAGCTGTAGGTTTGGTTTGGGATTAAGTTGACACTTAAAAGTTGGTGCCCTTGGGTTCAAGTTTGCCTGTGAGCCCTCAGTCTAGTTGACACCTGCTGCCTCCCTGTCCTCCTTGTGCCCTGAGTGGTATCTGGGTAATGCTCCCCCTTTCCTTCAGCACTGACCCTCTGAGGCTCTGTCAACTCAACTAAATGTGACGCTGCTTTTGCTAAAGTGTCACTGAGCACTGGGAAGTCCATGCAATCCTTGGTCTTCCGCAAACTCTTTTTAGCAGTAGTCCCATTGGCGCAGCCTGGCTTGGAGGTTTGGCACTAGATTCGTGGAAGTGGGAGGAATTACTCAGAGCCTCACCAGTGAACCTTGAACCCTTCCTTTGCCTCAGGGGCACAAGAGGAAAAACTGGAAGGTGCGGCGCTTTGTTCTGAGAAAGGAGCCGGCTTTCCTGCATTACTACGACCCTTCCAAGGTGAGTGAGGGCTCACTCGGGACCCCGTGTGATGCTTGCAGACATTGCTCTCCGAGCATAGCAGGCAGCTGGCTCCTCTTCCTTCCTTCCTCTAAGCATCCCTACCATGACTTCCGCTGCACTGGGCCTTCCTTTCCACAGTCCAAGCTACTCCTAACAGTCTGATCACTCTTCTCTTCTCAGTAGTTTCTTTGATGCCTCGCCCGCCACTTCCCATGGGAGGGGATCTTCATTATTTTGAGAGGGAAGGCATCTTTTAGGTTCTCCAAAGCTTACTGGGTGGCTAGGGAGGATGAGGTGGGCTGATAAAGGGACTCCTAACTGGTGATTCCCAGCCATTTCATCTTTTTCTGTCCAAAGAGCCCATGAATTCTGCCCCCTCAACCTCGTCACCACTGATGTTTTCAAAGTTTCTTTTACCATATAATATTTAAGCCATAATTTCTCACTTTTTTCCCCTAATTGATCAAAGAATTGCTGTTCTGAGTTTCAGATAAGTATTACTGCATGCTGAGTTGATCTAATTCCAGTCAAAAGAAAAGAAAAATGGCCTTTTAGTTAGCCTCTTCAGCCTTGTCTTGGCAGATATATGATTTTCATTCATTGTTTTGAAATAGTGGAGAGTGGGCAGTTCCTCCCTCACTGAGCTTCAGTCGAGAACTCCCTCCAGGGGCTGCCCCATGGCCAGGCGGTGCCCCATGGCCAGGCGGTTACCTTTGCGCGCTGCGCTTTGGTAGCCGGGGTTTGCTAGATTGGATCCTGGGTGTGGACCTAGCACGACTCATCAAGCCATGCTGAGGTGGTATCCCACATAGCAGAGCTTGAAGGGCCTACAACTAGAATATATGTACTGGGGGACTTTGGGGAGAAGAAGAGAGGAAAAAGATTGGCAACAGATGTTAGCTCAGGGCCAAGCTTTAAAAAAAAACTCCCTTCCTAAACCAGGAGCCGGTGAAGGAGTGTGAGGAGCACCCTGGGATCAAGACAGAGCACAGGGAGGGCCAAAGCCAGGGAGGGGTGTGGCGCTGCTGCTGCTGGCTGTGAAATGAAGAAGCCCAACCCACCTTACTGGTACATATAACTTGACCATGTGATGTCCAAGTTCAACCTCATCTTCTATTACAAAAGACTCTCTCGCTGACTTCTTTAGCTGGCCTGAGGCTGGTTATAGGCGAGAGTGCAACTCCTCCCTTTGTGCATCTGTGCAGTTCCTAATCAGGTCCCCTCTCCTCTGCAGGAAGAGAACCGGCCAGTGGGTGGGTTTTCTCTCCGTGGTTCACTGGTGTCTGCTCTGGAGGATAATGGCGTTCCCACTGGTAAGGTGCAACTTTGGCCCTGGCCCGAAGATCTCAGAGGCCTCCCTCCCACCCTCTCAGTAATGGTCTGCCGATGAAGGACTGAGCTGTGGGAGCTGTGTAGGTCTTTCTCAGTGAGACCATGAATGGTGTGAGTTTTGAAGCCAGTTTCAGAATTAGAGAAAAGGGCATATGGGGTGTTCTTAGTGTTTTAACAATACAACTAAATAATCCTTGTCTTTAACATTTTCCCCTCAGTTTCTGTGCTCACTGGCCCATAAGCTTCCATTTGAGAATAATAGCTTACACAGTGCTTAAGGGTTAACAACACATTTGATATCCATTATCACACTAATTTCACATTAGCTAGCTAATATAGGAAGATAGTATTATTCCCATTTTTATGGATGTGGAAATTGAGGTTCAGAGAAGTTAAACAATTTAGTCAAATCCCAAATCTGTGCCTGCTTGTTAACATAAACATATTGGATTCTTTCATGTGAAATTGTAATCTATGGTTAGCATAGGGGGCTGGCCAAGAGGGCTTCCAAGTGTGTCCACATGTACCACTGGCATGCCTTAAGGCACAGGCAAGGGGGAGGGAATGGAAGAGAGGAAGAGGAAAGCATGCATCTGGTGGGATTCCCTAACCATATACATTTGTATTTAAGAAATGCTTCATTATGTGTGTCTTTTCTGTGTCTTGGTCGACTTTCAGCTGCTTGCAGCTGAAAGCAGACATGGATACTCACTATTTTTTTCTGCCTAGGAGTCAAAGGGAATGTCCAGGGAAATCTCTTCAAAGTGATTACTAAGGATGACATACACTATTACATCCAGGCCAGCAGCAAGGCTGAGCGAGCTGAGTGGATTGAAGCTATCAAAAAGCTAACGTGATAAGGACCTGAGGAAACGGGACCAGGATTCCTCCCTCCTACAGGATACAGGCAGGATGTCCTGGAGAATGGGGATGTGTTAAGACCTTTAACTTCTTTGTGTGTTTTGTACTGCTATGGAGTGAGATGGGCGAAGAGGTCCTTAGATGGCAGTGGTGCTATTTCCTTCCCCACCTTCATGTTAACAACCTGGAAATGCTAGAACAGGCATTAGGCATCAGCATCTTGACTTTGGCCCATCAGCACAGCCAGCCATTCCTAGGGCACCAAAGTTTCCCTTGTTGTAACACTAACTGGACATGTTGTAAACTAAATAAAACGCTAGTCTCACGGCAGCTCTGAAATGCTGTTAACAATTCTTACCTCCTCCTTTGGAATTAATAAAAATTGACATTTGTTTCTATTAGAATTCCTGTGCAAAGTTGTATAGTTTTCAAAGGTTTCCCATGCTTGAGGCTATATGAATTATTATGCAAGCTGAGTATGAAAACATCTCAAGTGATCTGTGTCACTAAGACATGCTTCATCTTAAAGTGAGGATGGTGGCAAAACTTTGGCTCAACATTCAGAGAATACTGTTTTGCTTTGAAAAGTAAGTCTGCATAAGTATTATATTGCAGAAAAGAAATCATGGACTCAGTTGGAAAGATCAGTCACACATGGAAAAAGAAGGTAAAATGACAGCTTTTCTATGAAAAATGGCATTTGGAAAGAGATGCAGAGCAGGAGCTGCTAGAGGACAGGAGCAGGAACTCTCTAGACAGAGAAAGATGTAAATGGGAAAAGAATTAAATCAAGGCATGAAATTTTGGTTTTAAAGTGAACAGTAACTGAGACAAATAAGTACCAAGAGGCTTCACCAGTTAGGAGGTTAATCTGAAGTAGTGAAAAGTCTGTATCATACAAATCTTTAAAAATATTTTTATTACTTTCAAGTTTATACAGTAATCTGGCACAAGCTACTCCCAGCATTCTTGCCAAGTACTTAGACTGCCTTTAATGAATAGATATGTAACTTACACTTAAGGGGAGTAGATACTTCCAAAGTACGTAAGTAAAAATTTGTCCTCTTAAATAGTTTGAACTGTCTCCTCTTAATCTTGTTTAGAATACCTGCCCTGAATGATCAGGAATTCCAAGTTAATGAGGTTTTACTTTATTCCTTACACTGTAAGAGACTGCCTTTTAAAGCACCATTTTCCATTTGGCATTTCACCAAGGTCTAATGTCCCTGGAATTAGTTTCTTTATTGCTTTTTAAATTATCAACAGGTGTTTTTTGGAATTAAACTGTTATTTGGTTTGATGGCTTCTTGACTCCAAATTGGCACAACTGCATCTACTCTGTATAGGAGACGTCAGAATCTTCACGCATTGAAAAGTAAATGACCATCAGCTTGAGGCAAATCAGGGAACAACTCTCACCAAGATACTAGCACCTGAATTTTTAAAAATCCTGAACCATTTTCATTTAATTGTCCTTGATGTAAAGGTAGGGAGCTAGGTCAAGAATGTCTGGAAGCACGGCAACTGTCACAACTGTACTGCTCAGCATGATGTAGTGCTGAGCCCATCTCTGTAGGTTCCCACTCAATGGCTGAACATTATCCACCTAAGTACTGGTTTGTCCTGTTTTCCTATAAAACATGAAAAAGTTTGAATGTTTGTATTTTTTCTTGGCAATTTTTTATTTCAATTAATTTATGCATAAATGAGAACCAAACTATTGCTAATCTTCAGTTATATGAGTTGATAACCACTTGACCTCAAAAGCAGAATGGGGAATAGACGAAATTAATTTTTAATGAAGAAGCTTTTTAGGGAGAGAGTCAAGATTTGGATAAGCTGGTCAGTTGTCTTAGTCAATCTGTCCTTCGAGTTATTTGGAACTGGGTGTGTATCCTGTCCCCATAGTGGAAAGGGATACTTTTAGGTCAGCAGGATATATTTATACTTTGAGTTAGTTTTCTCTTTTATGGTGTCAGTGAGGTATTGATCTCTTCTCTGGCAAGGGTCATAAATTTGTAAAATTGTTATGGAATTGAGCAAAAGGCCTGCATGGGATAAAACCACTCACCACAGAGGCCACCTTATTTCTCAACAGTTATGGCTTCTGAAGTATTAAAAAATTCAGTAAAAATTCAATTCCCCTGCCTACAGCAAACATTTAAGGAACACCTTTCTATTTCAATGACATTCTTGATGCTGCAAGCTTTACAGACTTCTTTTTTGACTCCTCAAAAAGACAGTGGTGGAAATTATGTGCCAGTTTTGAGCACATCTGGATTATCCTCTAAATATTCCCAGTGCAGCATGCTAGCTAGCAATCACAACTCCCTTGTGGAAATGGCCATATGAAATTAGACTTCTGGATTTAAAAAGCTTGTAGTCTGCTAAATTAGACAAAGGGACAAACTTTCACAAATGGCCAAACTGTCTCACCAACACACTCTGCTGTTTTTCAGTCCCTTTAATATTGAGTCTAGTCCTGGATTGACCAGCATGGGTTAGGTTTATCTTCTAAGTATTTAAATAGCTATTCTTAGGAATAATTAATAAAATTAATATATTTAAAACCTCAAGTATCTTGAGATTAAATCTATGAGGCAGACCAAAGTAACTCAAGACTTTCTACACCCTGGCTACTGTAGCTATAACTTCAAACCATATGTTATCTATGAAATTTATTCACCTTTATATTTATGATTTATCTTTAAATTTATATACCTTTAAAATAATTAGTTCTTAAAGATAAAAATGATGGAAACATGTAGAAATATTGTTGTAATTGTGTTCAAACATCCCTATTCTGTTATAAAGAGAACTGAAGTTCTCGGTGGCACCTAGTGAATATTTTAATGGGAAAAAAATCAAAAGCTGTGCGATGATACTCAAAATAACTAAATTAGAGAAGCAGCATTTAAGGAAAAAACCATACTTTACCACCCTGAATTACAAACTCAAGGCAAGCAGCTTAGTGCACCAACAATGCAGTGTGATAAACTCTCCCTCATACCACATGTTGTCATCAGTCTCAAATAGGTAAAAGGCATACAACCAATGTAATCTTTAATTGCATTTTAAGGCTTTTTTTCCCTAAGAGTCAGCTTTCATTGTGATTAAAGGTAAAATTTTTTCTAAATCCTCCTTTTGAAAGGATCTGCTCTGTAGATCCTTTGGTCACCTGCCCTTTTATTTCTACATCTAGGCTAAAATGAAGATAATAGAATTAGGGTCTTAAGTATTCATAATGCTTTTAACTGGTGATAAGAAGGAAGAAACCTATGGTTAAATATCCCAGAAATTTATTTAATGTTTGCTTGATACATTTTATATAGAAAGGTTGGGACTATTTGCTTTGGGTGCCCCTGGCAAATCTCACGGGAGCACTGAACTACGAGGGGGTGCCAATCTGGAGACATCAGAAATGGAAACCACAAGCCCAATTTTATGACTGTTCTTAGCTTAAAGATTTGTGTCTAGTGAAATCAGGCCACTCCCTTAAAAATGTATTAGAGCTACTATGTGAAAACAGCTGACATTCAGGAGGGCATTTCACGTTTTGGTCTGCTGGAACATTTAAATACTTGGAAATAAAAAATATTCAGCTTTGAAGTTTTCAATACTGGAAAACTTTCAAGTCTAGGGTTTACAGCCAGGAAGGGCTGCTCTGTGTTCCTTAAACTGGACTCTGTTTCCCACAAAGTTAATCTTCAGTTTTGGCTTCCATTTCTTCTGCATCATCATCTCCATCCACTTCTGCATTTTCTCTCTCAAGCCTCTCCAGTTGCCTTGCAAGCTCGGTCTCATCTGTATCTGTAACCACTTTGGGCTGTGGAAGCAGAGGCATAGTTTCAAAGTGAAGTGGTTAAATAGTACACAAATTCAATTTCAATACTATTACTGCATGGTATTTTAACTCTTTAAGAAACACTTCTTTCTAACAACTCTGCCATATCTATTGAGTGCTGACATATCACTAATAAATTCCATTAGATAAATAATAGAACAAATTTATGAGAACAAGACAATATAGGAAAAAGAAATATGTGTATTAAAATAGAATACTATTTGTCATTTTTTTTTTTTTTTTAAGATTTTATTTTTTCCTTTTTCTCCCCAAAGCCCCCCAGTACATAGTTGTATATTTCTCGTTGTGCGTTCTTCTAGTTGTGGTATGTGGGACGCTGCCTCAGCGTGGTCTGACGAGCAGTGCCATGTCCGCGCCCAGGATTCGAACCAGCGAAACACTGGGCCGCCTGCAGCGGAGCGCGTGAACTTAACCACTCGGCCACGGGGCCAGCCCCTACTATTTGTCATTTTTATAAACAAAAACTGAAAATATAATAAAAATAATCTCAGTGGCTGTATCTTTCAAACCCACAAAAAGATGTCCTATAAAAATGCATCTTCTGGGTTCAAAATAAGTTACTTACTATTCCTTTCCACAGAAGGAATCATACACACACATACACATATGAAATTTAGGTTTCATTCTTGTTGAGATGATGAAAACTACAGGAGACTACTCTTGTTTCTAATCCTGAGATCAAATTTTAAGCATTCCACATTAAATTCTGACAATAACTAATCACTCATTTTCATTGTATTTTTTTTTTTCCCCTGGAGAGGTAAAAAACCTAACACCATCAGTGACCACAGTCTGAAATAACCATCCCAAGACAGTTCTTATTGACTTATAAAAAGCCCTTTTTGGAACCGTCTAAGTCAATGATTCTTTTATGCTTAGCAGAGTTGTAATCCTAAATGTATCTCATGTTTTAAAAGGCAGTGATTAGGTATTTTAGAATACGAATCATTTAGATGATTTAAATTTCTTAAAAACAAGGCAAAAACAGTATTGATCTCACCTCCATTTGCACATTGAAGACACCCCTCTTTTCCTCAATCTTTTCTTTGATAACAGCCATAGCTTGATTGAGGACAGAGAGACCTTCTGTTCTCTCCAGGGTTGTTGTAGTCATCACATACCGAGGAGGAGCTATTAGATTAATCTAAGATGACAAAAATTCAACATGAATGTACCTACAGAACACACATTAGGATGTTTGAGAACTGTTCTGTTAATCTGCTGCCTTAACAAATCACCCCCAAAACTTAATTTCCAATTCCGTAGGTCAGCAAATTTGGGGTGGTTTGTTAATGTAGCAAAAGCTAACTGATACAGTGATCCAATCCAGTAGAATATACAGTCCACTGCAGTCCTGAACATGAAGAATTATGACTTCTGGGTGTCTTTGGTGGCAAAACTAACTACAGTAATTATCAGCATAATGGATTATTTGTCTTTAAAACAAACAAAAATTCCTATGTGGTTCTAAACTAAGCTGATAGAAGAAATTCTTAAGAGATTGTGAATAACAATCATCCAGTTAATTTTACCACTAATGAAAGATTCAGACCAAACCTTCTAAAAGTTGTGTGTGAATATGAGAGAATATGCTGCCCTTTTCAAGATTCTATGAGCATTATGGGCACAGTAACTCTTTACTGTAAAGGAGGTTTAGCATAGCTAGTCCTCTGGCACTAAATACCAATAGGAATCCCCATCTACTGTGACAGTAGCAGTGACTGCAACTAAAAGCCTAACCATAATCGTAAATATCCCCTAGAAATAACAATGAAAACCACTTTTCATAACACTTGTTATGAAACATGATCATAAAAAAATCTGATTTGGTTTAGGTAGATAATTCAGCAAGGAGGGAAAAAATGACTACTCACCTTGATGGGCATAGTTTCTGTAGAACAATTCAAACCTGCTCTCAGGGCTTCTTTTACGGCATCAATGCCTTCATAACCATAACAAGCCACTTCAATATCTAAAATTATAAAAATTCAAATGCTTATACCAAAAAATGCAAAAAAATGTTTAAAAGCTTAAAAGAAATCAGAGATATGGCAGGTACGCTGGTATTCAAATACTTATGAAAGCTTTCATCATCCTTTCAATTAGAAACTAATCCCAGCTATTAACTTTCATAATTAAAAATATCTGAATATGCAATGAAATCATATCTTCTCATCCACATCAAGCCCCTGAATGATGAAACTATAAAAGACAGAAACAATTAACAAACACCGTGAATTCTGGCTATGCCTGGGTTAGAATTCTGATTCCAACCTCTCTCTGTGCCTCAATTCTTTATTTGTGAAATGGAGATAAGGTGTGTTATGAAGACTGAATGAAACAATAACTGCAAATTATTTACAGTTTAGAAATTGCATGCCCTTCGACTCAGTAGTTCTACTTTTAGGAATGTGACTTACAAAACACTTGTATAAATGAGTAACTATGTATATATAAGGGTGTTAATTTGCAGTTTTTCATAAAAATGAAAAATTTGGCACAACCTAAATGTTCTTCACGAGGGCACTGGTTTATGTTAAGGTTTATCGTTCTATGGAATATTACCTAGAATTAAAAAGAACGAAAGATTCCTATGTTCTACATGGAAGGGCAGCCTTGATACACCATGTAGAAAAATCCAGTTAGAGAAAATTTTGCATAGTATTATCGCATCTAAGAACAGAAAAATTTATATCAGAATATAAACAGCATACTTTCCTATACATATATGTGTATAGGAAAAATGTCTGAAATATTCCAAACTATTAACACCATTAATCCAGACACAGGGGAGGATATTACTGTATTGTAAGAATATTTTAAAGCATCTACTAAAACAAAATAAACACCCTCCTTTATAAAAAAAAAAAAAGGCTAACAAGTTAGCTGAACTCACGACAGTTTTCACTCATGTCAATATACACATTTTATGATGATTCAGTAGAAGTAAAAATAATGAAAAACAAACATTTAGAAAAATTTATAGATGTTGATGTAGCAACATATTCTTTGGTAAGGCTCATTATTTAACAGCTTTTTTGGGACATGCAAAATATTTTCAACATCATTTAAAAAATCATTTACCTGCTCGAATTTTGACTGCCTGTGGGGTCAAACGCCTATTAATATTGTTAATGAGTACTTCCCGTTCATCTTCATTCAAATCTAAACTGTCCAAAATAGAGGGGTCCCTGATAAAAAAATCAACACCAAAAGGTCAGCGTTACTTTACTGATAACTGTAATACCAAACACAATACGCAATAATGTTTAAGAGCACAGGCTTCAGCATCAGAATTAGAGTTCAAATCTTAGCTTTACACTTAAGTAACTATGTGTCTTTGAGTCTTTCCAAACACCTGTTTCTAAATGTGTAAAATGAGGATGAAAACAGTGTATCTCACAGGATTTGTGGTATTAAACGAGATAATGCAAGTAAAGCACTTAGCAGGCTATGACAAATAGAAAACTTCCAAGTGATTATTATTAAAAGAAAAATTTTAGAGATCTGGCCAAAGCAAGCAATTTAAAATGTCTCCTAACACATAGGACATCCCACTATAATCAAGCATTTCCATGTAATTAGCAGTCCCTGCTTTAAGGAGCTTATAATCTAGCATGGAAAGAAAAATATGGAAAAAAATTTAAAAATAAAAGTGCACCCCCAGGCGTCAGGAGGGGAAGGTATTACTTTCAGTTACTGGGCTCAGGAAGGGCTTTATGGATAAAGTGGCATTTCAACTGACTCTCCTAAGTGCCACAAGACAGGGACCAGGGTCTTAGTCACTGGCCTGTTTGCTGAATGAATAAATTAAAAAATGAAATCATCACTAAGAGAATAGTAGGAGTTTAACAAACAAAGGTAGAACTGTTGTAAGAAAGTAGGATGTATTAAAAAAGGAATGGCATAAGCAAGCATAAGGCTTAAAAATCACAGGTTGAGGAATGAGAGGCAAAAGAATTCGGGTGAGGGATCTTCATTCAACTAATACTGCCTACAAAGCAACAAGAAGACAAACCAACAAAAAAATGGGCAAGTGAGATGAACTGATGTTTCATAGAAGAAATACAATCAATAAACATAAGAAAAGCACAACTTCACCAACAACCAACAGAACGCAAATCAAAATAAGATACTATTGTACATCCATCAGTTTGGCAAGAGGCAACAACATCTGAGATGTACACCAAATATAGTGCATATCACCTTACCAAATTTAGTGAGGATGAAGAGAAATAGGAACACTCATACAATTGCTGGAGGGAATATAAATTGTAGAACCAATTTGGAGAGTATTCTGGCAAAAGTGAGTAAATTTAAAGATACATACAATCAATCCTATGATTCAACAAGCCTATTCTTAGGTATATACCTTAGAAACTCCCAAATGCGTACACAGAGACTGTACATCGATATTCATCATAACATTGTTTGAAAAAGGGGGACAACAAAGCAAGGCAGGAATTACCTAAATTTCTCTTAATAGAGGAACAAATACAGCATATTCTCACAATGAAATACTACATAGACATTAATATGAAGTAGGCACACATCTATCAATTTGGAGAAATCCTGTTCACTAACAGCCTTATGAGTAAAAATGCAAGGTACAGAAAGATAAAGAATACATTTTAAATACATGAAATGCTTTTATATCTATTTTATGGATACATACATGTATTAAAACCATAAAAACATAAATGATAATGATACATACTAATTTCAGAATAGTGGTTACTACTGATGAGTGAGGGGAATGGGTTGGGAGGGGTAAAATATTGCTTCCAACTATCTCAGAAATTTTATTTCTTAATTAAAAGAAAAAATATGAAGCACATGTGGCAAAGAATTAGCATTATTTAAATCTGGACAGTTGCTGCATGGCTGATGAAGCAAGTTAAAGGGAAAGGAATAACATATGCCAAGGCCGAGTGGTAATGGAGGGGGTGCTGGAGATTGAAGCTAGAGAGGTAAGCCAGGGCCAGATGACAGCAAGCTAAGAAATGTACTGAGGAGTGCAGGATTGAAGTCAGGGAAGACAGCTGTATAAACCAGTGCTTAATGGTTGACAGCATAAACTCTGGATGGAGCCAGCATGCCTACGTTTGAATTCTGGCAAATTCTACCATTTGCTATGTGAACTCGGACAAATTATTTAATCTCTGCCTCAGTTTCTTCATCTATAAGGTAGGGGATTAACAGCACTTATACTATAGGTTGCTGAGAGAATTACATAAATGTCAGCTATTATAATCATCATTATTCTTCTCACCTTTCCCACAACATGATATAAAAAAAAGTCACATGGCGGGTAAACTGGAAGGTATCTGGAGAACCAAATGAGTCGGCTTGCTAGAGGCTCTAAGTCCCAGGTGCCACTCAGCCGTTCTGAGGGCTGAGGGGACCAATATCCCATGGCAGCACAAGGGTTGGGAAAGTAACCTCAGTGCAGGAGTGAGGCTGCTTACGGAGCATTAACACTCAGGAAGGAGTGGAAGTTGCAAAAGTAGGGACCGTTAATACAGAGAACTGAAGAAGTCTGGCTGTTAAAAGGAGAGGACATAGTGTTTGCTATAGGAGAAAGTAGAGGAAGGCTGAGAAGTTTGTTTTTTAGTATAAATGGGAGAAATGAGAGTATTATTTTTATGCTGATAGAGCAAAATCAATAAAGGGAAAGGCTGAAGACTCAAGAGAAGGAATAATGGATGGAAAGATCCCTGAACAACAGCTGGGCCCAAGTGTAAGATTAGTTTGAGAGCAGAAAGTATATGAATCCCAGTGTGACAGGAGCATGGGGGTAATGACAGGTGGGATGGAGATAAATTTGCTGAGATAGTGGAAGGAAGTAGAGGAGACACTGTGCACTGGCTTCTATTTTCTTTATAAAGAGCACACCAGCTGGAAGAGAGCAAAGAGAGGTGGAGTGGGCATCTGAGGAAGAGTGTGGGGAAGCTCTAAAATAGCCACTCTAAAAGTGGGAGGAAGAACTGATCAGAAGCAGAGAGAATGTGGGGCAGCAGTGAAGGCCCAGCTGAGGTTGGAAACCATGGATATGCAGTGGCACCAACCTGCAAGCCTGTGGTTTGTCCTAGCAGCACCCAGCAGTCTACAAGTGCAGAGAAGGCAGGAACATCGATCCAAGGCTGGATGCAACAGAAGGAAAAACAGGGCAAAAGCTTATGATACTGGCAAGAAAGTTGTTGAAATGATGGACCATGGTGTATCTATGCTGAATAAGAAAGAGAAGGCAAGAAACGGTGAAAAGACAGGGAGAAAAAAAGGTTTGGAATTGGAGCCTGACTTTCACGTAAGAATTAAGAAGACATAGAATAGGACTAACTATGGGGGAGCTGGAAGGACAGGAGGCTGTGGTAAAAGAAAAGAATGTTGTGAATCAAAGGTTCTGGAGGCAGAGTGCATCCTGGTGATAGTAAGACCCAGCTTGAGGCCACGTGGAAGACTGGCTAAAGTGCATGGGCTGAAGCTCTAAGGGACTGAAGTAAAGAAAACAAGAAGTTTCAGTTTTAAATGAGACATCTGAGTGGTCCTGAAGTCACCTAGGACAATAACAAAACCAGGAGAGGAAAATATGTAAGGGAGTAGTGTGAGATGAATCCATATGGTTTATATAACTGTGTAACTAGGTTATATAAAATTACACAGGCCTGGCTATATAGAATTGGCCCACATCATGGGCCTTTTATACTGAAATATTTTAATCTAAATTTGGCAAGGACTTAATACACAGATGTTGTACTGTTAAATGTCAGGCTCTCAACCTGTGTGCTAGACCCAGCAGCTGTGATATCAAGGTAGAAGCAGAGCCAAGAAGGTGTCCTTACGAGACTGCATGCTTAAACGCATCATAGGCACCGTATCCGGGTCTCTTGTACTTGTCATCAAAGACCCAGGCAGTCCTCTGGAACAGGCTTTCCAGCTGCTCATCCTTGGTGTACTCTAACACCTCAGCAACATGACGAAGAATGCTGTAAACCTAGAAACAAAAGGAAGAGCTCAACAACTCAAAAGGAAGAGATCTATTAAAAAACCAGATATTTTTACATTTTAGTAGATAGCATATAAAAACAAATCTTTGGTTAATTTGACTATAATAACTCCTTAACAATAAAAGATTGCCATAAAACAAACTCTTTCTCCATAGAGAAATATTTGCTGTCCCATAACAGTTAACTCAAATGGGTATAACAAGTAGAAACAGTACAGAACTTAGCGTTCTAAGACCCAGATCAAGGCAACTCTGGGGCAAATTAATCTCTGAATTTATTTCCTCATCTGGAAAAGGGAGATGCAGGTATCTCTCCATTTTACTGAAGAGAGCTCTTACATAGATCAAATATATACAAATGCACACTATAAATGGGAAATATGATACAAATGTATTATACAAATCCTGTTATACAAATGTAAGCTATTATTACTACGACTCCACATGAGAGCATGGAACCAGCAATGAGATTTCAGTATTTCTTTTGCTCTGTTATCATTTAACAGTTATCCTTCAATCCTACTCACCTCCTACCCACTGCTGCCAAACTTTTTCTAAACTCCTAAAAATAAAAGGGCTTAAAGAAGAGAAAGAGCATAAGAAAGGAGGTTTTCATGTTAATTACACATGAAAATTAAATGATGAAAGGTACTAAGACCGGCCATTTCATTGCACTATCTTATCAGGATGATAAGATCTACTAACATACCCATTTTACAATATCCTAGGGGGAGACAAGACAAAACTGAAGTTTCCTAGAGCAGTGCTCCTCAAATTTGGATTTGCAAACTTCGTGGGGCTTGAGATCCTGCATTTCTAATAAGCAGTCACGTGACATCAACGCTGGTGATCCAGAGACTACACTATGAGTGGCAAGGTCCTCGAGTTTATTAAAACGGGATTTTACCAACAGTGTTTTCAAACGTGCAAACCATACTGCAGTAACAGCAAACACATCAGTAAAACAAGGGGAAAGATTTGGGTAATGGTCTGATGGCTTTTAGATTTTTATTCTCTTTTACTGAGATTAAGCAAAATTTTTAAAATCTACTCTTCATTTAAACATTGTTTTCTCGGCATTCTATCTTGAAGACAGAAACACATGGCAGAAGAAAACAAAAGAGAAGAAGGGCAAAGAAAACAGAAACAATGCAAACAGTGCCATTAAGAACCAAAGACCTAGGGAATGAAGGATAACTTGAAAAGGACCAGAGAACAGAAAAATATGGACAGACGATGAAGACATGAGTGTTATGGTTTTACTAGTGCTTACTGTGGATAAGTAGGAAATTACAGCAAAAATAGCAAGAAAAGGAAGAAGAAATAACCCTAACAAAGGAGGGGGAAAAACCCCAAACCAGTAAAAGGCCCCTGCCTTGCTTTCCTGGATTCACAGACATTTTACAAACCCTTGCTCATTGGTGGTTTTTTTTTTGTTTTGTTTTTGGTGAGGAAGATTGTCACTGAGCTAACATCTGTGCCAATCCTCCTCTATTTTATGTGGGGTGCCACCAGAGCATGGCTTGATAAGTAGTGCTAGGTCCACGCCTGGAATCCAAACCTGCGAACCCCGCACCTCCAAGGCAGAGTGCATAAACTTAACCACTACACCACCAGGCCAGCCCCACTTGTTCATTCTTAACATACAACAGCTGGTTGTCTCTGTGACCCTTACCCCAGAACAGAATTGAAAGTCAAGACCTACATCTTTTTTTTTTTAAAGATTGGCACCTGAGCTAACAACTGTTGCCAATCTTCTTACTTTGTTTTTTTCCAGTTGTGGGTCCTTCTAGTTATGGTATGTGGGACGCCACCTCAACATGGCCTAATGAGCAGTGCCATGTCCGTGCCCAGGATCCGAACCGGTGAAACCCTGGGCCACCGAAGTGGAGCATGTGAACTTAACCACTTGGCCACACAGCCGGCCCCAAGACCTACATCTTAACTACATGTTATGACAAGCCAAATCAGCTGAAATCACCCATAGTTAATTTAACCAAAAATAGCTTAAAAACACTAATTACCAATACTGATTTGAGAATATTAGATCATAAGCAACGCTTTAAGGTAGTAACACCATGAGATAAAAACACTGTGGTCATACTCTTTTGAAATTAAGCCTTCAAATTAATTTTCTAGGTAACACATAATTGGAAATGGAAATAGAGTTACAGTTAGTTAAACCTAAGTTTAGTTTTTAATTTTTCTGCCAGGAACATCACATGCTGATTATTCATTAAGCTCCTAAATAGTGGACTAATTTGACTGAAAAATCAACTTACAGTTTTGGATTTGGTGAATTTATCTTCACATTTGATTGCTTCCTCTGGAGAAACTCTTCTTTTTGACAAATCAATGTATCCTGTAAGAAAAAATTTTGAAAAAAATTATCACTGTCCAGGTGCCACTGTACCACTGTAACAAATTTTCACAGCCAGATTGTTTAACTGGCATACCTACACTTATTTCCCACTAAAACTGTATCAACAAAATACTGCATACGAAGTAGATGACATTTTGTTTTCAGAAATGGATATTTATTATCATGTAAGTGTACATTCTCTCATACCTTGGTGGAGGGAACCAATAATTTTCAATTATCCAAATGAAAGTTTATCAAAAGATTCTGTGTCTATCTGGCATCCATGCATCACAGGGTCAATTGTATTAACTATATTTTCTGTATTCTTGATGCTCTGACATTTGTGGCCTGGCTGACTGGGGAGAGACTCCCCTTCCACGGGCTAGCCAATTTTAGAGAAAGCAAAGGGCTCACGTGGAGCAGCCTTTCATACACAAACTAAGCAATCCAGAGCCCACGCCCCCAACCATCTCCTCATCAACATCTCACACACCAAGCCAATATTGCGTCTGCCCTTGATCAACCCAGCATCAGGTACCAGACAACTTGGGACAGCTCTAATGCCCCAAGGCTTGCCAAAACTATTCAAACTAGCCAACCCTAACCTGTTTACCCCGACCTGCCTTGCCTTTCCCACGTAAAACTTAATAAAGGCTCTGGCCTAGGCTCCTCGCCCCCGACTCCTTCTGCCTCCTGACCAAAACTGGTGATTCCTCATGTGATTCAGCAAGGCATGGCATGGATGTCCCCATCTCCTAGAAGACTTCAATAAAAATCTTTCAATGGCACTGGCCCCTTCATGTTGTCAGTCACCTCTATAAATTAAAATCCCATGGGTACAAAACGAGACAAGCAAATAAGAATTTTAGAGGAAAAAAAACGGTCTTTTATATTTACCTATATATTTTCCATTTCAGGCATCACATCTCTTTGGCCTGAACAACTTTACCATTTCTTATAAAGCAGATCTATTTGGTAATAAATCCTCTTAGTTTCTATTTACCTCAAAATGTCATTTTGGTCTTCATTGTTGAATATTTTCTTTAGATACAGAATTCTGGTTTGACAGTTTTTTCTTTCAGTGCTATAAGATGTCATTCAATGCTCTGCCCTCCAGTATTTCCAGTAAGAACGCCATAGTAATTTCTATTACTGTTCCCCTGTAAATAATGTGTCATTTTCCTCTGGCTATTTTCAAGATTTTCTCTTTATCTCTGTTTTTCAATAGTCTGCTGTGCCTAGATGCTGCCTTATCAATATTTATCCTGCTTGAGGTTGGCTGAGCTTCTCCAATTTGTACATTTACGTTTTTTCAGCAAATATGGGAAAGTTTTGGCCATTATTTCTTCAAATATATTTTCTGCCCTTTTCTTTGTCCTCTTCTTTTGGAATAGAGTTTTTGATAACTTGCTAAGTTGCTTTTTTTCCCTCTGTTCCTCAAATAGGTTCCTTTTTTTGTGAGGAAGATTGGCCCTGAGCTAACATCTGTGCCAAACTTCCTCGTTTTATGTGGGATGCTGCCACAGTGTGGCTTCACAAGCGGTGCTAGGTCCTCGCCTGGGATCCAAACCTTTGAACCTGGGCTGCCGAAGTGGAGCACACAAACTTAACCACTATAACACCAGGATGGCCCCCAAATTAGTTCTTTTTAAATGAACTATCTTCAAATTTCACTCAGGCTTCCGTCGTCTTTAATTTGCTATTAGGCCATCCACTGAATTTTTTTTTTTCCTGAGGAACACCAGCCCTGAGCTAACATCTGCCACCAATCCTCCTCTTTTTTTGCTGAGGAAGACTGGCCCTGAGCTAAGATCTGTGCCCATCTTCCTCCAGTTTGTATGTGGGACACCTGCCACGGCATGGTTTGACATGCAGTGTGTAGATCCACAACTGGGATCCGAACTGGCAAGCCCCTTGCCACCGAAACAGAACATGCTAACTTAAGGGCTGTGCCACCAGGCCGGCCCCCCAGTGAATTTTTTAGATATTACACTTTTCATTTCTAGAATTTATATTTAGTTCTTTGTCAGAGTCTGTAATTTCTTTACTGAGATTTCATTTTGTTCATTCATTACAAGCATATTTTTCCAATAACTTGAACATTTATAATATCTGCTTTAAAATCCTTATCTGCTAATTCCAACATCAGGGTTGTCTCTAGTTAGTCTCCATTGCTTGCCTTTTCTCTTCTACATGGTTCATATTTTCCTGTTTCTTCAAATGGTTAGCAATTTTGGACTGGATCCTGCACATTGTGAATGATATGTGGCAGAGACTCTGAATTTCATTATGTTCCTCTTAAGGATACTGATTTTTTGTTTTAGCAGGCAGTTAACTTCTCTGGATTTAAGCTCTGTCTCCCCAAGTGGAAGGCAACCAAAATCTGTTTAGATTTTTACCCTGTTGGGCTGCTTGCAGTTCACTCTGTATATTAGTAGTTCACAGGTCAGTTAGAGATTTTGGCAGAATTTATACATAAAATTTGGGGCTCTCCCTCTGTGTGTCTCCTTTCTCTTATCCCTATCAATACTTTCCAAGTGCTGTGGTTGTCCAGAACCCTCATCTCTGGTTCTCAAGCCATTAAGACTACAGGTTTCCCACTAGAATTTTAGCTGCCCTGCTTGAAGCTGTCTGTAGTATGTGCTCAGACAAAAAGCTGTAAACTTATTTAGTGCAGTTCCTTTCTTCCAAGTGTCAACTTGCCTTCAGTTTCAGCTGCATTTGGTTGCTCCTACTGTCTTTAGGTGGGTTTTTTTTTAACGTTTGTTCAGGGCGTATAGCTATTGTGTTGAAAAGTCTGTCCAATAAGACCTAATCTTCTAGTATCAGAAACGGAGAAAAGGATCCCCTCTATAGGATCTTCTGTACCTTGCTTTTTTTCTTACCTACTCTGGAGATTTTTCCCTATCAGAATATTCAGACATCGTTCCATATAAAATTGCATGGATCTGTCACGATTTATTTAACTATGATTTTGACTTTTGTTTCCTGTTTTTAATTAATACTGTACAAACAATGCTGTTATGGAAATATTTTTACATGTATCTATTATACTTATGCATGTATACCCTTTCATTTTTTTCTAATTGCAGTTGAAAATATATTTGATTTCTTCTTGTGTATATATTTTATATAATAGAAAATACAAGATAAGACACCATTCTAGGTCCTACTGAGGCAGTAATGTGAAGCCTTACACAAGTTTAAGGAATAGTTTCAATCTTCAAGTAGTTTAATAATGGAGGGGACTACAAGTAAGTCATATCAAAACATTTAGAATAATCAATGTGGTAAATGGTAGTCACTACTAAGGGCTAACAAGTCTCCAAAGTTTATCATCTAAGCTTCTAATCAGAACAAAATAAAATGTCAGTTATGCATAAAATTAATCACTTACAGAAGTACAATTAACTAGATGGCTGACAAGATTCAGAAAGACAAGTTCAATCAAGATGACTGATTGGTCTTTTACGCATGATCATATCTACTTACTTAACACCTAATAACTTATAATGAGATGACCAAAATCAATTATCTTAACTCTATTAAGCCAGCTGAATCCAAAACCTACTTAATGGTACTGTATACTGTGTTTGGAAAAAAGTTTGTTCATGAACATGAAGATTTACATGGAATCCAGAAGTAAGGCACACAACAAGTAAAAAATACTCATCCAGCACTGTTTGAAAGATCCCACAGGATCTGGTGGTCACAGATATTCTCATTTGAGGGACATATAATACTGGGTTTTGTTTGAACAATTAAATTGGGTGGATTTTATGTTATATAAATTATACTTTAACAAGCTATTTAAAAAAATATTGGGTTTTGGGTGTATGTTTACAGTATATTGCTTTTCAAAGCTCATATAAAATATTCCTAAAATTTATCTCTGCCCCATTTCCATACTCATCCAATAATCTAATTACTAATTTAACTTTAAATCAAGAAAAAGGCATCTGACAGATATGAATAAACTAGTACTCTGGTTTACTTATCTGTCTCTTCCAAGTTTGGAAACAAGAAGTTAATTATCAAGATCCTGATAATCTCTGGGAATAAAATTTAATTTATTTGACTCATAAAAACTAGCCCTGGGATGTACTAATTAAACCACTACTAACCTTAAGAGGTCTTGCTTAGATGGGTAATGGCATCCTTTTCTAACAACTTTGTATATGAAAGAGTTTAAGTGTAAAAGGAGATGTCTTGTTGTTTTTACTGCAGTAGGCAATTTACGAAAAATATATTTTAAAATAAACCATTTTAAATCTGAAATTTATATTTTAGATATTTATCTCACCTTTTTCTTTGTCCACTCTAATGACAACCACACATTCATTTCTGCCAATTCGGATGAGTTTGTTTATAGAACGGATACGCCTTCTGGACAACTCACTAAGAAGAATCATGCCTTCAATATTGTTGTACTCTAGCAAGCTGACGTAAGCCCCCATTTCAGCAATGGACCTTACATTCACCATCACTACGTCTTCCACCTCAGGAAATTTGTGTTGATAAAATCTACAACTTAGACCCGGCATTCTGCAATTTAAACAAAACAAACAAGTAAGTGTTCAGTTAAGGTCAAAATAAAGAAACAGCAGTCAATTTTCCACACCTTGTCACTAGAAGAAGTTATTAGTCTTCTTACCTTTTTAAACTTTTTAAATGATACCAGATAAAAGACAGATGTTCAGGAACCAAGCTTTAATTTTTATTTTGCTCCAAATTTTTGTAAGGCTTGGGTGATTCTCTGCCATCACTTTCAGAGGAACCATAAAAAATAATGACCATCTATAAAGTATTCTGAGACCTAAGGATTAAAGGTATACCTCAAGAGTAAAATACTATTTTAATACTACCACTTTAAGAAATAACAAGTGATGGGGAGCATCACTACTATTATAAACCTATCAGCAAAACTAAAGCTACTCTTTCTCCAAGTCAGCTACAACTGTACATGCTTACCATCCACTGTATAAAGGGGAAAAAACCTTCCGACTACTAAATCCCTAACCCTAACCATATATGAAATGATACACCCTATCACTTATCATAGCCAGAATTACAGTATCACATGTCAAGACAAAAACTAAAAATTTATTAATCATGAAAGATATTAAAAATGTATCCTCCTCTCCAAATTTTTTCCTTTTAAAACTAACTCGAACTTAATTCATAATTACCATAATTTCTAGCTTCTACTTTTTCCATCACTCCCAAATATTCTTCTCTTTTGTTGAATAGGTATACTCAATCTTGAGAACAGCTTTGTAGATATCCATTACTATAAACTTCAAGTTTCTCTTAACTTCCAAGCTTTAAATATATTTAGAACTATGCCTTTTGATCCACCCAACCTATTTTCAGCACTACACCTTTTATGACCCACAAGCCTGAAATCATACCGTGAGTAGAAGGATATCTTTAATAGGAAGCTCTCAAATTAATCATAGTTGATGATTTGCATGTTTTTCTGCTAACCTTAACCAATTTACTGTTGTCAAAGCTCAGAAGATATGCACTAGCAGGGCCTAAAGACCTATGAAAAATTTGTGAAAACTCATTTACTAACTTATTTTTTTCTTACTAATTGGGAAATAAGGCTGCCATAACTTGATCTTGAAGACAGAACATCCACATCCAGCTCAGAGAACACCCGAGTTCTGCTGCAGTGCAGTTTGAGAACTGCTAACTGCACCCACATGTATCTTCCCACTGATTTATACATCTTTCTACCACCCACAGGGTCCTATGTGATCTGGCCACTGCCCATGTCCCTGAGGCACCACTTTCCACCCTAGTTCTCCCCATTTTATAGATGAAGCAATTGAAGCACAGGTTAAGCAACCTGTTCTGTCATATACTGCTAATAAGTCATGGAGTCAGAATTTGTGAACCTATGAAGTTTGGATCCATAGTCTGTGCTCTTATTCATCAGGCTATATTTTCTCTTAATATTATTGATAAATATATTACAATTAGAAACATATTAAATAAAAAGCAACATTAATATACATATTCAGTGCTGGAGCATACACCACAGATTATTGCAAACTTTTAATATTAATCTATCTTGTTTAACAAAAAAAATAAAGCAGCATATTAATAATAGTGGCAGAGATGCAATTCTGTTGTTGCTTGACAAAACAGGGATTCAGCAAATAAAGGGAAGTAGATATTCAATGGCCAGAATTACCCACCAAGAAACAGCTGAGCTAGTTGTTTCATTCAAAACAAAACAAAAGAAAGCTTTTCCTTTTTGGACAACTGTTGTCAAATACCTGTATGTAAAGCAAGAAAATTTGAGAGCTAAAAAGTTTAAAACTCGCTAGCAAAATAAATGATGTCACAGAAATGTGTGAAACAGTTTTAAGAGATTTAACAGGTGCTAACCACATTTACTTACCAAGTTTCTTCAAACAGAAAAGCTGATAATTTGGGGGAAGAAATGATTAATTTGACAGTCAAAGACCATAAGCAACAGTGTAAAAGATTCCTGAAGGGAGATATGAATGCTACTGCTTTAGGAGGAACAAATCTCTTTGCAATCCACAGGGTAAATAAAGGAATACTGCTGATGGTGTGTTATTCTTCGTAAAGAGAGAAAATAACTGACAAGACAAAAAGAATCCATTTCACAAACAACCTGCATATTGGCTGACAGATTTTGAACATCTCTTTATTTATGCTAATAATAACACTAATTTTTAAAAAAAATTAGTCAAGAAAATAGAAGCCACACACTAGGTGTCTATTGGCCCTTTACATAATTTTCAAAACACACTGACTTATTGTATTGGCTCTCAATAAGCCCTTAAGTCAGGTAAGTAGTATAGTCAACTTTGGGAATAGCTCTGGACGTGGCTTCCAGACCTTGCTTTCCTGCTGACTAGCTGTGGCTGCTTGGGAAATGTATTCCTACGAAACGTAGTTTCTTGTTTGTGCCATGTACTTCACAGGTTTGTGGAGGGTATCAAATGAGATAAAAGATATATGTAAAGGCATTTTGAAAAGTGTAATGTCCTATACAATTATAAGATATTAAAAGGCAAAGGAGATATTATTTCCATTTTGTAACTTAATTCGTTAATTATTTTTGCAGCATCTACTATATACTAAGCACTACTGATACAACAATTAAGACTCTTACCTAGAGAACTTAAGTACAGAATGGGAAGCAACCTAGTCAGCAAATAATTGCAAAATAAGGTACTATGAAAGGAGCAGAGCAAAGCAATCAATTAACAAGGAACCAAGAAACAGACACATTACATGACTTCCTCAAGGTCAAACGCTTAATAAGTACTAGAACAGGAGCTAAAAACAAGTCTTCTGACACTAGATCCAGCTTCAATACATCAGAGTACTACAATATGGTTTGTGTTCCTCGGTAAACAATATCCACCTTTCAAAATATATTAACTAAACTCCAAGCTAATTTCAAATACCCTGCACTGTCAGTAATTTTGCCTGGTCAAATGGTGAGCAGGACTCCTTTCTTAAACCAGTGCACGGTTAAGTCACCATAATGGACAGAAGTCCACATTCCTTTCCAAAGCGAAGTGCATTATATGATAGAGACAACTCTTGTGATAATTCGAATTCAGTGCTAACACTTACCAGTTATGCTCTCCGAATGCTACTTTTTAGTATAGGAGTGCTACACAAATAAAATCCTAAAACTATTTCACTGTAGTTGAAACAGAAAGCACCAATGTCTACAAACATTTTTGTGCTTCTTTTTGAGATCTTTTGAGAATCAGTAACTGACATTTGGCATCAGATGAACTGAGAACAGGCAGTGAAGCTCTATATAAACAATTCCCAAACTGCTGAAAGACAGAGTTACAAGATTTTCCCCTGAATAACAACTTCAATCAGGAGAAAAACCAAGACTTCTCTGGTACACCTTTTTTCCAAGAAACTGTTTCTTATTTTATGAAAATTAAAGCAGCCTAAGTTTGGAGGATAATAAAAGGGACCTCAGGCTGAATACATACTTAACTCTAAAATTCCCTTATGTTTTTAGTTATGCTTAATTATAAGACCACAGCGTGTAACTCTACAATTCTACTCTCATCGGTGTTAAACCACGGTAAACCGTGTTTAAAGAGCAATAAACCCTTTAGTAGTATGTTTCAGTTTCAATTTAAGGAGTGACTCATTCTACAGAAACGCACAACTCGAGCGATAAAGTAATACAAGCTTCAATTATTAAAAATCAATTGTCAGATAAACTATTCTTGGACCCTTTTTAACCCAGCGCTTGTCATCCCCGTGACCCATCCCAACCCTGTAGTCCCTTGACGTGTCCGGTCTGGTTTCCACTGAGAGGCAGTATTTGCTGGGGCGGAAAAAAACCCAACAGCATGGGATTCCCAGGCCCGGGAAGAGCGAAGTGCTCGGAGTCCCGGGGCGAGGTGTCACAGCGTCCTCCTGAGGCCGCCCCACCTCAAGGCATCCCCGCCTCAAGCATACTGAAGAGGCTGTCCAGTCTCGTCCCACTTTCCTTCACGAGATCCCTCTGCTCGTACAACGACACCTCTCTAACACGTGAAGACCGACACAGGGCTGGCGAGGAGGGCCACGCACAGCCGGCGGGTGGCGGCCGAGGTGTCCAGACACTTCCCGCGCAGGAACGGGAAAGGGAGGGAGTGTTAGCCCGGGGCCTACCCTCTCTCGACCACCCCTGTCAGCGGACACAACCAAAGTGAGTTCCTGGAAACGCCGATCCCGGGCACTACTCACCTGAGGTATGTGTGTGAATCCCGCACTGGGGACCCGCGCCACGCTCTTTAACCGAAAACTCAGACCGGATCCACTCTCACCGACCGCCGAAGCTCCTCAGCGTGCGCTTCGCTTAACCCCACTGCGCATGCGGAACCACCTCGCATCACGCATGCGCCGACAGAAGACGCCCCTCTTCGTCACTGACCATAGAGTCCAGGTCCTCCGAGAACAGGGAAGAATGTAGCTCATAAGAGGACCTGAAAAGTACGTTTTCTCGCTATTTTTAGTTTTCGCTAACTAACCTTAAAGGCGCAGGGAAGATGTAGGATTCTGATTTCTTGTCCCGGAAGAATTAATCTTCTGTCAAAGCTTCAGTCAACCATGAGGTGGCGCTGTAACCAGAGACGAAAAGTGGAGGAAGAGAGGAGTGTAGCCTGTTCTTTCGCCCCTCGCGTGCAGCGCCTTGCGCTGCCGCCTGGGAGCTGAAGGGGGAGGGGCTAGGAAGCGAACCGGAATTGAGGGGCACTCCCGCGGTGCGCGCACCTCGACATCCGGGCATTGCCTTCTTCCTGCCCTGCCCTTCCTCTCCGCTCCCCTCCGGGGCAACAGGAAGCGGAAGTGAAGAATGAGTATTCCGGCTGCCTCTTAGCAACGCCGAGTCAAGTGACACAACCAGCTGATTCCAGCCCAGGAAGACGCTGTGGCTGGGGCTATCGCAGCCACGCTTGCCGGGCCGGGGACCCGAGTCGCATAGTCATCGTCAGAATGTCGGGCAAAGACCGAATCGAAATCTTTCCCTCACGAATGTAAGTAAGAGGATAGGACAAGCAGCTCTCATAGGTTCGCGGACTCCCGCCTGGAGCCGCGGTCCCTCCATATCCTGGACCAGCAGCAAGGTTTCTTGTTTCCTCGGCCGAGCCTGAGCTCTCCCCAGTCTCTTTCCGTGAGTTCCGGGTCGGGCTCCCTGACGGCCCCCTCACACATTCCTCTGAGTGAACCAGACTGTAAAGAGCGACTCCAGCCCATGGGAGAGGCTGCCGGTCCGCTGACTTTACTCATTAATCGTGCCGTTCCTTCCACACCCCCTTGTTGAGCCGGGCACTGGATTTATGTAATTGTGAATCTCCAGTCCTGCCCACAGAGCTCACAGGTTAGCGGAGACGTGGACAAGCCAACGAGATTTGATAAGTGCTTTGAGAAGGGAAGTTCACTGCGGTGGGAAGCGTATGGGAGAAGCTTCTAAGGCAAATTGGGAATTGAATCGAATCACCCCAGCGTGGACGTCAGATTCGATCTTGGATCTCCTTACGCATTTTCCAAGATCCTGTGAAACTCACCTGCGGTGGAAAAATGTCCCTGAGTTTCTGAGGCACTCCCTTTGCTCTCTCACCATTGCACCTGGTTCCGACCTCTGTTGATATCACCCATCACATATCTTTCCCACTGGACTGTGAGCTCTCTCCAGGATGAGTGTCTTGATTATTAGTCCAAGAACGTCCACAAAAAAAGTTCTTTGGATGAACCCAGGCCTTGGAATCTGCTCAGTTGTGGGCTGCCTTTCTCTTTTGGCCTGAATTCTTTGGCAGGAGAAATAGCATAGCTATTTCTAGGTGTTTGGCCAGTTTGTAAAAAAAATTTTCAAGTTTTCTCAAATGTGCCTAACAACTTGTGGAAAGTAAAGTAAAAAAATTGTTCTTATTTGCCCTCTCCTCCTCGTCCTCTTCTTTTTTTCAGCGAGGAGCAGAAAATCAGCTTTGGCTCTGACATTTAGATCTTCTAATTGTGGTCCTGTCTCTTTCGGAGTGTTCTGTTTGTTTTCATCCTGACCTTAGAGAATCTGAGGACACTTAAAAGAGTTATATTCAAACCCCAAACCCAGACTTTTGCGTAGGTGGCTGTAGCTCTTGATGAAATGAAGGGGTTTTTGTTGATTTTATTTTTATTTTATTATTTCTATTATTTATTATAGTTCTTTTGTTTTTCACTTATTTTATTGAGGTCGTAATGGTTTATAACATTGTGTAATTTCACATGTACATTATTGTTTATCAGTTTCTGTATAGACTGCATTGTGCTCACCACCAATAGTCTAATTTTTATTTGTCACCACATATATGCACCGCTTTACCCCTTATGCCCACTCCCCAGGCCCCTTCCCCTCTGGTGACCATTAATTGATTCTCTTTGTCCATGTGTTTATCTTCCACATATGAGTGAAATCAGACAGTGTTTGTCTTTCTCCGTCTGGCTTATTTCGCTTAACCTAATACCCTCAAGGTCCATCCATGTGGTTGGGAATGGGACAATTTCATCTTTTTTTATGGCTGAGTGATATTCCATTGTGTATATATACCACATCTTCTTTATTCATTCATCTGTTGATGGGCACTTGTGTTGCTTCCACGTCTTGGCTATTGTGAATAACGCTGCAGTGAACCTATGTTTATTTTTTAACTTTACCTACTGATTTTCTAATAGTTGCTTGTACTTGGCAGGAAGCAGGTCAGTGGTGGAGAAAGGCAGTGCCTGTGAGATAGATAAGGATCAGGACCACCCTGGGGTAGTAAGAACTGCAGACTCCCAGCACTGAATGACTGACTCTGTCCAAACCTCTGCGCTGAGAGTCCACCAAACTCTAGCATGGCTTCTAACACCCTAAGGCTGTGCTCCTAGGACGATCCCAGGCCCCATTAAAATGCCTGCCAGAGAAAGCTCATGGCTGCCAGGAGAATTTTCTGTTTGTTTATCCAACACCTGACAATAGGTCCCTGACCGCCCTTTCTTAGGGCATTTACTAAAAAGGGCTTACCATTATGAGTCCTTCCTTTTCCCTTTGAGGTGTATATGTCTCTCCAACTTAGACATGTCTTTCTCAGGGATCTGAACCATTTCTTTGAAATGTAATCATCGGGAGGGATAGGGCCTCTGTCTCTCAGTCTCTGTGGGAAGATAGAATCCTAACTTCCCTAATTGCCGTTAGCAGACACAGCTGGCCTAATCACATCTCCACTGACCAACCGTTTGTGATTTTCACTTCCCTGACTCTACTTGAGTCCCCTTTCACCCCCCTCCCTCATTCTTCCTTTAAAACACCCAGTCACCTCTGCGCAAAGCAGAATGGAGCTCAGCTCTTTCCCCTGTGGTCAGTGGTTACTGAATAAAATCTGTTTTCATTGCTTCAGCTAATATCTGGCTGTGTTTATCTTTGATAGTAGTCAAAGTATTAACATTTTTTTGTTGTTACTTTGAGACTAAAAGTTGAAAATAGACTCCTTTGCACTTAGACAAGAAAATGATAGGTTTGTGAAGGTGAAAATTGCTGTTTGAGAGCGCTCAGCTTGCTGATTGAGAGGAAAATCAGGTGCAGGAAGTAGCCGCTTCTCTAAATATTTTCCTAAGGCTTAGCAGCGGGTACTTTGTCATGTAGTCAGATGTCTTTGATTCAGCTGGAATCAAAGTCATTATCCTAGCCGAAGGTCAGACATTTTTCATAGGGCTGAGCAGCTGTGAAACTTGTAAAAGAACAGGTTTTTTAGGAGCTAGGCTAGAAAATGCACCGTGACTTCTGTTTCAGACAGTTCCACCTTGCAGTGTTATCCTGTGAAATGAGCTTTCACCCGCTTAGGCACCAGAGAGAGCGAAACAAGCTTAGGGTGGAAGCAAAAGAGGCGTCAAGGGTTTGGAGTCAACAGAAGTCAGTCAAACCCAGATTCTACTACATACTGGCTGTTAGCTCTTGAGCAAGCCACTCCTGGAGCCTCAAGAATTAAAATTTGTCTATTTCACAGAGGTTCCATTACCTGAGAGGAAATTAAAATTGGCATGGTAAATTCAGTTTTATCAACCAGTTTGTCTTTTTACTATAAACTTGCTGGAATCTGCAGTCCTAGCATTTGACTGAAATTTTGATCTGACTCTCTGAGTTCAAATGCTGGTGGTTAGTGTCAACAATACTGTATGTTAAATGTACACATTAGGGTGGATATTTCCTGCTCAGGCTGGAAGCTGAACCAGCCTCTCTTGGTTAGACCTCCAGTGAGGCCAGTCAATGCAAAGTGGCCAGTCAGCCACTGATAGCTAAATTGTTCATCTGATGCTACAGGCAGTGTGGCATGTGGTTGGGGTCCAGTGGTCCTAAGTTTGAGCCTTGGGCAAGTCACTGGGGTCAGAAATCTGGTTCAAGTTCCTGCTCTGCCTTCTCTTCACTGAGTGACTGTAGGAAAGTTGTTTCACTTTTCTGAGCCTCGTTTCCCTAACTTTCAAGATAATGTCTAAAATCCCAGCTATCGAATTGTGTCAGTAATCTTTGTGCTATGGTAAAAGACTTCAGTATAACCTAAGAATTTAGTCAAAAGCTTCATTAATATATGCTATTTTGCCGTTGGTTATAACACTAGTCATATGAAATTATATCCTCTTAAACAAATCACTTTAAGTATCTACGTTACACAGACTATTGTTGGATCTTATTACCCACTTGTTTTCCATTGTTAAATTTTATCTGGCATATGGTAGCAAGAACAGAAATGTCAATTTCTGCTATTGCTTTCCTGACTTTGGTATTTGGGTTTCTGATGGGACAACATTAGGATGAGGAGGTAAAGAGACTTCGGTAGCTGTCACTTCTCAAGAGTCTTTACTTATATGTGTCACTTGTTACCTATTTTTGTTTACAACTTAATAAAATGATTGGTATTAGGGTGTGGATTGGTGATATCCAAACACTTTAATGCCACACGTTTAATAGAAAAAGGTAATGTGATTGTGGCGTAAAATGCAAAAGGTACAAAAGAATATAGTAGTAAAAAGTAAATCCATTCTTTTCACTCAGCCCCATTTCCCAAAGGAAGCTGTTACCATTTTTTGTGAATCCTTCCTAGAACTGTTCTCTACATCTGTGAAAGCACATTTATCCCTTACTGTGCGTAACTAAGACAATATCATATAGGGAGCACATGTAGATCTCCCTTCCTCTCTTTTTTTTATGGCTGCATATCATTCCATTGTATGATGAACCATGACTTATGGAACATTTAACTTGTTTCCACCCTTTTGCTATTACAAATAAGGGTGGAGTATTCATCCTTAATCTTGTGCATGTTTTTGTATACAATCGGAAGTAAACTTGTAGGATTTATTCCCCAAAGTGGAATTGTTTATCCTGAAGGTAAGTGCATTTCAAACTTTGATATGTATTAGTGGACAGATTTTTTTTTATCCTTAATACACCTCTGATGGAAACTGAAACACATATTTTGTTTTAACTTACAAATCAAATAAGTATTTAAACTATGCTGGCATAATATAAAAAGGCTCTTGATAAATTTTATTATGATTTAATAAATACTTATTCCAGAAATTGATTAAAGAGTGTTTTGTTTTAAATAAATAAACTTCTCGTTTATGGAACATTGAGTGTGGAAATCTACAGTATTGAGATACCAATTAAACCTGTCAGCTACAAATGCTATATATTCTCACTCTGGTGACATCAAAGAAAAAAGTATAATTTTAACACACTTGGGGAGATATTTTTATTTTTTCAAGCAATGGGATTAAATGTCTTTAATTCTCTTTATATAGGGCACAGACCATCATGAAGGCTCGGTTAAAAGGAGCACAGACAGGTCGAAACCTCCTGAAGAAAAAATCTGATGCCTTAACTCTTCGATTTCGACAGATCCTAAAGAAGATAATAGAGGTAGAAGGAACTTTGCTTAGAACAGTATTTAGTTTAGAAATATCTAAGGAAAGTCCAGCATGGCCCTTGGCATTTTAATTTTTCTTTAAGTTATTTCAATTAAACTTTTTTTCTTTCAAAAGTAAAAGTACTGTTATAAGTGTCGCAAGTTTCAGCTAGTTCATTTAATAAAAGCCAAACTCCTTGCTCTTGCCTGCAAAGCCCCACTTGATCTGATCTGGCCCCTGCCTGCCTCGCTGACCTCATTTGGAACATTCTTCCTAACAACTTCTTCCAGGGCCTTTGCATTAGCTGTTTCTTCTGCCTGGAATGCTCTTTCCTCAGAACTTCTCATGACTGGCTTCTCAGGCCATTCTGGTCTATTCAGCGAGGCCGTTACTGATCACCAAATCTGAAGTGACCACCATGTTCTTTCACATCTTCTTAGTTTATTTTTATCACAGTATGTACTACTCGATGATATTTTCTCGTTTGACTGTTTACCTCCACTAGAGAATGTAAGTTCCAAGAGAGCAGGGACTTGGTCCTTTCAACACTCTATTCCCTGTGCCTAGAACAGTCCTGGCACATAACACGTTTTAATTGAATGCTTTTTGGATAAATGATGAGTGAATACAGAAGTATGTAAAAAAAAGTGAAGGTTCTTTCCCATGTCTCCCTCCTCCCTGCCCCAACTATCCTCTCATTTCCAAGGAGTTCATTGTGACACTTTGATTTATAGCCTTTCACTCTTTTCCTTCTTTCTTTTTGGTAGCATATACCAAAAGTAGTGCTTTTGTAAAGCATAAATGAAGAGTATCGTGTGTGGCTATGTGTGACCACACACATGGATGCTTTTAGTAACAAACATGAAAGTATTATTTTTATATATGTATATAAAACATATAAAAAATTTTACATATGTATATATAAATTTATATATATATATTTATTTTATATACATATATTATATATATATAAAATCCTGTAACATTTCTGCCGCACTCTGCCATTCCCCCACCTCATGGCAGAACATGGACAGCTTTCCATGTGAATGCATGTAGATCTGTCTCATTCTTTGTAATAGCTGCATGGTACTCCATCACATGGATAATGGAATTTAACCATTTCTCTATTGATGAATTTGTAATTTTACCATTTTGGCGGGGGAGGGTACTCTTAAATACTTGTGTATGTATGCTAGCATTTCTCTGTAAAAGAATCTTAGAATCTTGAGGACATACTCAATTTTTTTTTTGAGGAAGATTAGCCCTGAGCTAATATCTGTTGCCAATCCTCCTCTTTTTGCTGAGGAAGACTGGCCCTGAGCTAACATCCATGCCCATCTTCCTCTACTTTATATGTGGGACGCCTACCATAGCATGGCTTGCCAAGTGGTGCCATGTTTACACCCGGGATCTGAACCGGTGAACCCCGGGCTGCTGAAGCAGAATGTGCAAACTTAACCGCTGTACCACTGGGCCAACCCCTCATTTTAATTTTTAATAGCTAACTGCCAAATTGGCCTCCAAATTGTTATACTAATTTATGTTCCTACCAAATGATTAGTGAGGGGACCTGTTTTCTTAAATTCTTCCTAACTGGATATTAATCTTTTTTTTATTCATTGCCAATCTGTTGGGCTAAAATTGGTATGTTATTTTAATTTGTATTACTTTTGGTTAGTTATGAGGTTGAGCATCTTCTCATGTTTACTGATAATTTGATTTTCTTGGGCAAGTTTTTCTCTTATTTTTTGGTAGAAGTTCTATATATACATTCTAGTGAGAGTGTAAAATGCTAAAAATATTTTCTCTAGTATTTTGCTTATCTTTTAACTTATAGAAAATGATATCTTAATATTGGGTCAAATCTGTTAGTCTTTTCCTTTATATCGCCTTTGGGTTATATACAATGCTTAGAAAAGCCTAAAAGAATTAGGAAAATATTCTACTATATATTCTATTGTTATTTTATGCTTTTTTTTTTGAAAAAAATACCTTTATCTTTAATATTTCTGGACTTTTTTTTTCGTGTGCTGTGAGGAGGTAGGATTTTTAGCCTTACTTTGTAAATGGATGGCCACTACAATGGTCTCTTTACTAAATTCCCGTATAACCCTGGGGCTATTTCTGAACACTCTATTCTACTTCATTGGCTTATCTGTTCCAGTACCAGATACATTTCATGATCATAGCTGTACACTTTTAATACTTGGGAAAGTATCTCCCTACCCACAGGTCCCACTTTTTCCTCTCTTTCAAAAAAATTGTTGGGTATTCTCAAACATTAAATGTTCCAGATGTATTTTAAAATCACTATGCCAATATTTGCAAGCCGATATCTTTTAAAAGGGGTTAATATCCAAAATATTTAAAGAACTCACACATCTCAACAACGAAAAGAATAACAACCCAAATAAAAAATGGGCCAAAGATCTGAACAGACATTTCTTCAAAGAAGATATACAGATGGCCAACAGGCACTTGAAAAAGATGCTCAACATTATTAACTATCAGGGAAATGCAAATCAAAACTACAATGAGATATCACCTCACTCCTGTGAGAATAGCTATAATTAACAACACAGGAAACAACAAGTGTTGGAGAGGATGTGGAGAGAAGCGAGCTCTCATACACTGCTAGTGGGAGTGTACACTGGTACAGCCACTATGGAAAAGAGTATAGAGATTCCTCAAAAAATTAAGACTAGAACTACCATATGATCCAGCTATTCCACTTCTTGGTATTTATCCAAAGAACATGAAAACATGAATGCATAAAGATACATGCACTGCTATGTTCATTGCAGCATTATTCACAATAGCCAAGACTTGGAAGCAACCTAGGTGCCCATCAACGGATCAATGGATAAAGAAGATGTGGCATATATATACAGTGGAATACTACTCAGCCAGAAGAAATTATGAAATCTGGCCATTTGTGACAACATGGATGGACCTTGAGGGTATTGTGCTAAGTGAAATAAGTCAGAGGGAGAAAGTCAAATAATGTATTATCTCACTCATAAGTAGAAGATAAAAACAAAAACAGTCACATAGAGACAGATTGGATTGGTGGTTACCAGAGAGGAAGTGGGGCGGGAGGGGAAGGGCAAAAGGGGTCATTAGGTACAGGTGTGTGGTGATGGATTGTAGTTTAAGTCTTTGGGTGGTGAACATGATGTAATCTACACAGGAATCGAAATATCATGATGTACACCTGAAACTTATATAATGTGATAAACCAATGTTATCGCAATAATTAAAAAAAAATTACATGGGAAAAAAATCACTATGCCATTAGGATTTTGACTGCATTGCAGTGAATTTAAGAGATTCGATCAAATCGGCACGGACCTGTTCAGGAAGAAGGAAAGTCCTTCAGTAAAGATTCACTTTTATATTTCTTTTTTTGAGGAAGATTAGCTCTGAGCTAACATCTGCTGCCAATCCTTCTCTTTTTGCTGAGGAAGACTGGCCCTGAGCTAACATTTGTGCCCATCTTCCTCTACTCTATATGTGGGACACCTACCACAGCATGGCATGCCAAGTGGTGCCATGTCCGCACCTGGGATCCGAACCGGCAAACCCTGGGCCACCGAAGCAGGATGTGTGCACTTAACTGCTGCGCCACTGGGCCGGCCCCATCACTTTTATATTTCTTAATGTGTTTGTTCTATGTGTTAATTCCAAAACTCCTAGTTTTACAACATTGTTAGTGACCATAACCAAAACTGTTCAAACAAAATTGGAAATTTCTATTATCAAATCAATATTTACATCACAGCTGGCATAAAATACTGATGGTTATTAAAGGAACATAATTATGATGATTTTTGCCTATAAAAAACTTGGTTGAATCTGCTGTTTATGCTTTTCCAGACTAAAATGTTGATGGGTGAAGTGATGAGAGAAGCTGCCTTTTCACTTGCTGAGGCCAAGTTCACAGCCGGGGACTTTAGGTAAGAAGACTAGAGGAGTGTTTCGAAAAAGCAGGTGCTTTCATGTTCATAATTTCATTTAAAAACTATTTTTAATTAAAAAATACATAAGCATTAAGGACAAATGGTATCTTAATAATAGGGAAGAACAATTTAACCCCCTCACCTTAATACCACTGTCGGTGTTACCACCCACATGTATCTGTTACATAGTTGCAGGTACTGGTTACTTAATATTTTATAGTCTGTTTTCATTTACCATTGTATCATAAACATTTTTCTTTGTTTTCACATGGCTGCATAATCTTTCTTTAGATGTACCATAATTTATTAATCTTTTCTCCTAATGGTGGACTTTTGGATTGATTTTCAGGTTTTTGGAATATTAGAAAAAGTGCCAGGAACATCTTCATGCATATATATATATTTTTTCTATAAATTATTTCCTTTGGATAGATTTTTGAGAATGGAATTGGTTGTTTAAAGGGCATGAATTTTATTGCTTTTACATTAATATATTCTTTACAAAGCATACAAAATGGTTTTAGTTATTGCTTTGCAAAGGGGTTTTGCCAATTTGCATGTTATGTGATTCTTCAGATAAGCCTGGGAGGTAGACTAGGCAAGTATTGTTATTCTCAGTTTAAGTTCAGTGTCTTTCTGAAGTCAAATGCTTATTTGGGGCCAGAGGTGGAAGTTGTTTTCAGAGTTGTTAATTCTAGTCTTTTTACCCATGACACTATGCCTCCATCCTTAGTTTGTATGATCTGGTGGGCAGGTCTTATAGCCTGAGGGCCATAAGGCCTTTTGCAGCAGTAGACTTGACATTTTGCCAATGCTGGTAGGCTAACAACTTACATTGACTTTTCCCGCAGAGGCAGGGAATCAGTAGTGTATAAGTAGTATTTCTGTGTTTTAGGGTGGTTTTGGGGAAGACACTTTATTTTATGATAACAAGTGGGGAGTCAGACAAAGCCAGGTGGAAGTTAGGTTCCAGGGTAAAGGAATTGAACTCCTGATCAGCCAAACAGCAAACCTAGAAGGAAGGAAAGTTTTCTCCAAATTACATTAAAATAAAAATCCCTAAAGTCACATCCACGCACTACATGTCTGACTGAAAACTCAAGTAATCCACTTACTTTAAAAGCATTCTTTGTTGTTTTCTTATGGCTAACGTTTCTAATATTGTTCATTCTTTGCTTTCTCAGACCCTTCTCTGGCAGCAGTGATTGAAAAATTGAAAAAAAACAATTTTGATAATTGAAAAAACAATTACCAAAACGTGCTTAATTGTGATGTCTCACTCTTGCTGAAGTTACCCAGTGGGTCCTTGTAGGTTTCTTCTCACTCTAAAGACTCAGCTAAGTCAAGGCCTTTTCTTTGTCTGCAGCACCACAGTTATCCAAAATGTAAATAAAGCCCAGGTGAAGATTCGAGCAAAGAAAGATAACGTAGCAGGTAAGTTTTCAACCCTTTAGAACCCTTTGGAGAAAAAAGGTGACACTTTAAAATTAACCTGTTGATCCAGCAAGATCTTGATGTCCCAATTTCTCTTTCTACTTAGAACAAGTTGATTGGCTTTACATGTTAAAACCATTGTAACTGGTGGTTGTCAGGGCATGGGGGTGGGGGAAGTGGGGAGTTGTTGTTCAGTGGATATAAACAGTTATGCAAGATGAATACATTCTAGAGATCTCCTGTACAGTATTGTGCCTGGAGTTAACAATACAGCACTGTGCACTTAAAAACTTGTAGATCTCATGTTGGGTGTTCTTAACTACACAGACACACAGGAAAGAAAACAAATCTTGGAGGTAATGGATATGTTTATTACCTTGATTGTGATGATGGTATCGTGGGTGTATCCATGTCTAAACTCATCAAAATGTATACGTTAAATATGTGCATTTTTTGGGTATATTAAGTATACCTCAAAGCTGAAAGAAAAAAACCATCTTAACAACTAGATCTCTTATTACTCAGGATAATTTAACCTTTGAGTACGAATGAACACACTTTAGGCAGGTTCTTAAATTCATTCAGTAAAACCAGTTACAATTCCACTCTCTTGACTTTTGAGTATTTGCTGAAAAAGAAACACAGGAAGCAGTGATTACAAAATAGTACTTCAAGGACATGTTTGTGAATCCATCTGTGTGTGTGTTTCACAGGTGTTACTTTGCCAGTATTTGAACATTACCAAGAGGGAACTGACAGTAAGTGTCAAACTTTTTGTGTTAGTGTGTGTTTCTCCTGATTCCTCTTTAAATGAACCTTCTTCTGGAAAATGGTGCTAGATAGACCTTCTTAGAGTTCAGTGGTTCCAGTGTTAGAAGCCTTCTTATCTGTACAGTCAGGACAGTACTTAATCAGTTAATCAAAAAAGTGTTAGGGAGTCATGAAACACTGTACATGTCTTAAAATATTTTGTTTAAAACTAGAAATACATAAATGTATAATCATTTGCCATTTTAACAATATAAGGCCATGGCCTTTCTTTGAGTATGAATCTACTGATTAGACTTCCATGTTACCTTTCTGCATAAACCATAATGTGCTGTTTATAATTTCCGGTTTGGATCTCTTTAAAGAGAATAAGATCTTAGACTCTGTGATACAATCTGAATGCTGACTCTTCCTAGATTTTTAAAGCTCACTCTCAATTCTTTTATAGTTGTCTCAGCTTTTCCTAATTTGACAGCATTGTTTGGGTAGTAACACATCTTTACTGAGTCTTCCCAAAGTGATCGACTTTTGTTAATAGAAACAACAGTGTTCTTCCTTTGACCTTCGTTTTTCATTGGTTCATGTAGAATATTTAGTACAGCTCAAATAAAGAGGTAGAGCATTCTAGAGAGTCAGCTTTTAACAAAAGTGTCACTGGACCGGGGCATCAGGCAGTATGATCCACAAAGGGATTGGGGCACATTGATTAACCCAGTAAGCTGGTGAAGTGAAGGTTGGTTAAAAACTTCTCCTGTAGTTATATTTAGAATAGTATCCTTGTGGGAAACTATTCAGCAGCATGTCTGCAGTGTTTGGGAGTGAGGTGGGCACTTCATGTTTGCATGTAACAAGCGTTAGTGGATTTGTTTTTCCATGTTTGGTATTATTCTGACTTATCTTTTGGGGACTTTTAGGGAAGATTATTTACTCTCTAATTACAAATGTTGTCTGACTGGTTTTTTTCAGGTTATGAACTAACTGGTTTAGCCAGAGGTGGGGAACAACTAGCTAAACTAAAGAGGAATTATGCCAAAGCAGTGGAACTACTGGTGGAACTAGCTTCGCTGCAGGTCAGTAGCAGAAGAGCTGGAGAACTCTGCAGGCTGATTTCTCATAGTTGATTCAGATCTTGAATCAGAGCCTGCTGCACTTAGTACTGTAAACTGTTTCCATGAACCTATGTGAAACAAGCCAAAGATGTTTTGATTTCTGAAATGGTGGCTTCTGCACCATTGTCCTTACTTTTTACTACTAACGAAATGTTGGTGCAATGGTATAGTTTCACTCTTTGCTGGGTGAGAACAGCATCAGTCAATATTAGATTTAAATGCAAATATAACATGGTTTATGCATGTAAGTCATTTTTTTTCCTTTGTGGCCAGTTCATATATATCTAGGTCATCAGTGCATAATTCTCTCCTCTTACCATTTTTATAACTTTAGGTGAGTCTGAAGTAAACAAATTATAGTAGCATGGAAAGCGTGTTAGCTCTATGGACATCTCACTAGAATTTTCTGTTTTTTAAGCTTGTTGAAAGAAGTGATCTTGGTTTCCAGAAGTTCTTTACAAATGCAGTCTGAATTAAGCCAGTGAACAGGGTATGATTATGAAGACTGTGCTTACATTATTAATTTGTCCTCTTATTTTAGACTTCCTTTGTTACTTTGGATGAAGCTATTAAGATAACCAACAGGCGTGTAAATGCCATTGAACATGGTGAGTATAAGCTGCCATGAGGTGCTTTGTTCTTCACTTGTCCGTATGCCACATTTGTTACACAGCTGCTAGGAATCAGGCACTGACTGCAGGTGACTGAGACATTGTCCCTGCCCATGGTGGGAAGGCAGTGAGTCAGGGGTACAGGAAAGTATTAGTAGTGCTTTGGTAGAAGTATGTGTGTGATTTGGGAGGAGTTACAGAGGAGAGTGGTGAGTTAAAAATTATGAAATGTTTTAATTCATTTCTGGTTAATTCATGAATAAAGGGTGAAATTCTATTTCTCAAGGGCCCTAGTGTTTTCTTTAGTTCTTTATAGTGATTGAATGATATATCTTTTTGAACACATTAAATATTTAATGTTAAATTCTTCTCCCTTTGGCCTTATGTCCTGTTCTTGAGCTCTTCTTTTGATTTCTAAAAATAAGTTTTTTCATTTGATGCATTTATTTTTCCATCTTTTATTTCATTATTTTAAAACTATGCATAGTTTTGAAACAATACTTTTTGCTCAAGAAACTCAGTTTTCATTAAAGAAACATTTATTCAATTTTAAGGTAAGAAAGGAGCAAAATTTGAAACAGCAAAGAAATTAATTTTTCTTGGGCTCTATGTGTTAAAGAGGAAGTTATTTCGCTTTTTAAAAACTGAAAACACATTTCCTGATTGCTAGTGGCAGGCCTTGTACATGGAATTGCAAGCAAAACAAAATGGATGGTAGTTCCAACTCAAGGCGTTCACATTCTAGAAACAGAATAGGCAAATTCTATGTAAACAGAACCTTACGACCGACACAGGTCTCAACTTACTGCATTCTCTCTGCATGATGCTCCCTTTTTTAATAGTGGATTGCTATTATATTTAAAATAACATCTTTGGTTCAATATTGCATGTTCACATAAATTCAGTCTCTTCATTGTTGTGTATATCGTGGTCCCGTATTATCTGTCCATAGAAAAGACACTAGAAGGGCATATACCAAAATCTTTACAGTAGTTACTTTAGGGTGGTTGGATTATACTTCCATTTTATTTCTTTTTCTTTGTCTTTTTGTTTTCTAAGTTTTCTGCATTAAATGTATGTGAATTTTACAGTTTGAAAAAACAAATAACTATTATAGAAATGAGCACTGGCAATTTTAAAAAAGGAGGTTTGAAGTTCTCACATATATATTTTTTTCAACCCTAGTCATCATCCCCCGGATTGAACGTACCCTTGCCTATATCATCACAGAACTGGATGAGAGAGAGCGAGAAGAGTTCTATAGGTTTGTTGGAATTGGCAGTTATTGATCATTTTTTGTTTTCCATATTCCAAAGGCTCAATTTGCTGAGAGACTTGTTGGCTTATGTTCTTTAGAGTTAGCACAGCTTGTATTTTATTCTGATAAATAAAGGAAGAAAAAATACTGCCAAAGGCAGTGGAGACAAATCAATGCCAAGTTTTACACATACCTACAACATGGCATCTCCAAATTGGAACTTAGGTCTTCAGAGAAACTATTAATAGACTTAAGTATTCTTTAAAATGAAACAGTGATTTAAATTGGGTGTTTCTCACATAAAAAGAAGCTGAAATTAGTCAACAAATATGTATTCCATGTTGAGTATGTTCCAGGAGAAGGTATAAACTACTTGAGGGCATTATGTAATCGCCATGCATCACTTAACGATGGGAATATCTTCTGATAAAAATGCATCGTTAGGCGATTTCATTGTTCTGCAAGCATCATGGAGTGTACTTACACAAACCTAGATGGTTTAGCCTACTACACACCTAGGCTGCATGGTACTCATGGGACCACTGTCATATATGCAGTCCATCGTTGACCAAAACGTCATTGTGCAGCACGTGACTAGTGTAAATCATACTGTTAGAGAATTAGCACAGAACTTGAGAGAAATGATGCATGTACGTGAATTGGTTATGAACATTCACAGCTAGTAAGGACAATAAGTACTAAAAAGGTGGTGTACAGGGGTCAGTGTGCCAGGTTCAGACAAGTGGGAGACAGGTGAAAGCAGATGTATTCAGGGAAAACCTGGTTGTCTTGGACGTTGAGTAGCATCTGAATATGATTTATAATCTTAATTATCAAAGGTTATTTAGTTTATGTCCTTCAGTGACCTTCAGGGTTGTGGTCATCTAAATTGAATGATCCAAAATTTTAATAAATGTCTGAATGCTCAAATCAGGGAATGGATTTCAAAGTTTATTCACCCCGGGATAGAAGCTTTTGAAATCAGTTATTAGCATAAAAATATTTGTATATTCTACTTCAAATCTGTTTTTAAAAAATGGGTTATAAATAAATAGCTATTGAAATTATTAAAAGTAAAATTTTGTTCTAGTTTGTAGGTGTTTATTATTCTTGTGACAAAACTAGAAGGAGTCAAATTTACTTAGTACTGAAACAGTGTTGAGAAAATCCCCTCCTTTATTTTACAGGTTAAAGAAAATACAAGAGAAGAAAAAGATTCTCAAGGAAAAATGTGAGAAGGACTTGGAGCAACGGAGGGCAGCTGGAGAGGTGATGGAGCCTGCTAATCTTCTGGCTGAAGAGAAGGATGAGGATCTTCTGTTTGAATAATCTTTCCTGCTCTGGTTCTTTCAGAAGCCCTAACATGGCACCGTTTTAAGTCACGATGTGTAGGTTTTGTATGTGTGGCTGTTTATTTTTTTGGCCTAAGAATTTCACTGGTTGTAAAAGTTTGCTGGATGTCCATTTATGGGATTCCCTTTGCAGAATCATAATTCAGCAACCATTTATCACAGAAAAGATTTGTAGAATCTGTCCAGGAACTTAAAGAATTTATTCTGCAGAAGTGTCACCCTACTCTATTTACATCTGTTACAAGGGATCTGCCTACCAAGCATATTAGGAAACAGCAGTGGTCTCAGGTCAACACACGGAGGGCAACTACTGCTGGAGCCCCTTTGTTCCTACCCACTTGCACACCTTAGCACTGTTGTCTGAGATTCTGCAGCCATCCTTGTGTTACTGTGGTACTTCTCTCCTCAAGCTTTATGAAAACCTTCACTTAACTTTTCCTTGCATGACAGGTGTCTGTCCTGTCTGTCTTGGGAGCAGTTCTGCCAATTTAAATGTGACTCTGGTATAAACAGTAAAATCATTTAAAAATGAGTTGTTTATTAATTTACTGCTAAGACTAACAGTCATGTTCTTATGCTCACATTGGCACATGGGATTGTCATCCAAAAAGAGCTTTCTCTGCAGACATGTAGAAGTGGGGCAGCCTCCCTTTTCCTCCCTTCATATTATCAGCGATTTACTAATAAGCTTACTGAGATGACTGCTGAGTTTTGGGGTACTAATGAATGTATGACTGCCAATGAGTTGAAGGCTTATTAATACTTCTTTCTTTCCTAATTTAAGAAAAAATCCTAACTCCTATTTGGGATTAAGTAATAAGGTAACTTTCTACTGTTTTATAAGCAGTAACAACTTGCCATCTTCCATATAGGAATATGAGGCATTTGTGTGGCCATATCATGAGGTGACTGAGATTTTTTGTAGTTTGATTTGATGTGAGCTCTCCGTGATCACTCAGGCTTTCTTGTACCCAGCTCCAGGCATTTTTGACATGATTGGCCATGGAACAAATTTTAGTAAAATTGTGATACTAGCCTTATTAGTGTTGTATGTAAATCAATTGATATCATAGCCTAGGCTCTTTAAAGTACCAATTTTGCTAACATTTAAGTACCTGCTATAAAATAATAGACCTTAGTTATGTGCCAGGTACTGTTTTAAGTGTTTTATATATATTATCTCATCACAACCACCATAAGAGGTACATATTATTTTAATCCCACGTTTCACAGAAGATTTGAAGCATAAGGAGCTTGAGTAGTTTGTCCTCAGTCAAAAAGCTAGAAAGTGGTGAATTCAGACTAAATCCAGGCAGTCTACCTTCAGAGTTTCTACACCTTTCACTTCTATCCTTTCTGCCTCCCCTATGTTTAAAACTTTGGGTAAAGGTAAGACGTAGGGCCTGTGTGTGTGTGACACTTTTTGTTGGTATGTGATTTGCCTCCTTTGGGAGATACAGAGTAGTATAGTAGAAAAAGGGGAGAAATGAAATACATCATCTATTTATCAACAACTTATATCCTATCCTCAGCGTCCTCAAATCCTTGGCTGCATATAAGCAGAATTTGCCCACATATTACATACTTTCTTCCCCAGAAAACTTCCAAGTTCATAGCATTGTAGGGAAACAAGATCCACATCTGTGCCAACAGGGGGCACTCCTCCACCATGAAGAATACATTAAAAAGTATTGTGCGTTTCATCCCGAGGTTCCAACGGACTTGCTTCAGGCACAAACTTGAAGGCAGCCTGTTTGTCAGATGTGTTGAACCATGAATGGAGAGGATATAAATACAGCAAGAGAAAGTACTCAGTGGCTTTTTTTATTTGAAATATAATTTTACTTTTTATTTTTACAATAACAGTGTGCAGTATGACATCTCAAAATAACAAGAGTGCAGATACAGGGTAAGAGAGTACAAAGGACTAACAACAGATGTCAGGTTACTTTTATTAAGGCTAAATCCCTGGTTTATATTTTCCACACACATTCACAAAATTACATTCAAATTATTCCTTATCAATACATATTCCTTAGGCCAGGAGAAAAGGAATAAAATTCCAGACATTAGATTTTCATAGAAAGCAAATCTGGATTAGTCTAACTACTATTCTTCTTTCTGTTTGTTCTGACTTAAGAAAATTTAGTAAAGGAAGATATTTCCTTATTTGAATTAACATGTGCATTCCATTAACTATTGGTATCATTCCTATAAGTGGTTAAGACCTCCCCCACACTGGGGTCTCCAATCAGAACCACAGAGAGACAGGAAATGGAATTGGCCAGAGCAGCTCAACAGTTAGGTGTATAGCAAGGCTTTTTTCCATTTTCTTTCAAGGAAGTCAGCAACAACTCAGTTTTCTCTTTGTTTAGGGACTGTGTTGAGTATCAGCACATCCAGATCACTAGGACTGAGACAAGTTTGGGGCATAAACATTTCTCTCTCTCTCCCATTGCTGATGAGGAGGGAGAACTATAGGACTTTACTGACCCCCCAGATCTCTCTTGTCACCTTAGACTTCCTAAAAGTATACTCGGGCATGGCATGTGCCTTAGTAGGGGGTTTGCTTGTTAAAGCCATGTCTGAGTCTTGACAACACATGGCCCTAGTGTGGCCCTGCAGTCTGCAGGCTAACTCAGAGACTGGCACAACAGCCACTTACTGACACTCCCTGAAATATCATCTAACTTAACTTACACTACCAACATTTTAGATTTTAGGGTTGAAAACAGCTGTCAGTTATGATAAGCAGTTCACAAATCTCTATTGTCTACCATAGACTACCTTTCATTCCTGAGGAGAAAGTACACTGGAAAACTGAAAAGATTAAGTGCTTTATATTCCTTGGTTTTCAATGCTGAAAATCAGTGTGACCTTTGCGTTTTCTTGCCATAAGCTGGAGTGTTTCAGACCTGAAGACAGTATGTATGGCATTCCTTCCCTAACCCAGTAATGTTACTTTCTTCCTAAGGAACATTATCTTGAAAGTATTTCCACATAAGACACACTCTGCAGCCAACTTTGAGGCCATGCAAATTTGAACAGAAAAAGGCAACATATAAACTGTCTACATTTGTTCAAATAAAATTCCGTAGAAGAGAAAAAAATCAAATATATACATGACACTGAGACAAAATACTCATTAAAAACAATTGCTTATGTTAAATTAAGTGACAACTCAGTATTATTCCAGTGTTTAGCTTTGGGAACGGGAAATGCTGTAGCTAAAGTCATCATAAAAATAAAGACATTCACATTTGAGGTTGTTTGTCACACATCACACCATCCCTAAAGGCTTGAAGAAACTAACAAATTGACTTTCCATGTCAATTACAGAAGTTGAATTGTAAAGCTACAGCTATAGAGACAGTACAAAAGTCCCAATTAGCTTAAACATTTATGATATAGCAAGCTGTTGCATTCTGGTCATAAGAGGCAGACCTTGTTAGGATAAAAACCTGTTTCTATATGCTTAACTTTCTCCCCTCTAATGTTCTTTTCCTAAGATGTTCAAATGACTTTCAGGTCATCCTTTCCTTCTGATCTCAAAGTCAGCTGTCATCATATTTCCCTCAGATATATATAATTTTATTTCAATGTTGACCAAGTGTTCTCAATGACTATTTGTCAACCTATTAAATATTAGTATACAGTACAGCAGCTACATTCATCACAGAATTCCAGTTTATTACCTATATAACACAGCACAGTCATGAAATTATACTGTGCTCATATATAAAAATGCAAAAATCTATCAAACGTGCTATGTCCTCTCATGTACATAAAAAACTATCTGCATCATGAGGAAGAAACTTAGTCAACACAGTTTATATGAACATCTGCCATTCATAAAAATCTAACACACATTCTATTGTACTATCCAGATCAGAGAAAGGAAGCAAGGTCATCAAATCACTTGCAACAATTTAAGAAAAAAATTAAGAAAATTTAAGAAAATCATATTTTTAAAAAGATCAGCATACGTTGTGTACGTTTAACTAGATCAGAGTCTGCTGAGCGTGCAGAAAAGTCTGATCCACAAAGTTTGAGCTAAAAAATTGGTGCTCTAATGGAATGTTTTTTAAGAATTAAAAGACATACAAATGAATTCAAGCCTAACAGAGTAGCTCCAAACCACAGTGGCACCTTTTATTTAGGAAAGTATTTCTGATGACTAAACCAGTCTTCTGGCCAAATACTGTCTTGCACAGTGCACTGAAGCACATGTCCCCCCCCCCCCCCCAAATTTCCATGAAGTCATTTAAGTTAACTGTTAAATAACAATATTTATAACTGTGTGAGACATGGACCATTGTGTATATACACACAAGTTTTTCATGGAAATATGACTAGGCAGAAAAGATTTAGTTAGGTGAAAATAGAATTAAAGGTTTTTACATGGATAAAATGGAACTGCTCTGTTGAAAGCTTCCATTTAGAATCCCCAAACGAGGCAAGAACCTCTAAAGCCATGAATAGAGAATAAAGACTGCTGTGCACAAATTGCCTAAGGGGATTTTCTCACTAGCTTGAGATCTAAGAACAAGTCTACAGCTTATACTGCCTGCCACCTTATCCTCACCTTTCAGCATCTTGCTGAAGTATCAGGGCTGTTTTCCTACTGGCACTTTGCCAGCTCAAGTCCAATCATGCCATGGAACAGACGTTTCCTTCACCTCAGCCAAGTGGACGGCACCCACTGAGGTTCAGTATCAAGTTTATTAATTAATCTAAGCAATTCCTGATAGGCTTTATCAAGATCTGAATTCACAATTGCCGTGTCAAAGTAGTGGCCATTGTTCTGCTCCATCTCTCTAGTCTTCTCAATGATTTCTCTCAATTCCTCAGGCTGCAAAGAGAAGATAAAAACTGTGAGGTCATTCCATTCCTTACCAAATATACAATGAGACAGAGATGGCTGAAGAACAAGAAATGATCTTACATTGATTTCCTTCTCTCTCTCAAAATCCTCAACCTCAGGAGCTCCTCCCTAACCCTGTCATGGCCACAATGACTTCCTTTGGTCTGGTATCTTCGGGACTCACATTGTGAATCATCTGGGACTCAATATAGCCCGTTTATACTGCTATTTAGGTTTTCATATATTTCTCTCTTATCTCACCCACAAGACTAGAGGCTTCAAAAGCACAGAAAGGAACTTTGAATTCCATACAGACACGCGTTTTCAAACATTTTAAGGCATCATATCCTCTCCCTAAAAATAACATGTGTAACACAGAGTGAACCCTTCTGGTTGGAGCAAGGGCAGCAGGACCCAAAGTGCCATCTCCTCTCGGCTCTTACAGAGAACCCCTGCCCTTTATATCTGTTCCAGAATTAGACAGACTAAATCTTATTGGAAAAGAAAAGGATTAACAGAATGGGTATCTTTTTCTATGAAAACATTGGTGGTCAACCCAAGACTTAATAATCTGTTTTTTGGGGAAATAGCCTAATATTTTAAATTTCTTCTCTGTTTTAAATACACAAAGAAGGTCTTTAAGATGCAAAAAAGTATCATAAGAAGAGTTTGGGAACCGATACAGAACAGGCTACTTTAAAATACTGAGTAAAGCAAACAGCAGTTTCACACAGACAAGCAGGTCGCAAGGCTATGCGCAAAACTTATCCAGAACCCTCTGATTATCAGGCACACGTGTTCAAGAAAGTGAAACTACCCCCAAATCACTCCTGCCAATAAAGAGAACTCAAATGCAAATGTCTCAGATATAAAGGTCACACATCAATACTATATTGGATCCACAATACAAAACAATTTCTATCAGTCAACTGGTTGAACTTCTGTGACGGTAGTAAAACATATTAAAAGTATGACAGCTCTGGCTCATCCTGAGGCAGTTTCCTGTGTGGCTCTCTGATTTTCATTCTGGAATGTTGTACATCTGGCTATGGTACACAGAATCCTTTGTGCTCCAGCAGGGACTTCACTACACCATTGTAACTGAACACACTGTGACATTCTTGCTAAAACTTCTGTCTACTCAAAGCTCAAGATTATTGAAAGAACATTCAAGAACTCAACATAGAGGGGCTGGCCCCGTGGCCGAGTGGTTAAGTTCGCATGCTCCGCTGCAGGTGGCCCAGTGTTTCGTTGGTTCGAATCCTGGGTGCGGACATGGCACTGCTCATCAAACCAGGCGGAGGCAGCGTCCCACATGTCACAACTAGAAGGACCCATGACAAAAGAATATGCAACTATGTACCAGGGGGCTTTGGGGAGAAAAAGGAAAAAAATAAAATCTTTAAAAAAAAAAGAACTCAACATAGGATCTAAACTTTGTGGTGCTAGAGTTGAAATGTAAATGTTAAGCCCCACATCTTACACAGATTCACATGAACATCCAATCCACCTAGTTTATGAAATGTAAGACATTATTTATTTCATCTTTTGTCAAAATGGCTTATATCATTTATTTGGTACTCTATGTTTTAATTTCCTGTTATTTTTCAAATTACAATTCACGGCTAAGATGAAACAAAATGTTTTTGCTCAAAAATTTTTGGACTGAAAAAAATAGTCTATAGGCACAACTGTCTGTATCAGTTCATAGTTTCAGTTTACCACTCTCAAGCCCCCATTCTAACAGGACAGAGTCAGAGATTCAGAGTATAATCAGATAACTGATTGTTTACGTTCTGTATGTAGGCAGGAAGATTTAAAAATCTGCTTTGCAATTTCTAGAGAAAAGTCTGCTGGGATTTTTTTTTTCCCCACTAACAGCTTTCCTGAGATAAAATTCACTTAAAATTCACTCATTTAATGGTGAATTGGAACTAATACAATGGTGAATTCATACAAATTCACCCACTTAAAATGCGCACTTCAATAGTTTCTAGTATAGTCACACAGTTGTACAATCAACACTACAATCAATTTTAGAACACTTTCATCACTGGCCCCCCACAAAAAAACCCATACCCGGTTAGCAGATATTCCTGATTTTCTCCCAACCCCCAGCCCAAGGCAACCACTGATCTACTTTAGGTCTCTAGATTTGCCTATTCTGACATTGGACAATGGAATCTTCCAAGTCTTTTGTGACTTCTTTTACTTATGTTTTCAAGGTTCATCCATGTTGTACCATGTATCAGTACTTCATTCCTTTTTATGACTGTTTTTCGAGACTTACAATAAAGCTACAGTAATCAAGACAGAGTGATATTAGCATAAATACACAATAGAGTCCAGAAACAATCCCCACCCACCTCTGTTACATATTTGGTCAGATCATTTTTGACAAAGGTGCCAATGTAATTCACTGGTAGAAAGGATGGTCTTTTTCAAGACACGATGCTCGAGTAACTGGATATCTACCTGTGATTAAAAAAACAAACAATCTCTACCCTTACCTCACACTAAAACAAAGATTAATTTGAGATAGTTCACAGACCAAAAAGTAAAAGCTAATACAAGAAAGCTTTTAGAAGAAAACATAGGATAAAATCTTTATAAGCTTGGAGTAGGCAAATTTTTTAAACAGTACACAAAAATCATTAACCATAAGAAAAATTAAAGAGTGTACTTCATTAAAATTAAACATTTCTGATCTTCAAAAAATATCCAAAAAAGGTACAAATGCTTTGAGAAAATACCTATATCCAGAAATATACTCTTTACAACTCAATAAGAAAACCTAATTTAAAAAAATAAGCAGACATTTCACAAAAGAATATGCCTAAATGATTACATGAAAAGATGCTTACTATCGTTAGTCATAAGGAAAATGCAAATGAAAACCATAATGATAACACTTTACACCTATTAGAATAGCTAAAAAATTGTTACAAACCAACAGCAGCAAAAGTTGATAAGAATGTGAAAACAATGGAATCAGAGTGGGAGCATAAAATGGCAAACTGCCTTTAAAACAGTTTGGCAGTTTTAATGCAGTTAAAACATACACTTTCCATTTGATCCAGCAATTCAAGAGAAATGAAAATACATATCAACCAAAAGACTACGAATGTTCAGAGTAGCTTTAGTCACACTAGCTCAAAATTGGAAACAACCCAGGTTTTTAACTGGTGAACGGATGAAATGTGGTATATTTAGATCATGGTACACAACTCAGCAATAAGAAAGTTAGACGCAACATAAACGAATCTCAAAAACATTATGCTGATTAAAAGCCAGGTGCAAACTTAAAACATACTGTATGGTTCCATTTGTATGAACTTCTATACAGACAAAACAAATCTATAGTAACAGAAAGCAGATTAGTGGCTGCCTGGGGAAGAGTGGAGGGGTATTAACTTCAAAAGGGCATGAGAAAATCAGAGTGATGAAAACGTTCTAAATCTTGACTGGCATGGTAGTTACACAGGTATACATTTTGCCAAAACTCACTGAATTACACAATTAAAATGCATGCATTTCGGGGGCTGGCCCCGTGGCCGGGTGGTTAAGTTGGCGCGCTCTGCTGCAGGCGGCCCAGTGTTTCGTTAGTTCGAATCCTGGGCGCGGACATGGCACTGCTCATCAGACCACGCTGAGGCAGCGTCCCACATGCCACAACTAGAAGGATCCACAACGAAGAATATACAACTATGTACTGGGGGGCTTTGGGGAGAAAAAGGAAAAAAATAAAATCTTTAAAATGCATGCATTTTATTGTATGTAAAGTAACCTCAGTAAAGTTAATTTTTAAAAATTAGAAAATTCTAATTAGAAAATCAAGCACATTGTATACTGTTAAAACATTTTGGTGCTGATTAAGTTCCTACTTTTAAAATATGTATAATCAGTATCTTTCTAGACCTCACTCAACTTGGGAGAGCTAATCGAAAATAAAGTAGGCAAAAAATTCCATGAAGGAACTACCAGAGACCACCAGCCAAAAGACAGTTGCTTAACCTGTTTTGGAATGGCATCTGGAACCCTGGCATGACACTGAAATCCTTGCTGGAGAAGAATAACCTAACAAAAAGTAAGTGCGCATGTTAGAAAATGGAAAATTAGGCTGAACAAGCTGAATGGAGTCCACTCTGGTCCTTAATGTGCATCCCTTTCCTTAACAACCATGGTATTTCTGGTCTACCAAAGTAGTCACTGGGCACTAAGTTGCACAGTGTTACTCTTGCTTTCCTTATTATAGTGTGATCCTCCTCAAGAACAGCCAACAACTACGTCTCATGTTTCTTTTCTATCACCCCAAGTGCTAAGGACAGCAGATACTCTGACCCCACTTATTTATGAACTTACAATTGTGTGGCAAAAAAGAAACACTACTTTAACCAGCTAGCCTACTTAGCCTAAACAAAGCAACCACAATTATGCTCAATGTGTAGGATTGGAAAATCCCTGGAGTCTACAAGCCTAAGACATTGAAAAATACTACCTTCACATACAGATTGAATAAGAAATGTAAGCAAACCAAGAGTGAAAAAAGCTCCCTTGGGGAGGAAGAAGGAGGGTTGGCGGCTGTGGAGAACTGTCAAGAATCGAAGGGAAGACGTGTTATTATGCTTTAAATGACTTTTAAGCGCTTCTAAGGTAGAGTGTTGTTATGTGTTTTTATGGCTTTTAAGGAGATTTAAAGGGATAGCAAATGAAATGAGGAGATGAGTGATTCCTCTGCAAAATAGAAATATTTAAGAAATCAGCAAAAAACAAGGATGTATTTATTACTTTGATATAGGTCACTTGACAGTTCTCATTTCACACATTTAAAGTCAATGCTTTCTGATTAACATATTAGCATATTATCATTTAATTATTAATAATATTTAATATAATATGGACTGCCTCAACCATGTCCAGCATCTAATATTTTAATAATTTAAAATTTTTTTCCATTTCAGATCATGTGACAAGAACAAAGGGAGAAGATAAACAGAACATAAAATTTCAATGAGATAAAAGACAAGCAAGAGCACTCAACTTTGGCTCCTCCATATGCGGAATATCTGGAGAAAAAAGTGATTATGTAATCCCTAAAAATCGGCTGAGAACTTTTTTTGGGGGGAGGAGTGTCACATAATCCCTGTTGGAAATGTGAAGATGATTAAGGAGGTTCTAAGGAATGCCAAAGGTTACCATATATTTGGGGTAACAATAGGGAATGTGTGGGGAACAAGAAGAGGAGTGGGAGAGCTGACATAGTCCAAACAGAGGCAACCATGGCAAATCTGGGGAAAGTGGTATGACAGAAAGAATAATCAGTTTGAAAGTTCAAGCTGATGTAGCTTTTAAGCACCATGACATACTAGGCCATGACTGTTTCACGTTTATTTTCAATGGAATAGTACAACAGTATAATAACTTTACCTTTGGATTCTTGCCCTCTTTGGCCAATAATGCCCGAAGTCTTTCTTGTGAAGGGGGTGCAATGAAGATAATATATGGTTTCAAGTCTGAATTCCGGAGAGTCTTCAATGACTGTAAAGAAAAGATATTTTGGATCTTTAAAAGAATTTTCATCATTTAACTACTTCCCAATAATATACTTGGAATATAATAAAGTAATTTGTTGTTGTTCAGGAAGATTAGCCCTGAGCTAACATCTGTGCCCATCTTCCTCCACTTTATATGTGGGTCACCACCACAGCATGGCTGATGAGTGGTGTAGGTCCACGCCCGGGACCTGAACCTGGAAACCTGAGCCGCTGAAGTGGAGTGCACTGAATCTAACCTCTATGCCACAGGGCTGGCTCCAGTAAAGCCCTTTCTTAAACATTACCTATAAGTGTTTCCAAACATCTTTGTAAGAAACAATTCACAATATTTTGAGATCCTACCATTCATTATAAGAATATATTGCTTACCTATAAAATAACACACACACGCACACACAATATTGGCTTGCTCTGTTTATATAATAAAATAAAAATAAATGACATTGAAGGATTAAAACTCTGTGATGCTAAAATGTCCTGCTAATAAGATCACATACAAGTTATAATAATCATACTAAAAATCCATTTTGGAGGAATTAGAAATGGGCAGTCACCTTCCCACGTGCCAGGGTCTAAATGCAAGCAGAACCAGTAAAACCTCACACACACATACACAATTCTGGAAAAGCACATCCATGAAAAAGCACACTCGGTTTGCATTAGGAGGTTGTGCTTTCTACCTTGCCTTTTATATTGCATGACTGTGTGCCGCTAAATTGAAGCATTCTACTAAAATGGGAATTACAGGGACATGCCCTTTTCTACCTAAAAACATTACTAATTTAAACAATATGTTTGACTCCTCTTGGTTCTTTGGTAAAACTGTTAGCCTAAATAAAATAAAGAATTCTGAAGGAATTTAGCAAAAACATTTATACTTCTCTTGAATCAAATGTTTATAATTGAAATAGTAGAGACTAAGCTCTTTTGTCCACTAAAAAACAAAGAAAACCTAATTACTATTTCAGAATAGCCATTTTGGAGGCAATTCTCTTGCACATACATCCTTTTAATGACCACTGCCTATGTTTCCTGAGATGACATACGCAGGAGATTCCCCCACATTAAGGAAAGTCTTATGCTGAAGCTATGAAGTCTAGAAAAAGAAAAAAATTTCCACAACAAACACAATTGTAAACATCCCAAATTTCTAAAATTATTTTTTAATGGAAATCTAAGAAGCAATTGTTAGCAATTTTTAAAGTTTTTACTTAGTCTGCCAAATAATAGAAATGAATGGCGGTTTCATCATATTTAGATACAATCAAGCATTCATCATGATACTTGCTAATACTTGAACTATGGCATTTAAAACCATAAAAATGACCTCTAAATATTCTAATTTTTCTCAGAGCAGAATCAGAAAAGGGAAATTCTTTTATAACCTCTAAAAGACTTAGTGTACTACCAGTACTAGAGTTACTGTATTTTAAGTTTCAGAAAATATATACATGTGAATATATGTAGGTATGTATTTATTTTTCTCTCTGAGGGAACTGAAAGAGATTTATAGCAATCTGTCTGATTTCACACAGGGAATCAGTAGGGAAAAACCTCATGAGAACTTAATTAGGTCCTGCGGTTCTTGGACCAAAATGCAGTTTCCACTAAATGACTGTAAAAAATGCCCTCAAGTTCAACACCCTAAACCAAAATAAATTTACCTGTGTACGAACACTTAAAAGACATATTTTGCCAGAGTTGATCACTTGCCGTACAGAATCTATGCTGGTTCCATACAAATTTTTCTCAAATTCACCATGCTCAATGAACTTTCCAGCTGCTATGTCTGCCTCGAATGCTTGCCGTGAAACAAAGTGGTAATCTCTACCTGCTACTTCATGGTCTCGCCTGCTCCGAGTTGTATCTAGGCAAACAAAACCAGGTAAAAATAATGAGTGTGGATCAGAGTAAGGATGGGGGATAATTCTGTAGGCAAAAAAAAGTTTTATTTTGTAAGATAGATTATGAAATAATGAATTAAGGAAATGTTAAGAGTCCGTGTGTTTAATTTAACGTTGACTGATTTTACTTCTAGATTGAGAAGTGAGCAAAAATGTGTTTTTAATATGTTAATAATATTTACATTTAATTATCTTAATACATTTTAAGCTTACACTTTAACATACTTGATCTTGCATTTAAAACCATACCACTCATCTTTTCCTAAAGTTTACTTCCATTAGATTAGGTACTAAAAAATCTATAAATAGAACTTCTGTGTGCAGAGATTAGGTCTTAAAAAACCAGGAGCTGACTCCATATTGAAAAGAGAATTATAAGAAGCCCAAGTGAAATTCATTTGGAAAATAATTAGTACCACACCTCTAGGAAAAATCGAAATTTCTCAAGAATGACTATCTTTAGTAACAAATTCTCAAAAGATTTGGTTAAAACAAAATTCCTCTTTCCTGGACAATACTGTTTTGATGAAATGGATGAAAAATTTTCCTACACAGTTAGGTTCTCAGGTGGTAAACTGAAAAGCACAGGAAAATGGGAACGCATCCAAACTTACGAGGAACTGCAGATGCAAAGCGGTCTTTTTCTTTGTTCATGAGCCTCTGACGCAATTCATTCTGGCCACAGTTCTGTGGACCAATCAAAATGATAGGTCTTTTCCTATTTGCTGGCTGATGGTAAAGTGACATTTCCTCATAAGTTAAGATCTCTTCATTGTCATAATCTTTGAAAAAGAAAAAGTTAAGCCCTTCAGACAGAATTATTCCCATGTGATAAAAGATATACATGTAGATCTTCCCCAAAAAGCAGAAAGAAGCACAATTTATCATTAGAAATGCTTAACACTTTGGGTCAAAATAGTAATAACTGGGTAGTATTACATCATGAGTATTTTCCCATGCCCTTATATCTTTGCCAGGATACTATGAAAATAAATCAGACAATCTATTAATCCTTCTAGAAATGTTTATTGCTTCTCTTGTTTCACACTGCTTTTGAATGTTTAATACAATATAACTATACTGATTCTTATGTAAAATAGCTATTTGCAGCCAACAGTTTGACAGAAGGTGGGGCACCAGGGGATAAACTAATGAGAATAGTGTCTGTCATTTCTGTAAAATGGGGATACTAATACTTTACTTAGAGAGTTGGTTTAAGGATCAGACATAACATACATGCTGAGCACAATACCTGGCATAGACAAACATTTACAATTAGTGGCTACAACTAGTGTTATCAGGACAGCTGGAATACTTTTGTGACTATGTAACTTGAAAACGTCATCAGTGTGCTACCCACACTTTCTGCATTTATGTTTACATTATTCTGGAATACTAATACTAGCCTGAGGTCTTGATTCGAGAAGAAGTATAAACTATGATGGGAGGGGTAACACTCCTAAAGCCCACAATCCAGAGGAAAGCAGAGCTGTCAAGTGGCAAGAAGAAAGGCAGACAATGAGCAGCCTGCCATCTTCCCACTTACACCACTTTCCCTGACTGGAAAGAGCATCAGACTCTCTCAGCTGTAAGTTCCACGGGGACAGGGACCATCTTAGTCTTGCCGGTGCTTAGCACAAAGCAGAGTAGGAACTCAAACCACATTTGTTTAAATTCCAGCTCAACCATATATTAGGTCTAAAGCATACAGTTATTGCCCCTGAAATAGAACAGTTACTAAAAATGATAGTTATTAATAAAAATATTAATTATGATGACATCATTATGAACGGAAATGTAACTCCTTCCCTTCCCAAAATGCTTTTCCCTTTGAAAAATCTGAGTTCCTTCTTCTAACATGTATGTGGCAGCATTTTGATTTACAGACTTCATTTATCTATCTGTAGACTTCAGATTTGCAAGTTTTCTATAGCATAATAACTATTTGAGCTGAACCAGTTAATTTTAGTGTGTTTCAAAGGATGAAAAACAGGTATTAATCACTTATCCAAGCATAAAGGAAAGGATTAAAAATTCAATAATCTTCTTAGTTACACAATCTATCAATTAGCATTAAGGATGTTTATTTTGGAAAAATTTATTAAAGTAGATCAAATCTCAGATTTATTTTATATGGAATTTTAAAATAATCTGTAACATTTTATTTTCATTAGTTTAGTTTATGCTGCCTAAAAAAAATTTCAAGATATTAAGAGAATAAGCCTTATAAATGTTATAACTTATAAGAAGTTAAGGAGTGCCTTTGCTTTATTATTTGGCTTGTTTCTAACATGAACCAAAGCAGGGGTAGCAAATTTTAATGCCCATAAGGGCCAACCAAGAAGGTAATGAAAGCAGTAAATCAGGGTGGATCTGCGAACTGGATGGGGTGGAGACTGCTGAACTGAGACAGGAGATGCCCCGTATAAAGACAAGAGCCATCACTCAGGTCCAGCAGACTGTTGTCACTTGGGAATGAGCCCAGTGTTATTGAGGTTTTGATTTTAAGAGAAGGTACAACTTAAGAAAATTTTAATCTGAGCAATAAATTAAAATTAAATTAAAAACTCTCCTCTGTGCCTGACTCATCCAGCAGGTAGCAGGCTCTATGGAATGAGTTGCCGCAGTGACATGAGTTATTATAGACAAAAATATTCATTTTATACTTAAAATACAGCTATATTGTTAGAATTTGTTAGACTCAAGTATTAATTTTGCAAATAAAGAGTCCAAGTAGGAAAGAATTAGAGGAAATTATCAATATAACACTATATATACTAAATCGTACTTCAATTTTTATACCTGTTCTTCTCAGAATTCAAAACACTGCATACTCATAGGATTCCAAAAGAAAGTAATTCCTGCCAAATTACCTTCTTAAGAAAATATGTTACATTAAGAGGCAAAACAGGACTAGAAATAAAACCCCCTGAAAATATCAGCTTAATTTCCTTTAAACGTTAGATATGGACCTTTTTCAGATATAATCCAGCTATATCTGACAGCGGAACTTACCATCATTTTTATTGGCATTATATAAAACCTTTTTCCTCTTCTTTTTATTCTTCTTTGCACACCATAGTTTTCCTGTTGAACAATCATAAACATAACTATAAATGTGGTATTTGTTTCCTTGAACAAAGCTATGTATTTCAAGCTAAAGAACTCAAACAGTTTTTAATTTAAATTTATCAACATTTATTACACTGTTCATAGAAGAACTATTTTTCAGGGAAGTATTTACAATTTTCATTAATCTCACATTATAGACAATCTTTAATACTTAAATCCTGTCCTTTCTTTACAGTCCTAAGAAAATCAGTTTTGCCTCTCACATCACTCTTGCCATTGAATACACGTTTCTTGACAGTTCTAACTGATAAGTTAATTTAAACATGGTTCCAGGTGGAGACCCAAGAAGCCTCTCATTAATGTCAAATACAAGTGTCCAACCTGATTTTTCTGGCTCCTTGTCTTCTTCTATGGTTTGCTTCATGGCTTCCCTTTGCTGCTGAAAGCTTTTCCCTAAATAGCAGAAAGGAAAAAGTAAAATACTTAAAAGCATAGAAGCATTTCTTTTAATCAAGGGAAAACACTAGAGGTAACTCTTCATTGATATTCCCTTCTAAATCCTTCTGTCACCACATGAGATTATGTCAGCTGTGACTGTAAGTTCAAATGTTTAAGGTATTAAGTTTCAACCTCACTCTCAACCAACCTAGGACATGTATTACCAGAACATATACCAACTATTAGAAAAGACAAATAACAAGCCACTGGTAGACAATTTAATAGTTAAATTTCTACTAAGCTTTCATTGAGCATTGACTATGTGGAAAGTACTATGCTGGATCTTACAATGGTTCTGATCATTTAGAATTGTCTCAAATCAAGGAAATTAATTCTACGAGTTAATTTTCCAAAATAACGTGAAGATTCATCACTTGAATTCCAAGACATCACTCAACATGTTCCCTTGCATTTACTACTCTCAATCCCTCTTGTTCTTTGTACGTGTGTATATATTTGTATGAATCTGTATTAATGATTTATTTCCACCTTTAAGCTAACAATGACACAAGTAAATGAAAAACATAATATTTTAAGGATTAAGATTTTAATATAGGAAGCTTTCAAGGTTTCTCACCATCATCTTTCTTTTTAGACGTCTATCTTAAAATCAAATGTATTTTTTCTTAAGGGTAAAAGTTACAGATTAGAGTTCTACTTTCATATTTAATCTTTATATCTAATTCTTTCCGTTTCAAGCCAGGGATTCTTAAAAATCAATAAGGAAATTCCACTATGTTGGGATAATCTGTAAACTTAGTGCATTTCATAATAGCACAAGCAAAAACATTAATATTGAGTTTGATACACTTAAGAAGAATTAAGGGAAACCAGGCTATCTCCAGGCGCTGTACACATTGCATTCCTAGTAAAACGAGTGACTATGACTACAGGGAACATTTTAAGAGCATTAAAATTTAAAAATAAGTATCTGACTTTAATAGATTTAGAAAAAAATAAGAAACAAAAAATAATTTTAATCATTTACATAATAAAATGTTTAAAAACATAATAGTGATGTACTTCTATGGCACATTTTTATACTATGCACATATGTAGACTATTTTTGAAAGAAAAGCAGAATTAATGGGAGATGGACCTAATAACCTCTTAAAAATCCTCCTAACATGGGGCCAGCCCAGCGGCACAGCAGGTAAGTTTGCAAGTTCCACTTCAGCGGCCTGGGATTCGCTGGTTCAGATCCCAGGTGCAGATCTACGCCCCACTTGTCAAGCCATGCTGTGGCAGGCATCCCACATATAAAGTAGAGGAAGACAGGCAATGACGTTACCTCAGGGCCAGTCTTCCTCAGCAAAAAGAGGAGGATTGGCAGCAGATGTTAGCTCAGGGCTAATCTTCCTCAAAAAAAAAAAAAAAAAATCGTAACAGAAAACCATCATCAAACTCAAACTAAGGTGGGTTCATTTATTTGTCCTATAAAAAGACTTAGAAATAATATCACTGAAATCTCCTTTATTCATCTATATACTTCCAAAAACTCAATGCAGTCAGTCAATAAACACTAGTTTTAAATATTTATGGGTTAAAGCTGGCATGGTGAGAAGATATCAAACTGCTATTTGGCACAAGCACTAAGTAGAACCACGATGGCTGCCCAGCACTCCAGGATTCTAGAGGAATGTCCTGTAGCTGTTACTTTGAAGAATCAAGAGTGTAGCATCATCCTCTAAACTGATTATGAGAAGCCCATTCCTCCTTGCTTGAAATATGACTGAGTATAGACAAAATTTATTTCCAGCTTTTGGGTTTTAAAGCACATGATTTGTGGCTTTCTGTGACCTTATTATACACATAAACAACAAATGTAAATATTATGTTGAAATTTCTTGTCACTCAGAAAATCTCCTTAGTTTAGTTCCAGTGTTAGAAGGGAGCCCTTATAACCTTTTCCACAGTCTTTGGATAACTTCTGTTCTACATATCTATATACTACGTATCTAATAGTTAATATTTTTTAGTATTATCTTCATGCTTTCCTTTCCCTCCTTTCTTCTAAACCTATTACTTGCAGTCAAGTCAACGGAAGTCAAATTCTACAGCCAAATCTATTATGCTTAAGATCTTAAGGTTTGAGGAGGAGGGATGATCCCTAAAAACTGTTAGAGGCAAAAGAAAAAGCCAGAAAATGTTACAGAAAAGCCTTAGAAGGTCTCATTCAGAAGCACCAGCTCCGAGAGAACTATTGTTTTAAAGCTTTTTTTTTTTGAGGAGGATTATCCCTGAGCTAACATCTGCTGCCAATCTTCCTCTTTTTGTTGAGGAAGACTGGCCCTGAGCTAACATCCGTGCCCAACTTCCTCCACTTTATATGTGGGATGCCTACCACAGCATGGCTTTTGCCAAGCAGTGCCATGTCCGCACCCGGGATCTGAACCAGCAAGCCCTGGGCCGTCAAAACGGAATGTGTGAACTTAACCACTGCACCACTGGGCTGGCCCCTAAAGCATCTTTTATTTATTAATTTAACAGATATTGCCTAAATTTAAAAGAATAAATAAGATGCAGTCACTGGCCTCAAGAAGTTTACAAACTGAGAATACAAGGTAGAAAGTACTATAACAGAGGAAAACAGACACAATACCATGGAAGTATGATAAAGTAATGGACAGAAAAAATACCTGTTATTTTATATTAATGTATAATTAAGATACTAATGGATATGCTTTAATGGATATGCTTTAAAGTATTGAAGAGCTTATCTCAGTACTAAGCAAAGTGCCTTATACAACGCAGATTTAACAATATTTGTTGAATGAATAAACTGATGAATTATCATCACTTCCCATTTCGTTATACTCTAAGTATTTCTTTGCCTTCTCTAATATCCTACTATACTTCTCTTGGTTCCATTTCCCTCACTCCATCTGACCCCCATCCTGGGAACTGTAGCAACAATTTGTAGGAAAAATTACGTCTGTACATTTCATTTTATTAAGTATCATCCTCACTCTTTCTAAGAAACAAGTTCCCTTAATAACCTTAATGTCCAATGTGAGCTAAAATTTTAGTTTGGTCTAAATTAGAGACAGTTTGCTTCAATAAAAAAAAAATGGGGGCACCCTATTTTTTTCTAATGCTACCCTAAGATATCTTAGGAGTGATAAATTCAGTAGTATTACTCTCTTGACTCCTTGTAAAGTGATGCATCTTAACAAATTTCTACATAGAAATCAAGTTTGATGCCCTAATTGATGACAATCACCTGTTACACTATAAGTTTTGTTGCCTTGTTTTGATGTTCAATCAAGTTTTGTTGCCTTGATAACAAGGTAGTCTTAACACGGGACTGGTTATGAGGTTATACCATAATTCCATTCAAAAACCCAACAAACTGATCACATTTATATTCAAGATACTTACGTTACAGATACAACATAAAAACCAAACTACATGAAAAAGTAATTACCTCATTTTTTAAAGACATGAAAAAGTGAGTTTTTCTCTGCAAAGGCTTGCATTTTAAATGTTCTTTTAACTACGTACTTTCTACTATATTGTCTCTTACCTGGAACGAGCCCAGCTAGAGGCTGATTATCTTCATCCCCTTCCCTGTAGGCTTGCCACCAATTTGGATCTTCTTGACTGATCACATGCAGTATATCCCCTTTTTGAAAGGACAGACCTAACTCTCGACATGGAACATAAGGGTCATCTGAGGGATCATAGTCAAAATGAGCTTTTACATGGATCTAAAAGATAGAAGGTTTATAAAAATAAAAAAAAATAATGATGATGAAAAGGCAACACAAATATTTAGCATAAATATAATTAAAATGTTACCATTTTTCATTAGTGTAAAGAAATTATGAGTTGAAAGAAGGGAGGTTTAGTTAAGTAACAGTATTTTGGGGACTGTATTTTCATAGGCTCATCTGTTTTCTCCAATGTAGTTAATCTCTCTGTTGACTGCAAACACGTACAAGAGTATGCAAAACACTGTACTGTTAACCGCTAACAAGCTGGGGTACTAAGGGGCCTCAAAGGCTTGAGAGAAGCAGAAGGAATGTAATTGAGACACACCCCACTCCATTCCTGACCTGTGAAAATAATGACTCTGCAACAAGGTATGTAATTTCTAAACCACTACTACCAGGAAAGGTAGACTTTAAACCTCACCACATCTGTCATCTAAGCAGGTAAGTGTCAGTTTCCCTGTGTCATCGTCCCTTCTTGACCACACTGTCAGTGTGATCACGTCTTAATCTCTCTCAGTGTTTCTTCTAAAGGAATATGTTCAGGTTCATAAATCACACCCTAAGCTGCTGAGATTATGTAAATCAAGTTTATAATCAATTCCTATTGTGTTCTATATGTAGGCTTTGAAATATTACTAGTGGTAAAAGTTAAAACTTTTGCTAACAATGTGTTTTTGCTGTTAACAGTTTTACCATTAAAGGTAGGTAAGAATTCACATGAACCTCATTGAAAGCTCTACGCCATTTCTTCCAATATGCCTCTATAAGATAGAACAAAGTATTCGTACTTCTAAGAAGGTCTAAAGGAATTAATCTTCTCTTTAACTTCTCCATCTCTAATTTTTACCCAACCTGGGCAAGTGGCATGTGGCATTTCCAACATCTGTAAGAAGCCCACTTTCATCTAGCGAAACCCAACATCTATATGCGATGAGTGTTTCTGTCCCAAGTAGGTTAGATTTCAGGTTTGGACTCAATGAACCAAGCAACTGACTGACCGCAAGAATTTTATAATTCTGAGTCCTTTTCTATCCAATTGTTATTTGGCTTTCCTTAAGCCTTTTACCCTCACCATAATATGAAATTTGATAAAACACTTTCTAAGTAATATATATTCCCCCCATTATAAAGCATAATAACCAAGAATCCTCAAGAAGGCAACAGCCTCTTTCAGAAATTTTGTTGAGGGTGTCATTAGATAAAGAATACTTTTTTAACTTCAGAAAAATATTTTACCAACTACTGTAAATGGGAAATCTAAGTCTCAATACACAAATAGCAACACTGAGGTAAAGCAAGTGATGCAGTTAAAAATGTAGACCTAAATGCTAGTCTGCTTTTTGGCGGGTAGATTTAGAGTACACAAAATCTAAGTGTATAGCCCAACGAATTTTCACAAACGAAACATACCTGGGTAACCGGCACCCAGACAAAGAACCGAATATCAGCAGCACCCGAAAGCCCCGCTTCACGTCCCTTTCAGTCACTAAGCACTCTACGCCCTCCAAGGGTAAACGTCACCCTGATTCCCAGAACCACAGATTAGTTTCCCCTGCATTTTACTTCATGTAAATGGAATCACACAGTACACACTCTTAGATTAAATAGGTTAAGATACTTCACTCAATTTGAATAGCGTTCTGCTGAATTCCAACTAGACAGTGTCCTAAAGAGCCTTGTTCTTGACATGAAAATAGAGTTTTGATTAAAATCTTGAAAACTTTCCAGTTAAAACCAAAAAGGAATTTTAGGAAGTTATGCAAGGTAGCAGCAAATCAAAACATAGTTGAGACTGAGTAAAAGGATTATACCTACAATTTTATAATCTTGGCAGGACACATCTCTAATACGTAGGATGATCAAAAAAAACCTGTGCTTGAGTCCACCCCTGTCAATCAATAATGCTTCTAAAATCTGTTTAAATTGTTGCTTTTTAGCCAAAAAATCCTGGAAATCTAACTATGGAATTATAGGTATCATTTAAGGTGGTGGAGAGATCACTTTGTTACTAGGCTTTTCAGAGATCTATGAAATCAGACTACTTGTCAGCCTGACTGATGATTTTATCAAATCACTTTCTGAAAGCAATACCCAGTATGTTGTTTTCAAAGTGTTTTGCTCAGATCACCTGCCAGGGATGTTTATTAAAATACTGAATTCTTGGGCCTTGCCCTGTGGCCGAGTGGTTAAAGTTCCACAAACTCCACTTGGCAGCCTGGTTTGAATCCCGGGCACCAACCTGCTCCACTCACCAGCCATGCTGTAGCGGTGTCCAACATACAAAAAAATACAGGAGGACTGGCACGGATGTTAGCTTAGGGCTAATTTTCCTCAAGGAAGAAAAGAGAATTGGCAATGGATGTTAGCTCAAGGCAAATCTTCCTCAGCAAAAAATGACCCAAAAAAGAAAACTGAATTTTTATGCCACATCTCAGGCTTTCAGACTCTACATTTTAATTATGTTCCTTGGATAACTGTTATATCTGTGCCGTTTAAAATGTGCCCTAAAATTCTAGGGAACTACTACCCTGAGGGAAACTAAATAGGCCAGTGAGGAGGCTGTATCTAGGTCTATGGGCTTTACCAGAGGCCAAGACAATCACCCAGAGATGCTTTTCTCTCTACTGTGGCCGAGGTCTCATCCCTTGACTCTTCAGATTTAGCTGGTGTGGAATGGGACCCCTCTTTGTGCAGGCTGGGAAGAGGAGTTCAGAGGATATGCTTTGCTTACGTGACAAGTTTATCTAGTGCTGTTTAAACTGTACCCTAAAATTAAGAGTAAAGTTTATTTCACATCAGAGAAATTGACCATTTGACTCAGTTAAAGTCCGAGCATTGCCTTGACATATACTATGTGACTTCTATCCAGATATATTTCACTGATCAATTCTTATCAGTTCTAGAAGTTATCTCCACTAATCTTTTGAAACTCTCCAGCTCTTAGTGGCTAAATTGTTTCCCAGGGAAAGGAAAACAGAGCCCTTTTTAAATGAAGGGGAGATGCTGACCCCTATAGGAATGCTCACAGGTTTAACAATGCTGTAATATCAGTACAGTGTATCTGATCAAAACAGTGCTTGGTTTTAAACCAAACAAAATCTTCTGTTTAAATTTCAAATTATAGGACGATTTAGACACAATTATATTCCAGCCCAACATTTTTCTCCTTAGCTTTTTTTTCAGTACCTGTAAGCTGTTCACATTTGAAGTCCTAATGATGGGAATATGGTAATGGGATAATGATTCATCAGTTTATTTACATCTTTCCTAAGGGAATCAATGCTCCAAAATAATTTTTCTTTGTAATTTTCATTTCCATATTTCTTATAGCAGATTTATCTTTAACTTTTAAAATTACTTGTGGGAGAGAAAATAGTGGAAGTGTATCTTCCTTTATCTTTGGCCTAAACTCTAAGGCAGATTATAAAATTAAGGGCAGCATCAAGAAATCCCTTTGCAGTGTCAAGCAATAGTTTATAAATTCCTCCCCCTAACCCTGAGATTCCTTCTCCCTGATGCCCACCCAAGAAGGAATATCTTTATTATTTGTTCTCTTCCATTTTTTTATGAGAAGTTTAGGATATCTGTTGGACATCCAATTGATGTTTATTAATAGGCAGAGAGAAATATGGACCTCAGGATAAAAGCAAACTTAACAGAGCGACTGCCCTGGCTTGAAAAGGATGTCCACTTTAATGTACACTGAAATTTTCTATACTTTTTGCATCTTCTGATAAAATAAATATTCATAAAAATCCTATTGCATTATAAAATTCCAGATGTTCTTCCAAATGAGAAAAAACTAAGATGAAAATTACATGATACATTTTATACCTCTAACAGGAAAGTAAATACATTTGACAGCAGTGGTTCTTAACTTTTCCTTCCAACCTAGTCATCTTTATAGGCTGTGAACATCCTTAAACAATCATTTTATAAAATCTGTAAAATTTTTTGCAAATACGTGATGTACATATGAACAGACTGCTCTCCTGACCTGCTCTGCCCACAATAAACACAACTATAGCCAAGATCTCTCCTTAGAATTCCAGGCTGATATATTCAATTCTATGTACTCAGGATTTCCACCAAATGCCTCTTAGGTATCTCAAACCTGTAAAATGGACCTCTTGATTATCCTCCCCAAATAATTTTTTCTCCATATTTCCCTTTAGAAAGCAGCACCACTATCCACCCAGTTGTTTAGGCATCCTTGCTTCCTCCCTTTCCTGTACCCTCCACATTTATTACGAGGTCCTGTCATTTCTACTTCCAGAACATAGCCTGATTCATTTTCTCCATTGCCACTGCTATCATCCAAATTTAAGCCATCATCATACTTTATAACGACTTCAGCAACGGTCTCCTAAATCTCTTTGCTTCCATTATTGGCTCTACTAATTCCGATTCCCACACAGCAGCCAGAAGTGTTTTTTAAAATATGAATCAGATCATGTTACTGTATTTACAATCCAAACTCCCTGCCACAGCCAAGGAGATGTACTTGATCTGGCCTACCTAGCTCTCTAGTCTCATCTCTTAGAATCCCCTCCCCACCATTTTACTCCTCTCCCTACTTTGCTCCACCCCCACAGGCTTTACAGATACAAAGTTCTCTAGAAATTACACCTGAAAGCTCTGCTGGCGTTCAATAGGGCTGGCTTCATCTCGTCCTACAGGTCTCAGTTTCTTGTTGCCTCCTCCAAGAGGCCTTTCCTGACAACCTTACATAATTAATCCCACCTCTTTTTATTCTTAATATTCTCAATGTTCACATTCTGCTTATTCCTATCTTATCACTTACCACAAGCTACAATTATTTTCTGTCATGTTCATTATTATAAACTAGTGCTTAGTGTCTAGTCCACAAAAGGGAGCCAACAGATATTCATTATAAGAAAAAAAATTATTTGGGACCTCTAAGAATATATTTCAACCATTAATACCGCTGGGCTAGTGGCTAATTCTATGGTTTGTATTCCTGAACTGTGATTTTAGCATCCTCCTATCTTCAGCCTTTAAGTTCCCCTTAAACCACATCTCTCTCCTATCCTTCCAGCCCAGACCCCACAAATCAAGAGACTTTAGCCATGCTCCTAGTTTTCTTATAGCTATTAAGTCTCCTATAGGTGAAAGAGACCCTACAGCAATTTCAAATACTAAAGTCTCATAATATGCTTTTACGGTACTCAGAATCCAGATTTACTATCACATACATAGCTACTAAGTGGTTAATTCATCTATAGTTAAAATTTTCTATCACGGTATTCTAATTATTTTCTTTGGACTGATAATAAACAGTAACGCAGAAACCTAACATTTAGTAGCTGAGTGGGACATTACCTGTTATACTACACAGCAGTTAAGAGCTTAGATTCTGGAATAAACATGGGTTCTAGTCCTCACTCAGACACTTAACCAATAGTGGAGCTTGGGCAATTAACCATTCTAAGTTCTAGTTTCAGTGCCTGTTAAATGAGAATAATAAAGATACCTATACTTCATAGGAACGCTGTGAGGATTAAATGAGATAAAATGATAAGTGCCGTGCCTGGCAGAGTAAGTAATCATAAAAATAGCTAACATTTATTGGACAATCATTCTCTGAATTTTCTAGTGCATATTCTATCACTAATAAGCAGCGTGATCCCCTACATTTCAAATTTACTCTCTGTTAGATCAGGGCCTTGGACTAAATGAAAAATGTGCCTTCAGCTCAAATATTCTATTTCTTCCCTCCATGTTATTTTAATTGTATTGTAGAATAATCTGAAGTTTTATACCCCTGTGTGGGAGCTCCAACTTTTTTCTTTTTTTTAAGGTAATGCAGAAAGAAGGAAACACACAGCTTAAATAATGTATGTTTCCTGGGACAAATGTACCAGTTAGCCAGGAAGTGAACTACAAAGGTGCCAAGACTCTTGCCTTCTGCAACTGATGGAGCAGCCACTGGCTGTCATGTGTGATGCAAAAGAAACGTAACGAACACGGGAGGACCACTTCTCCTGACACAGCTCACTCTTGTTCGTGATGTTATCATTCAGCAAGTGATTATGGTGGGGTTTCAGATAACATCTATTTTGTTTATCTATGTTAAATACATGTTTCTTTCTAACATCACAAAACATACACCAGAAAGATACCTTTTATTGCTCTTACTAGATCCTGACCTGTACCATAATGATGCTCAATAAATTGGTTTTAAGTTCTTAAAATCATTAATCCCATAGATAATTACTCTGCATATGCCAACTAAAATTATGATTTCCTATCAGCTGTCTTTGTGGAAACCTTCAGTGCAAGCTTTAATAATAGTAGTTCATTTTAAGCTACTTAGGTTTGAGAAAAACTTCAAAAGATACTACAATTGAGAGTTCTTCACAATGAAAGGAGGAAATGAAGGAAAAGAAAAACATTACACATTGTTATTGCTATTTTGAAAAGATCTCTCCCTATCAAATGCTATATTTTACAAGTGATAAACCTGGCATCTTTTCTTTTCCTCTCTCTTTGTCTTTAAAGCCATATAAGTAAGTGCATATTCCAACCCTCTTCTCTTGTGTCTCCTCAGATTGCAGAGCTACTTTTGAAGTTCAGAGCTTATTCACAGGAGAGAGATGTGGAAAGGCATAGTACACAGAGAATCAGGCTGTTAGAATTCAGAGACAAACTATTTCGCCATTTCTCTTCCTACAAAGAACTTTCAACAGAAGGAAGGTTGCAGTTGCAACATCAACTTCAGTATGTTCCATAAGGAACAAAGGGAAAACAGGGAATGACAGCCAAAATACAAAGCATAACTGTGATGAAATATTGAGAAAAAAGTGAATCTGTGTTCTCTTCCAAACTGCTATGCTTTTATAAAAGCTAAGAATAAGAACAGATGCAATACATCAGGTTTCCATATTAATCCACCACTTTGAAGTCTGTCTTTTTTTTTTCTTTTTGGTGAGTAAGACTGGCCTTGAAATAACATCTGTTGCCAATCTTCCTCTTTTTGCTTGAGGAAGATTGGCCCTGAGCTAATATCAGTGCCAATTTTCCTATTTTGTATGTGGGGCACCGCCACAGCGTGGCTTGATGAGTGACACAGGTCCACACCTGGGATCCAAACCTGAGGACCCAGGCCACCGAAGCAGAGCGTGCTGAACTTAACCACTACACCACCAGGCCAGCTCCTTAGGTCTATCATTCTTTAACAGCCTCACTGAGATATAATTCACATACAAGTCACCCATGTACAGAATTGGATGATTTTTAGTGAATTCAGAGTTGTGCAACCACAAACAATTTTAGAACATTTTTATCCCCTCAAAAAGAAGCCCCAAGCTGATTAGAGATCAGCCCTACTCCCCCTAACTCTGCCCCTCTTAACTACTAATCTACTGTCTGCCTCTATGGATTCCCCTCATCTGGACATCTCATATAAATGCACCAATACACGGCTTTTGTGACTGGCTTCTTTCACTTAGCATAATGTTTTCAAGGTTTATCCATGTTGTGGCATATATCAGTACTTTATTCCTTTTTATTACCAAATAATATCCCATTCTATGGATATACCATATTTTGTTTTCCATTCATCAGCTGGTGAGCATCTGGGTTGTTTCTACTTTCTGGCTAGTATGAATAAGGCTGGTACGAACTTTCCCATACAGTCTATGAGCATGTATGCTCTCTGTTCCCTTGGAGTGGAGTATGTTCTCTATCTAGGAGTGGAACTGCTGGGTCATTTGGTAATGAAGTCTGTCTTTTAATATAGCTAGTTGGTAAACGTTTACCATAAAGAGCAATACGCGTTCTAGAATAAGAGTTGTGTATAGTTTGTAAAAGCACTCTTTTCCCCTACACTAAGTATGTTTAAGTTTAATAAACCCACCTATAACAACAGAAAAAGACAAAGCTCAATGTTACAAGCCACAAAAATTCTGAGACAAGTATTTTCTACTTCTTTTCAGAGTTTACTAAGTTTGAAATATTGATATTTCATATTTATTTAAATAAAAACTACTGAATTTACCTGTTTCTACTTGAATGCAAGAAATATTTAGAGTGACATTTCTGATACTCAAACAATAAACACCGTATGCAACTTTTCTCATGGACATAAATTTTCAATTCCTTGGTATTTCCCAAATGAGTTGAAAATTCATGTCCACATGAAAACCTGCACAGGGATGTTTATAGCAGCTTTATTCATAACTCTGAAACTTGGAGGAAACCAAGATGTCCTTCAGTGAGTGAGAGGATAAGCTGTTTTATATATAGATAATGCAATATTATTCAGCACTAAATAGAAATGAGCTACGAAAAGATATGGAGAAAACTTAAATGCTTATCACTAGTGAAAAAAAGCCAGTGTGAAAAGGCTACATACTCTATGATTCCAAATATAGGACATGCTGGAAAAAGCAAAACTATGGAGATCAGTGGTTGCCAAGGGTTAGGAGGCAGGAAAAGATGAACAGGCAGAACACAAAAGATTTTTAGGGCAGTGAAACTATTCTGTACGATACAATGGTGGATGCGTGAATTATACATTTGTCAAAACCTACAGGCTGTACAACACCGAAAGTGAATCCTAATGTAAACTATGAACTTTGGGTAATAATGAAACCATCAATTCATTGATATAAAAAATGTACCTCTGTGGTGCAGGATGTTGATAGTGGGGGAGATTGTGCATTGTGGGGGCAGGAAGTATGTGGGAACCCTTTACTTTCTGCTCAATTTTGCTGTGAACCTAAAACTACTCTAAAAAACAAAAATTCCTACTTAAAAAAAAAAGGAAACAGTAGCCATGAGACAATAAATAAACATCAAGAATCACTTACTACTGTTTCCTTGGCGGGGGGAGGCTTGATCTGTTGACTGGGAATCAGAACAAATGTCAAAGTACCATGCATATCAGACTGTAACAGAAAGATAAGGTTATTTTAAAAATACGTATTTATGAAAATCATTACATGACCTTATGATCAACATTCCCTAAACTGGACTATTCTGGAACCCTAGGGGACTTAAAAAAAATTGGTAAAGATGAATCCCATTTCATCAGGAAGCACAAATTATCCCTTTCATGGACTTCATTATATTAGAGCTACCCAGGAGTATGGCATTCCGCAATTCCGGTCCATGGGAAAAGCCACTCAGCCCATAAGTCTTGGGTTTTTGTCTTCCATTCAGTTTAAGTTTAGGAAGATTCTACAGTGAAGGGTTGGAAGATACCACACTGCTATTACAATTCTGGTTATCGACTCTGACATACATTGATTTTAATACAGCAGAACTTGAAATAATAATTGTGACTAGGATTAGAAAAGGATGCAAATACACAAATATTCTCACTTCCCAGATGCCTCGTCTCTGCCATCCATTCTTTGTTTTAATTGCATAGTCTTACTAGGTTCATTATTATTTCCTAGTACACCACCGACTGACTGCCTTGTTCAGCCACCTCCCGCCCAGACACTAACCACAACTTCTGGTCCTGAGACAGCAGGGAACGGTGCTCAACCTAGAGATAGCAGCCAATAAAACAAGGGCTAAAAATGATCACCACTGGCACTTTGTTCTACGAAAGTAATGAATGGGATTGGGTGAAAATAAGGATGTGAGGTTGTTTTCCAGATTCTTCAACAGACATTAACATACTGAAGAAATTCTATTGTAACAATTGATGCTAAATAAATAAGAACATAAACCTAGTTTCTGGGTATATACAAACTGATCATAAACTGCCCTCAAAAGTTCACTGTAAATGGCTTCCTGATTATACCAGCCCTGTCCAACATAACTTTCTAGGATGATGGAAATTATCTATACCTACACCATAATATGGTAGCCATTAGCAACATACTGCTCTTGAGACCCTGAAAAGCAGCTAGCATGAATGAGGAACTGAATTTTAAATTTTCCTTAATTTAAATTGAAATAAGTAGGGCATATAGCTAGTAGCTATTATACTGGACACGGCAGAACTACACCGTTGCTATTATCTAATACTGTTAAGGAAACAACAATCAATTACAGATAATAAAAAAATAAAATCAACATAAAAATCATGAGGGCACAGACTGTTACTGTTTCCCTAGTGGCTAGCACATAGTAGGCATTCAATAAATATAAACTGAATGAATTAATGTGTTATATTAGTGATTTCAGAGGCAAATAAAACAAGTAATAAAGCTCAAAATAAAAATAATTAGTGGTACCCACCCCAAAATAAAACTCTAATAAATACTGGAAACAATTATAACGTGAAAATTAGGCTAGAAATTGTCTAGTGCTCTTAACAATTATTTTTAAAATATTTTATTCTGAAGTCTAATAACAAAGAAAACAGCTTTTAAGAACATATCCATTATTCTTCTGTGTCAACTTACCAATAAGTCAAAAACCTCATTGACATCTTTACCCCGAATTTCAATGCCATTAATCTCCAGAACTTCATCTCCTTCATGTAAGAGACCACTTTTCTCTGCAGCACCTCCTTTTACTATCCGACTAATGATGACAGAATCCATTTCATTACGAACTGTAGCACCCTAAAAATAATTCAATATCTAATTTTAAAATAAAAACGCAATTTTTTTGTTAAACATTTCTCCATTTTTAAATTCTTATTTTTTTCTATTCAACAATTCTAGCCTTCAGTTATCTTGAGAAAAAATTTACTTACGCAGCTAGAGTAATCATGGTAATTAGGTTTGAAAGCCGATCATTTTCCCCACAACATTTTCTGATTCAGAAACATTCCATTCATTAGAATTCTAAAATCAAGCAGACTTTTGAAGCATACTAAAGCAGAAAAATGCACTTGCTTAAAAACAATGTGAAGACCTCTAATCAAATTTGTTCTCTACAGGCTGGATGCTATTCAAATAGTTATACTATATTTAGGCATAATTAATGAACATGACTTATAACTATGAAAGTCCTTTTTTAAAATTCAAAATATGATGAAGGGATGAATACTAATCTAGCTGCTTATTCAAATGTTTAATACTATAGCTACATACAATTCACACTAAAATATATTAAACGTTAATATTTATTACACAAATTGGAAGCACAACTGAAATATATATGCTCAAAAAATGGAAATACGAAATGAAGAAAAAACTTGAAAGTAGACCAAGTTGTAACGTTTTTCTCCTAAACTTTTATGTTAAAATTTTGTCATAACTCTCCCAATTCATTTTTTTTTGGTGGGGAAAAAACCCAGTTACATTAGCTGCCCATAAAATATGATCCCTATTTCAAGTACTACACTATTCAAGACGCAATTTGAGACATCAGGATTCAAGAATATTTCTCTGAAAATAAAGGAAAGAAAATTAAGGCCATGATAGCAGACCAAGAAATGAGACTGAAAAAGTTTTACATATAAAACTATAAAACAAATATTAACATTAAGGAATGCATACTTCTAATTATATGTGGAGTATGTAACTGTGTTTGTTTCAATAGATTTAACTGAATGAAAATATCAGAATTTCTAATTATTGTTTAAAAAAGAAAGCTGGAAGAATAATAAAGCAGATTACTTGTCCCTTCGTTATTCCTCAACAATTATTTCATAAGCTATTATTTTCATCAAATGACAGGTGAGAAAAGATGATGAAAAAGTTTTTTCTCAACTGAATAAGGCCTATGAGCAAAAACATAAAAGAATTCCAACAAACTAACCACAAAAGAGAAAAACTACCAGAAATGCAAAGAGATCTTCAACTGTCTGCCATACACAAGATCCCCGTGTAGAAAGGATCTCAGAACAGAGATGCGGAGCACTTACCAAGGGAATATCCCGAGCCTTTTCTATACGAACTATCTTTACAGTTTCTCCTCCATACTGGCCAATGCTCTCATAAACTCTCTCATCTGCAATGGGCTCTAGCTGCATTTCCTGCTCTGCAACCTTATCATGGGCTAGTAAAAGTGCCTGTTTCAAAAGAAATACAAAGTACTTACAATAAAAGCAGGATTTATTTCTGTAGAGAGATTTTAACCTAATCATGAACATAGTATTCTATCATTAAACCTTTAAAAGAAGTGCTATAATTAATTATATTTAGATCCATTTCCAAACTTTCCAACTGAAGTACAGAAGAAACCCTGTATCTTTTATAACTAATAATAACTAAAGACATGTTGGGTATGACAGGGCATACTCTGGGATGGGTTATGAAAGTTTAAAACGCTTATTAAACTTCATAAAAACTCATAGACACAGGAAACAAACTGGTGGTTACCAGAGGGGGTGGGGTTGGGGTGTAGGCAAAATAGATGAAGGAGATTAAGAGGTCAAGATTCTAGTTATAAAATAAGTCATAAGGATACAGTGGACAGCACAGGGAATACAATTAATAATACCGTAATAACTTTGTATGGTGACAATGGTAATTAGACTTATTGTGGCAATCATTTCATAATGTATATAAATATCACATCACTATGATGTACAACTGAAACTAAGAGGATACTGTATGTCACCTGTACTTCAATAAAAAAAACTTCATAGAAACAAAATCAATTTAAAGGCCTAACACCATAGATAATTAAAATTTATGGAAAACATAACCAAAAAAGGGAGGAATTTTTACAAAGAATAAGAAGTTGTTTCAAAAATAATGTGGTTAATTTTAAATATGAAAATATATGATCCAACAATAGTAACTATTTTGCACTGGAAGCTGTAAATAATCAAAACAGGTTAGATAATGTTTGAGGTCTCGTCTAGCCCAAAGAGACTTCGAATGCTGAAAAGAAACCACATATATAATGTTCTGTCCATTTTCTACCTGAATATGTGGAGCATTCAGCAAAGTAGTTAATTCTTGTCCTTCCTTCTGGTGGACTGGCTTCAAAACAGTTTGTACCTAAGAAACAAAAAGAAAGATTTTTCTTCCTAGGTTATAGGAAGTATCACCAGTATCTATAAAGGTATTAAAAAAAAAAAAAAGAGGTACAATTTAAAATCATAAAAACTACCTGTAAGGAAGAAAAAGCACTAAAAAGAATTATAAGAAAAAAAAGAATATTTGTCCTCAGTTTTCAATCTTACCATGGTTAACAACAGTATTCTTTATTTAAAAAAAAACACTAGATAAGATTTTGGTATTTATGCCTATAAATGAACTATTTCCTATTAAAAGTTTCTCCCAACATACTATAAAATAGACTAATAATGATTACAAAAGGGGAGACAAACAGTTCTTGCTATCCTATAGTTTTTTAATCATGCATTTGTCTAACTATATTTTAAATCAGAGATAACACTTTAAAGTTACAGACTAACAATAAATGTATATGAGAATAATGGAATAACCACCACACTATAGTGAATTACATTAAAGAATTTCCTGAAGTTGAGCCATTCTTACATTCCTAGGGTAAATTCCATTTGATTATGATGAATTTTTTTAGCCTTTGTTTCCTTATCTGTAGAATGGCACCTACCATATGTTCTTAAAAGATGAGATAATCCATATAAACTGCTTAGCACAGTACCTAACACAATAAATTACTTTAGTATATTTCTAGACGTGAATTATTCATATTTTAAGATTTCTACATTAATGTTCATAAATTGGATTGGCGTATACTTGGTGAGTGTGGTCGAGTACAGTGTTTTACAAAACTACTCTCTGGTTTTAATATCTAGGTTATACTATCCTAATACAATGAGTTGGGAAATAGTCCATATTCACATGCTCAAACAGTGTTAAACGTAAGAATTACATGTTCTTTAATGTTTTGATAGAGCTTGTACATAAAATCATCTGGGCCTGGTAGGTTTTTTAGGGGCAGACTTCTGACTAACCTTCAACTTTATCTATAGTTACTGGTCTACTTTTTTGACTATCTTTTCTTACGTCACTTTTGGCAATTTACATTTTCTCAAAAAAAACACCTACTTTCACATTTAGTGACATAAAGCTGTAACTGTATCATAATTTTTAATCTCCCGTGTCTACATTCCTGTTTTCTTTTCTAATGTTATTGGTATTTTTTCCTTCATCTAACTTGTCAAAGGTTTCTTTATATTCTTGTACTTTTCAAAGGACCAGCTTATAATGTTAAATCTATTGTTCTTTCCATTTAAATAATCTAATTCCTTTCTTCTGCTTTAGTTTCTTTTCAATTTCTAATCACTTGAGCTGTATGTTCAGTTCATTTATTTTCAGTCTTTTTTCTTCTACCATAAATACTTAAAGGTACAAATTTTGCTCTGTAGACTACTTTCCCCCAAAGATTATAACATGTATGTTCTCAATGTTAATACCTCTGATTTTCTTTCCTTTTCTACTACCAATCTCAACCACCAAAAAGAGTACTTTGCAATAATGCTGACAACAAAACCAAAATTACCATTAATGAAAACATACAGAAGTAAATTCATTTATAATAGAATTTTTTATAAAAGTAATTCATGATTAAAACAGGAATCCAGTAAGTCGCTGGTACCTTTTGTGGCTATTTTAAATCATTACTAATTCCTCTATCAAACCTAAGAGATACTAACTTTGGGATTAACCAATTTGACTACAAGTGAATCAAAGCGATGGCAGTACCAAAACCAGCCTGACCTCTGGTTTTGGTACCTCGAAAAACATGTTTCTAATTGTACAGTTCTGTGTGTATAAACTGGTGGTCTAGTAGTTAAGATTCGGTGCTGTCTCACTACCAAGGCCTGGGTTCATTTCCCAGTCAGCGAACCACACCACCCGTCTGTCAGCTGTCACACTGTGGTGGCTGCAGTTTGTGACGCTGAAAGCTATGCCACTGGTATTTCAAATACCAGCAGGGTCACCCATGGTGGACAGGTTTCAGCAGAGCTTCCAGACTAAGACAGACTAGGAAGAGGACCTGGCCACTCATCTGAAAAAACCGGCCATGAAAATTCTATGAATAGCAGCAAAGCACTGTCTGATATAGTGAGAGAAGGTGAGAGGATGGTGTAAAAAGACCCAGCAGGGTTCCACTCTGCTGTACACAGAGTTGCTTGGAGTGGGAAATGACTCCATGGCAGTAACAACAAAAAGAATATGTATGAGCAAGATGACATAGCAATTATTATCTTCTTCAAGAATTCCTTTAAAGCCTTACTAATGGGCAAGTTCAATAATCCAAAACTACAGGTAATTAAATGTTGATTTTTAAAATAGGGTGCTTTTCTTTTTAAAATATACCTAATCTGGGTTAATTTAAATGAAATTTATAATCCCTGATCATACACCTTTTGATAGCTGGAGAAAGAAATTCTGAGGGAGAAGAAAATTTTGGATTAAAAATGAACCAAGGGTGTACAAAATGTACCAAGTCAACTCACTAATAATTTTGTGTACCTTTTCTTCCTACTTTTTAATTTTTTTTTAATGATTGGCACCTAACATCTGTTGCCAATCTTCTTTTTTTTTTATTTCTTCTTCTCCCTATAGTTGTATATTCTAGTTGGGACTGCCTCTGGTTGTGCTATGTGGGACGCCGCCTCAGCATAGCTTGATGAGCGGTGCCATGTCTGAGCCCAGGATCCAAAGCGGCGAAAGCCCGGGCCACCGAAGCAAAGTGCACAAACTTAATCACTCAGCGACGGGGCCGGTCCCTCCTACTTTTACTTTTAAATCAGTTCCTAAACATTTCTGACGTTTCCCCTTCTAAAGAAAATTAGAACTCCTGTTAAGTGTTTATTTCCCTACCCAATTAATCCAGATGTTACCTATTTTAGTGTCAAGAGACATCATCAGCAACTTCTACAAAGGCCTGAAGAATGAAAAGGATATTCTTACATGATACTGGCTTCTTTCCATTGGCCTATAAAAACGCCCTAATGTCCTATCTTTAAAAAGAAAATACTCTCTCCTGATCTTGTACTCTTCTCTACCTATACTGCTTTTCTCTATTTTCCTTCAGAGTGAAACTCCTTTTTCATTTTTTTTTTTTTAAAGATTTTATCTTTCTCCTCAAAGCCCTCCGGTACATAGTTCTATATTTTGTTGTGGGTCCTTCTAGTTGTGGCATGTGGGACGCTGCCTCAGCGTGGTCTGATGAGCAGTGCCATGTCCGCGCCCAGGATTCGAACCAACAAAACACTGGGCCGCCTGCAGCGGAGCGCGTGAACTTAACCACTCAGCCACGGGGCCAGCCCCTCCTTTTTCATTTTTAAACAAACGTTTTAAATTGTAGAAATGGTATATGTGAAATGTGAAAAATCAGAGAACAGATAATCAAAAAGAAAAAAATAAAAGTCATTGTAATCCCCAAACCTAGGGATAATCATTCGGTATATATCCTCCTGTATTCTTATATTTGTTTTTACCAAAATATTCACCATGAGATATATCTAACAGAAGGACTTGTAACTAAATATATTAACAACTCTTACAACTCAGTATGACAATCTGATTTTCAAATTGGTAGAAAGATCTGACAAGATATTTTACCAAAGGAGATAGGGAAACAGTCTATAAAAAAATACTCATACGGAAATGCAAAGTAAAATGAGAGATCATTACATATCTGCTAGAATGATAAACAGGAAAGAACCCAAATATTCATCAATGGATGAATGATTGAACAAACCAGGCTATTCATACAATGGAATACTACTGGCAGGAAGTTACAAACTGCTGATACATGTAACACATGGACAAATCTGAAAAATATTTTGCTGAGCAAAAGGAGTCAGACACAAAAGACTACACTATTACCTTATTCCATTTATATGAAATGTCCAGAAAAGGCAAATTTGTCAAAACAGAAAACAGATCAGCGGATACCTAGGGCCTGGGGAGTGGGAGGGAGACAGTTATTGTCTGCAAAGGGCCATGAGGGAGCTTTGTGGGGTCACAGATGCTTCCATAACTTGATTGTGGTGGTAGATTACACAGGGGTATACATGTGTCAAAACATATTGAATTATACAATAAAACACACCCATTTTAAGTGTACATAAATTATATTCAATACCGTGGTTACCAAAAAACACACCCATAACCTCAAAACTATGAGAAAGTCTCTAGGTATCCATCCTTTACACTTACTTTTACCAAAATGAGAAAATGCTATTCATACTGTTTTATAACAATATTTTTTAACTATTTCAATTTAATACTAATTATTAAAATATTTTTTTCTGTATCACTAAATATTCTTCTCAATTCTAAAACAGATATATACCCATTCTAGTTCTCATTGGCTCTCTCACTTACAGGACAAAGTCCCAGCTCTTTAGCATCATCTGATTCTTGCCTCTTTTCCAACCCTACCTCTGGCATTCTTCATGCCTTAACTTTTTTGGTCCAGCTGGACACTTCTTATTGTTCCCTGCATATACTATGCTGTCTCCCTACAATTACTGTGATTATGCTCGCTGTCCCAGCTACCTGAATTGCCTTATTCTATTTGCCTAGATAACATATACTCCTAAGTCTGAACACATTTGATTTAAAATTGTTGATGGAACTGTTTCCCCACTAGACTGAACTCATTGAAAAATGGAACTGTATCTTATTCAGCTTTGTATCCAGCTACTGGCAAAATGCCTGGCAAACACTATTGAATGTCTGATGAATTCAATAAAAAGAAAAGAGGGCAGGAAGTCATCCTTGACGTCTCCTTTACTTTTATTCTCCACATAGGGACATATGTCCTATTAATTTTCTATTTAAATATTTCTTCACTTCATGTTCAACAGTTACTCAAATCTTACATCCAGACAATAGCCTCCATACTCTATGCCTCCATTCTTGACCTCACACATCTTCAACAATGTTATCAGAATAATCCTTTAAATTAGAAGCCTGTTTATATCAAACTCTTCTTTAAAACTCGTCAGTAGCTCCAGAATCACTTACAGATTAAATTTCTTGCTTAAAACTTTTCTTTAGAACGATTTTTTTGTATTAAATTTGAGAAGCATGTAAACAGCTAAATAAAAAAATTACCTATCTATCCACCACCCAGAGATAGCCTTGTTAATAATTCTTTCTTCCAATATCTCTTACGTGCATGTTTAAATAGGGTATCTGTTTGTATGTGTAAAAATTATATCTATATTTTAATGGGAATCATGTTGAGTATCAAATGAATCAAGGTTTTTGTTCTTCAAAGTAACTATTCAACGTATTCAAATTAGAAACAAATTCATATATTTTCCCTGTTCCCCTACAACTTTATATTTCATTACTTTTTCCTGTTTTATTTCACTAGCTAGCCACCTCCACAAAAATGCTGAATACTAGTGGTGAGAGTCTGTAGATGTTTTGTCTTAATCCAGGCTTAAAAAGCAATGTGTTGGTGTTTCACCATTAGGTAAGATGCTCCCTTTTGGTTTCTGATATTATTCTTTACCAAGTTAACAAACTGCCAGGCTTTCTAAAAATTTTCATCATCAAGGGAAACATACTGAATTTCTTTCAGATGTCTTTTCTGCAACAAGTTGATCATATGGCTTTCTCCCTTCATCTATTCATGTAAATTAATTACTTAAAAATATTTACCAACATGGATCCATCATACGATAAATTTAAACTTAATTATATGGCTTATCTGGCCTTCAGGATCTGGATTCTATCTTTTAAGATCATATCCTATCTCATTGTTCATATCCTTACTCATTGTTCAAGAAATACAACAGGCTTTCTCAGTCACTACCGTCTTTGTACCCTTTGCCAACGGAATGGCTTTTCCTCTTTCTTGAGCTTCCTGGTAAATTCCCAATCATCTGTTAAGGTTTGGCAAATTAAATCTTCTTCTGTTTCTTCTTTCCTCCCATCACTCTGACCACCAACCCCCACCCCACACACACAAGTAGGCACATCTCATCATGCTCTTGGCATCTGTCTCATACTCCCATCATAGTATTTCTCATTAGACTGCAATTGTTTACTCATTGTTCTTCCAGTGATAGCCTGACTCAACTTTCACTGGTTGATGGACACCCAGTTGTTTCTAGTTTCTAACTACTATCTAGCTGCTATGAACCTTTGTGCTTAAGCCTTTTTGTGGATATGGTTTTTATTTCTCTCAGGTGCATACCAGAAGTGGAATTGCTGGGTCAGGGAATATAGGTACATTAGCTTTAGTAGATACTGCCAAACATTTTCCAAAGTGGGAGTACCAATTTATACTCCACCAGCAACATATGAGAATTTCAGCTGCTCCGTAAGTTCACCAACATCTGATATTGCCAGTCTTTTTTTTTTTTTAATTTTACTCATTCTGGTGTCTACGCAGTGGCATCTCATTTGTTTTAATTTGCATTTCTCTGTTAGCTAATGATGCTGAACACCTTTTCATGCATATTGGCCATTTGGATTTTCTCTTTTTGTGAAGTGTCTGTTCAAGTCCTTTGCCCATTTTTGTTTTTTTTTTTTTTACATTGGCACCTGAGCTAACAACTGTTGCCAATCTTCTTTTTTATTTTTTTCTGCTTTTTCTCGCCAAATCCCCCCAGTTCATAGTTGTATATTTCAGTTGTGAGTCCTTCTAGTTGTGGCATGTGGGACACCACCTCAGCCTGGGCTGATGAGCGGTGTCATGTCTGCGCCCAGGATCTGAACCAGCAAAACCCTGGTCTGCCAAAGTGGAGCACCCGAACTTAACCACTCGGCCATGGGGCTGGCCCCCATTTTTTAAAAACTGTGCAGACCTTTTCTTACTAATTTGCAAGAGTTCTTTTGGATACAAGTTTTTGTCATACATATATATTTATACACATATACACATATATACCTCAATATCTCAAAATAAAAAAATCAAATACCATTTCCTAGTTTGTTGGCTTGCATTTTTACTGAATAAACAAAAGTTACTAAATGAAATCCAAGTTCTCAACCTTTCCTTGATAAAAGTACTTTAATGACCAAAAACTTGTTTTGCATTTATTAATAAATATCCTAGACTGTCAAAGATTTAATCTGGATCTCAATATTTAAAGTTTTCAGAAGCTTTATTATCTACTATATAATATTTAATGTTTAACTGATATTTTAAACCATAAAAAAAACACTTCCTAATATTCTTTCACTAAATTCCTTGAGTTGTTTTTTTACTTACTTAAATTTCCATTGAAAAATGATACACCTGAAGCATGAGGTAATTTCTTCTTTTAAATACCGCATATTAAAATAGCTGGAATTATAAATGCTAGAAAGCAAAACATTAGGCAATGGGCACATGAGCAACCTAGTTTTATGCCAGGCACAAAACCTCACCTGACCGAAATATTCAGAAATACAAAACAGAAGGGTTGAATTAGGTGATTGCTAAGGTTTTTCCAGCTATAAAATAAAGACAGTGAGTCCATTTAACCTCTAGAATTTTATTATCAGATTTAACACCCTTCTTTGATGAGCTCTGAATACGTACTTTTCTTAAGTGTTAGGTACTGTAAGTCAGGGCTGCCACACAGTTGGGCATGCACAACTCCCGGAGAAATCATTCACAACGCAACACAACTATACATTGTGGCCCTGACTAGGTTCACTATTTTGAGCTCATTTTAAGACCAGTCTCAGTCCAAGGTCACTATCAACCACGTATTCCTCCACCGCCAAAGCAATACAATTCTCAAAGTATTACTGAAGATACTGTAAGGATGTGAAAGTAAACTTTCAGAAAATCTGCTTGATATGGTACTTTTCAAATTGTGAACCACGTGGATGTGTTAACTATCCTAAAACTAATACTCAAAATTGATTCTCTAAAGTCCTTTTCAACCATTTCTTTCTCTCCCCAAACATTTACTCTTTAGCTACTTCTAGTTCTTTCCCTCTCTCAACTCCTAAAATCCTTTAAGCTATGTTGCCTCTTTTATCCTTTCTTTCTAGCCTTTCTGTTGTCTATGTCACTTTCTTCAATTGGAGCAATTTTGATCTCCCTTGCTTATGTCATTATCTTTTCTACCCGTTGTTCTATTCAACAAAACAAAGGCCCAGAAGCTAACTGGACAAACCTTCCTCCTAAAGACAGGGAAGAGAATGGTAACAATTATTTATTACAGATTCCTCCCTGCCCTACACAATAAAAGTTACTCTATATTTGTGAATAAATAAGATCAAAGTAAGGTCAGTTATTTCAATCTCTCTGAGTAATTTTATGAAAAATCATTTGAACTATGATAAGTAAAACTATAGGGATTTTTTTAATAAAAAATTTTGCATATTTAATTTTCATAATAACCAATGAGGGGCCAGCCCACTGGTTAAGTATGCGCATTCTGCTTCAGTGGCCTGGGGCTAGCTGGTTCGGATCCTGAGCTTGGACCTACACATGGATCATCGAGACGTGCTGTGGCAACATCCCACATACAAAAAAAAAAAAATAAAGGCAGACTGGCACAGATGTTAGCTCAGTGACAATCTTCCTCAAGCAAAAAGAGAAAGATTAACAACAGATGTTAGCTCAGGGGCAAGCTTCCTCACACACACACAAAAATAAATAAATAAAATAATAATAATAATAAACAATGAGCATAAAGAATAACTTTCAACTAGCTCTTTTAAGCTCTAGCGGATGGAAAACTTCCTCTCTAGAACAGGTCCTAAGGCAATACTCTCCTATCCTGGACAACACTAGACGTCTCTCAGCCACTCTTGCACATATGATCTCTGTCTATCTTAGGGATCTAAATAAAGACAATACTTTCTGTGCTAATCTGAAAAGTGCCTCCTAACCTATTTTAGAGGTCTCTAGCTCTGGAAGTCCCACCATTCCCCCTAGCCCATTTTCTGTGTTGTGTCTGGGTTCAACGAAACAGATTTACTTGATGGACTTCCAGAATTATTAGTTTTTATAACATCAAAAGAACTTAAAATCCTCTAATAATGACAATATGTCCACTCCCCAAAATAGGAAATGGCTTATTTATATGCTTTTAAAACTTCAATTTAAAAGATGTTTGCAGAACACATTAAACACTGAGTATCAAACAAGCAGCAGAAACTAGAACTTAAAAGTCAGCAGGTTAACAAAAAAAACCTCTCACTGTACATAAAAATTTAATTATTTCGGACCTTCTATATATTTTTTATAGAGGAAAAATTTGAAAATACCTACAGGTAGCAAATTTTAGAAGTTATATATTCATGATACCTGATTATCGAATATAATTTTATCTCATCAGTATTATCTCAGTTTATAATGTATGCTTAAAATAACACTACACTAAAAGCATTTAAAAACTTTCCCTTTTAGTAATTTAGATAAATATTTCTTTTACTATGCAAACCTATAATTTTATATACAAAACTCTTCTTTTCAGGAAATAGAGCTCTGACTCTAAACTAAGTATATATATTTTTTAGAATAAAATTCATGCAGCAAATTTTCCTAACACAATAAATTATTAACATGTGATCAGCAGTAATTAATTCAAACAAGCCTTATATTCACATTAGTATCTTCCAATAATACTGCCTTACCATCCCTAACAATTCCTCTGTATATGTCAACAAGATGTTCAGAATACATACCTCTTGTGCAAGATCTTGTGCATTGGAGATAAGAGGAAATGGAGGACTGGCCTTGTTCATGTGCACTGTGACCGCATTGTATATCTTAAATGCATTCTGGAAGTCTTTATTCTGTACAAGTTGTAAAAGCAGTGAAATATCCTCCTGGCTCTGAGAATCTACCAAAGTATGCTGGATATGTTTAAGTGAAGAAAACAAGTCTTCCACTTCTGTAGGAGAAGGAAAAGATATCCAAAAATTAATTGTTGTTGTCTTAATTCAACGTGTATTTTAAGATAAAATTTCTTGAACCAATAACAATTTAAGTTTTCAAAAAAACCAAAAGTTGCACATATTTTTCAGTGTCAAATCACTGTCATTTCACTGATTTTTAAGTAAAACTCTCTTTAAAAATTATACAACAGAATAAAATAACATTTTTTCAAAAGTGTTTTTAATTATAAAACTAATACATACTCACTATAAAAATAAAGGAGAGGAGGAATACCAAAGGAATTTAAAACTACCAATAGTCCCATCGCTTAGAAACAACTTTTTTTAAACATTTTACGGCATTTCCTTTGTTCATTTAATAGTACATTATAATTGTTTTCTCATATCACCCAAAGAGTCTTTAAAAAACATTATATATAATGGCTCCATGATACTCTATTACATGACTAAATTATAATTTACAATAGCCATTACACTAAAGTTGAACATTCAGGTTGCTTCCAATATTTTGCTACTATAGGTAATAATAAGCATTTCAGTACATAATGATCACTGATGCATAAAAATCTGTCTGAGATTCTGATGTTTCCTTAAAATAATTCCTAGAAATAGAATTTTTAAAGAAGATAAGATTTTGACATTTTAAAAGCCAAACAGCTTTCCAGGGACCTTTTACTAATTTACATGCCATTAGCAATATTTTCATCAATATTCAACATGCCTGTTTTTTAAAATCTTCAAATTCTTCAATAGGGACATTGAAGCTTATTCATATTTACCAGACTTCTTTTGTAGTCCATAAGACTCTTAGGAACGTGTAAGTCTCCTAAAATTATACCGCGAGTTGTGGGCGTGTGTGGTGCCTGTTAGTGTGGATATGCAGCACACGCATTTTTCTGGGAGAGGGTTATCCCAAAATGGTTAAGAACCACAGGCTGTCTCTTCCCTGCCCCTCAGTAGGTAGATGTGTGCGTGTGTGTGTACATTTTGTCACATTTTTTGGAAATAGTTTTCCACTTTTTCCATTTGTCTGTTAATTGCATTTGTGGTAGCTTTTATTGTAGAGGTTTTCAACTCTTATGTGTTAAGAATGATCCACCTTTTTCTGTGCAATTTCTTTCACTTGTTTCTATGCTTATAAACTCTTTCCCCTGGTCATTAAGTACTTACCTACATTTCTCCTAGCTTCTTATGGCTTTTATTTCATAATGAACTTTAATCCATCTGGAATTTATTTTGGTACAGATTTGAGAGGAAATTTTAATTTCATTTCTTCCAAGTGGTTAACCAATTATTCTAACACCATTACTGAACAATCCTTCCTTTTCCACTGATTTACGATACCACCAAATTCTTACACACATCGGTCTGTTTCTAGTCTATTGGTCTATCAGAACCACAATGTCTTACTATAGTAGCATTACAGTCTTCACTCATATTGATATGACAAGTACGTGCTCATTACTTTTTCAAAAATGTCTTGACTACTCAAAATGAGCTACAGAATCATTTTTTCAAGATCCCTCCCACTCTCTCTTTCCTATTCTTCCAAAAAGAAAAATATTATTGAGATTCTGACTGATATTAAACCTGTAAATGAGTCTGGGAAAAGCTTACAGTGGATACTGTTTTATGCACAGTCACATGGGAAAAAAACTCTCGGTTTCAGTCTTTTTGTTAGTCTTCTTCAGATAAGGTCTGCAGAAAAGCTATTGATACTTACACATTTGTCTCATATCCTACTACTTAACAGTAAAGTTTTTTTTATAGATTTGAATAGTTCTTGATTCTTGAGTTTCCCTACCTTTTCTCCACAAAATTAAAACAGCTTTAGTCCTTCTAATAAAACATATACATGCTCTTTAGTAACTTAAAATGCAACAAAAAATTGCAAAAAAAAAAAAAAAAAAGAAAGTCAAGACTACCCTTAGAATGACCTAAGAAGTTATGACCCAGAGCTAAATAAAACTTGAGAAATAACCAGAATTTAACCATAAGCCACTATGATATCTACAAGAGTAGACAGAATATAGATATGGAAAATTGGGAGATATTAGTCAAAAAGTACAAACTGTCAGTTTTAAGCTGCATAAGTTCTGAGGACCTAATGTACAGCATGGTGACTACAGTCAATAACATTGTACCGTATACTTGAAATTTGCTAAAAGAGTTGATCTGAAGCATTCTCACCACACACATACAAAAGGTGAACTATGTGAGGTGATGGATGTGTTAATTAACTTAATTTGTAAATATTTCACAATGTATACGTCAAATCATCATACTATATATTTGAGATATATACAATTTTATTTGTTAATTATACTTCAATAAGGCTGGGAGAAGAAAAAGAAAGAATATGGAATGTCAGATTCCATCAAATTCAGAGTTTACCACAGAATTACCTAAGTGTGTAAAGAATTCCCTACGAGTATAAAGAATTCAACAGCCTTAAAGTATCTTTAGAGCAAAATGGAAAAACATTTAAATATCTTAAAAGAAAAAAGAATTACAAAACCAACCAAGTAGTTAAAGTAATTGGCTACAACCTTATGGGAACTACAGTTTCCCCTGAGTGGATAATGAGATTGCTGTTTAAAATTTTAGTAACTGTTTAAAGGGGCTCAGCCTGGTTGTCAGGGCAATGAGAAAAATCGGGGGCTTCAGTTCTCACTGCTGACTGAAATCAGTAATCAACTTTAGTCAGGCCAGAAGGTAACCATCTCCCTATTGTGCATCTTCAACCCCAGGGAGATTTAAATTTTTAAAGGCAAAGGAATTTCTGCATAATCTCTCCTGTGTACCAAAGCCACCCCCAAGGACACCAAAATACTGACATTATAAAAACAAATTATCTGTAGTCATACTTTTCAGCTATAACTACTGGTGTAATTTCGTTATACTATATATAGCCTTTCAGCCTTTTATTTTTTTAATGTCTATCTAACCATACAGGTCAGATTGTAAATGTTGTTCCACAATCTGCATTTTCCAATTCCTTGAGAATAAATTCCTAGGATAAAATTACTCATTGGACAATAAAAACATTTAAAACTTTGATCCAAATTGCCAAACTGCCCTCCAGATTCGTACTGACTCATACTCCTAACAACAATGAACTTGAGTACCTGCCTCTAAAAACACAGACCAAATTAAAGATTATCAATCTTTTCTTTTTTGGTGATCTGGTTAGGAAAAGCGTATTTTTTTGCCTAGTAGTGAGGTTGAATATATTTCCACAAGGTTAATAATACTCATTTGTATTTCTTCTTACATCTATTTTCTGCTTATCTTTTGCCCACTTTTCTACCAGTTTTTTTCCTTTTCCTTAATGACTGTAATTACATTGATTATATAAATACTCCTGTAGTCTTAAGCAGAACGTACTGAATATAATTTCATCTTTTCTTGCTATATCAGAACAATCGTTTTTAGTCAAGAATATTTATGAGAATTACTAACAAAATTCACAAAGATATGTATGTCCCGAGTTCTCTCAAACACAATCATTCTCCTGTGTCTTCTTTAATGATACAGATATGTTTTTTAAAGTTGATTATGATGTATCTTTCTGGTTAAGAACCACTGACTTAAAGGCTTTATTTACATAAGTTACTGTAATATTTTAAGACAGGATGCATTTGGGACTGTCTAAGGTACTCAAACATACTTCCTCCTATAGAAATTTCTAAACAACCCTGACTGCTATATTGAGTTTTTGTGTCTGCTTTTTACAGCCATTCTATTTCCTCCTTGGTAACTATTTCCTTTCGTTGTCCTCTTCTTGCTTCTGTGATAAACACAGCGTATAATTTTCATATTTAGAATATTTTAAGTATAAATAAGATATTGTGGTCATAAGCCTGTGAGAAAAACCAGGGAAAGAAAGGTAGGGAAACCTAAACTAGGAATGGCTACTGAGAGAGACAACTTGAGATCAATGACTTTATTTCAGGAGATGAGTTAACAGCTGAGACACTGCTCAGACAGGAAAAAGGAAATTTTGTGGTTAGTCCAAAAAGGATGATAGCTTTAAAGTTCTAAGAAATAGGCAGGCTTCGCATGTTGATAGGAACTGAGGTAAGGAATACAGGCTCCAAAGAAAGATGAAATCTGGTCATTCTGTTCATAATAAGGACTTCTAAGCCGTAAAGACCATCTAGGTCAGCTTAAAATTCACAGAAAAAAAAAAAATCTCTGGGTCTAAGTGGAAATGTCTTTTACCTAGGAGGTCAGGGACCAAGATAAAATCTATAGGAATAGGAAGGCTGTAAAGCAGAAGAAAAATACAACTGAGTCCCAAAGAGGTTGATGACCCAGTACCTATCTACACAAGTAATGGGTTCTAGGAGAATCTAAGGACCATACCGATGCTAGAAATATCAAAAATTTACCTGGGCTTAAGGTTCAAGTTTTTTAGGTTAGCATAAAGACCAATTTCAACTTGTTAATTATCATCTTTTACAACTTCACTTGCTTTTCTGAAGTCCATTCACATTTTGCTTGTTTAATTAGTAAAAGCTGTTTTCACTGAAATTATCTTTTCTTAGGAGTTGTCTCCACTCCAGACTTAAAACGTTAATCAATGCTGCCAGACTAAGCTGAGATCACTTGCACTTAAGCTCAGCTTTTACAGTTAAATATCACTAACCATTATTAAAAAAACTAGAAATATTTGGCCCAAATTACATTAGTCATTGCCATTACTGACTAGTAAGATATAGAACAATATTATCTTATAGGCACCTACATTATTTTATTTAGTCCTCATAAAAACCCTAAGAAACTTTTCCCAATTAAAAAGAAAAACAAAAAACACCACCAAAATGTGAGACATACATAACTCAGATCAAATCTCTACAGATGTAAAAAATGAAGTCATACATAAAAATGGCACCTGGATGAAGAATCCATTTCCTTGACTTCTAAGGCAGTGTTTTTTCTGCCACACCAAAGGAATAAAATAAGATAAACATTTTTTTGCAGATTCTAGGGCTTGACTGTGATATATCGTTTATCTGTTTTGGAAAAGCTGTCCTGAGATGTCTTTTTGCCCAATCTAGCAGCACGTAACATAGACCGACTAGTAGTTAGAGAAGCTTACACATTCCAGCTATATTACTGTGTATCTACAGGAGGAACGTCCTCTAGTGAACTGTGTTGTGCCATGTTCACACATACGATGCACACAGTATGTGTGTTTTAACTCACCCTCCAAATGCCACTTCTACAATATTGTTGCATTCTACCTCTGCTATTTTACCCAAGTGTCTTAGGCTTTAAATATTTTCTCAGAGTATTTTATTTCAACTCTCACATTACAATAGCATGTTAGGTAGTACACTGGGGGAAGTTTGGCAAAAGAAACCAAAACTGCAATTTCTGTGAATGTAGAGGCTATGAATCTTTTGAGAAATGTTGTAAAGCATCTTTGATAGTGTTGCACTAGCCTGGGTAACCAAGTAGTGGAGCAAAAGTGATAACTATGATTTAGATGGACAGTTTCAGATAAATTCCATTCCATTCCACCTGCTTTCACGACTTATTTAGCTGGGAAAGTTCCCAAAGAGCATTCTTAGGCAGGAAAGCTGCCCAAAGTACTCTCATCCTTCAGGTTCAAATGTTTCCATTAAGAATGTTTAATGAACAAGTAAAACAGATTAAGTTACCAGACACTCAGAAGAGTTTTAAAAACTTCATTAAAGAAGAGATGAACTAAACCATATGTAGCTGAAACAAATGAATATTTAAGAAAAAATACGAAACACTAAATGATACAAACCCTCTGATGAAGTTAGTATGTATTTACAAGTAAGTTTATCAATGTAAAGGACATTAAAAATGATGCTGCCTCTGCCCAGTAACAGTTTTAAGGTCACAAAGAAAGGAACAAATACCTATGGCATTAGTTTTAAAATACTAATTATGATAAATGAAATGAGTGCACTGTCTTTACTCAGTTTTTTTGTTTGTTTGTTTTGCTGAGGAAGATTCGCCCTGAGCTAACATCTGTTGCCAATCTTCCTTTTTGTATATGAGCCGCTGGGACAGGATGGCCACAGATGAGTGGTACAGGTCCAGACCTGGAGACTGAACCTGGGCCACCAAAGCAAAGTGTGCTGAACTTAACTGCTAGGCTACCGGGGCTGGCCCTTTTCTCAATTCTTTATTAGAAAATTCTGAATGGAATTCTGACAAAGGGTCTTTTCTTTGATATTAAGTATGATGTCATAATGAAAATAATTGTTGGCAACATTAACTCAGCGATTCTCATTAATATGTTCTCATTCATATTTTAGTTTTGAATAAAAATTCTTAATTTCAAAGGTCAGAATATTTAGTTTTAGGTTTATTTTTATTTATTTTTCAGCTGAGGAAGATTAGCCCTGAGCTAACATCTGTTGCCCATCTTCCTCTGTTTTTTGCTTGAGGAAGATTAGCCCTGAGCTAATCTGTGCCAGTCTTCCTCCATTTTATATGTAGGTTGCCACCACAGCATGGTTGACAAGTGGTGTAGGTCTGTGCCTGGGATCTGAACCCATGAACCAGGGCTGCCAAAGCGGAGCAGGCCAAACTTAACCACTATACCACACGGCCAGCTCCTAGGTGTAGGTTTAAAAAAAGAAGCCTTTCCCTCTGTGGTACATCTTTAGAACCACTTTACAAATACATATTATTTAAGAATAGTTAATTTTCTACACACCTAAAGAAATGTTGCACTGTCTGATGCAGCAATTGAGGTTACATCTTTTACTTAAACAAAAAGTCACCTAAGTTCTTCAACATTCTGTGCAATTCCAGAGGGAATTTTTAAAATTCAATCAGATGCAACTAAATCAGTTCTGTCAAATATGAACCCTTTTCTGTAATAGTGATGAAGATAAACAAGGACGGACGGACAGAATACAGAGAGAACAGAGACTTTCCATACACAGAGATCAGTGGCCCCCTTCCATACTCCCATACCAGAGATATAGCACACACAAGGAGAAAGAACCACGTGGACAGAGAAATAGATAAATGGGTAATCACAGGGCTAGTGAGAAAGAATGACACAGTGCAGAGTGAGGAGTGGACAAAGAAGAGAGTACTGAGGCAGGAAGAGAGTCCCAGAGCAAGGCAGGATGGAGGGAGGGCAGAAATGGGGACACTCTGCAGAGGGGAAGGCAGAGGTACGCATAGCAAATCCAGCTTTGGTGATAAATTCTAGTCTGTAACAACTTCTCTACAAGGAAGTTCTTTATATCTAGTTTAAATTCCTTGTCTTGTAGTTTGATCTATTTCCTTTTATTTGATGTTCAGTAGAAACTGTTTAAGTTCCCATCATCTTCTCTAACATTTCATACAACACTTAAATCTTGATTATTTATGTTAAAAGAAAGGATATATTATCTAAAAGTAAGAAAAAATCACTTACATTTGGCTTTGGGATACAATTAATCAGATAAATACAAACACAGACGTAAGTCCAGAAATCCACCCCTGAACTCTCTCCTTTCTCTTTGGCCCTCACCTGGCAGGCTAAAACATAAAAGAATGAAGACTCTAAAATAGGCAAAAGAAAGCAATCACCGAGTTGCTCTATCTGAAAATTCTATCTTCAAACACCCAAGACTCTGGGTAGCCATAAGGGAGAATTTTTTGGCTATAAGGGTAAATAAAATTACCCAAAGAAGCTGAGGAATCTCCATCTCTGCAGATCTTTCAGAACAATGGATAACCACCTACCCTGGATTAGCTTTGCTTATTTTTACTTATTGCTATCATTTACCCCACATGAAAACAGAGAGTTTCTAGAGATCTATTCTAGCACTAAGATTCTTCCATTTCATTGTTTAAACAATGCCAATTCTTTTGACCTATCGTCCACAATTTCTAGATTTCAACTAACTTTATGACTTTTTTTCTGAAACTTTTTAATTTCCTCTTTTCCCCTAAACTGTACAATCAAATTGAATATTCAGATGAGGAACTAACATTATTGAGTATGAGGAAATTATGTCAGCTTCCACTACATCTATCTGTTCAATCAAAATCAGAATGTTCTTTCAGAAAATCTTCAATTAAATAGGAGTGGTCTTTTCTTTTTAAATTTAAGAACATAAAATTCAGATCTCTAAACTTTCGTTTTCAGCTAACTAGGTCAAAATGAATTTATTAAAAATAGTCAGAAGCTGATGAAAGATCCTGAACAGTAAATTACTCATTAACAAACTGGGTTACAAATTAAACACAAATACTAGATAAGTATATAAGCAAAGAAAGTTGAAACAGACAGCAGAACAAAAATCTTACCCCTACATATGATGAGACGATGGAAAACTGTCATTGAAGTGACTATTAGTCAATCAAGTACAAAAGCTTCATGATTTTTCTCTGGACGAAACTGAAAGGCGTTTGGTGAGAGAGGAAAAAAGCCCCAAATGTGAAGTCAGAATACCTGAGTTCTACTTATGGCTTGAGCACTTACTAATTGTATTATATGTCACTGGCCAATTCACCTCAAGTCTCTGGGCCTTTCTACAAAATTAGTAGATTTTTTAGGATAATATTTCTCTAACTTTTGTTGGCAGTCCATTAAAAAAATATATTTTATTTCTCAACTCAGTACACACATACCTATGTGAAATAAAAGATTTACAGGGGCTGGCCCCATGGCCGAGTGGTTAAGTTCGTGTGCTCTGCTTCAGTGGCCCAGGGTTTCGCCAGTTCGGATCCTGGGCATGGACATGGCACTGCTCATCAGGCAATGCTGAGGTGGCGTCCCACATGCCACAACCAGAGGCACTCATAACTACAGTATACAACCATGTACTGGGGGAAGGCGGGCTTTGGGAAGAAGAAGAACGAAAAAAGAAGACTGGCAACAGATGTTAGCCCAGGTGCCAATCTTTAAAAAAAAACAACAAAAAGAAGGTTTATGAATACTTACGTGCAATACAATATAATTTAGTATTTTCTATTTTATTCTAGTCCTTAACAAAATTACTGGTTGATAGGATGGCTGAAATTAAAAAGACATATAATAACAAGTAGAAGTTAAGATGCAGAGAAACTGGAACACTCACACAATGCTGGGTGAGAATATAAAAGAGTGCAGATGCTACAGAAGATATGGCAGTTCCTTAATAAGTTAAACACAGAATTACCATGTGACTCAGCAATTCCACTCCTAGGTACACATCTAAAAGAACTGAAAACAGGTGTTCAAACAAAAACATACAAATGAATATTCATAACAGCACTATTCACAATAGCCAAAAGGCGAAAACAACCCAAGTGTTCCATGAACAGATGAATAGATAAACAAAATGTGGTATGTTCATTCAGTGGAATATTATTCAGCCATAAAAAGGAAAGAAGTACTGGTTAATGCTACAACACCTATGAACCTTGAAACCATGACGCTATATGAAAAAAAAAGCCAGTCACAAAAGGCCATATACTACATGATTCAGTTATGTGAAATGTCCCAAATAAACAAATGTACAGACAGAAAGCAGATTAGGGTTGTCAGGGGTTAGGCAGAAAGGAGAATAGGGAGTGATTGCTAATGGGCAGAGCTTCTTTTTAGGGTAATGAAAACACTATGGAAGTACACAGTGGTGATGGTTACACAATCTTGTGACTGGTAAAATCTCATGAATATGTACACTTAAAAAGAGTAAATTCAGGAGCCGGCTGGGTGGTGCAGCGGTTAAGTGCACACATTCTGCTTCAGTGGCCTGGGGTTAGCCAGTTTGGATCCCGGGTGCGGACACAGCACAGCTTGGCAAGCCATGCTGTGGTAGGCATCCCACATATAAAGTAGAGGAAGATGGGCATGGATGTTAGCTCAGGGCCAGTCTTCCTCAGCAAAAAGAGGAAGATTGGCAGCAGATGTTAGCTCAGGGCTAATCTTCCTCAAAAAAAAAACCAAAACAGTAAATTTATTTTAAAAAATGAACTAATTAATTCTAATTAATTTCATGAACTAGAAGGTTAGATGATCTCTCTGGTGGCTTCTGGTTCTTACAAAAGTTAAATTTTAGTCAAACATACAGTGTGCCACATGCCTATACACATTTTTTTCACTTAGTCCTCAAGAAAATTCTGAAACTGAGGCTCAGAAAAGTTAAGTAACTTGTCCAAGGTCAATAGCAATTAAGTGAAGATAAAAAGTATTTAAATCCTACATCTGACTCCAGACATCCTTATGCTTTCCAATATGTAACGATGTCATACATTTAACATGATGCAAGTCTTTGCAAGAGGGAAAAACTTAAAACCTATTATTACTTAATATGTGGAGTGAAGTTTTGACACATGGTGTCAAACTGAATGTTGTAGCAGTTATTTTTCAGCAGAATATGTATATTTAACAACCAAACATTACATGACTATACTCTATTCTAATGAATTTCTTAATCTTTATTTTAGTTAGCTCCAAATACAGCAAGCTGAACAAATCAGAAAATTTTCAAATAGGTTCAAACATTTTAAACATTAAACCTAGTACCAAGCAGTTTAATCATTTCACTTTCAGAAAACAAGTCTCTCAAAGAATGACTAAGAAAGTTTAGAAATATCTACAGCATTTGAGTAAAAATTTAAGAGAAAGAATAATTAACTTCTCAGAAGTAGGCCGAACTCGAGGTTTATTGGCACTGGAATTTTGTTTGCTGGCTTTAAATAAACTTTATTTTAAAAGCCAATCTTAAAAAAGTTTATCACGATCCAGCAAAATTCCAGCATAGCCCATGGTCAATCAAAAGTCAAATAATGTGAGAAAGAAATGTGGAAGAGGAGACACTTTACAATGTCAAGCACAGGAATACTCTTGACTTAATAGTTTGAATATTCAGGGACATCTGGCAAAAAAGAAAAACACAACATGCTATTATTAATATTATGAAAATATCTTATTCATCCTAGTTTTCTTCCCTCTGGCATCTTTTTAATTTTTCTTCAAATTAACAGCATCTGGTGTTAATTAGAAAGCACCTAGTGACAAATTTCAAGAGTCTCCTTATTAGCCAGAAAACAAATAGCTCACCACGGGTGCGTGGGTCTGTGTGCCTTTCCTAAGGCCTCTTCTCAGGTGTAACAGTCACATAGTCACATATATGATAGATGGCAGTGTTTCCTAGTTTATTCCCTTTAAACATTCTATCTACTAGATTTACTTGTCCACAACCCTGGCCCCAAATTACTTATCTGTGAATACAAAACAAAGAGAAACAGTGACGCCTATAACGTAGCACCATCTGAAAACGACCCTCCTCTACCCCATCCCACTCTACCCTGCACTCTGCTCTTTGCTCAGGATTTCTCCCACAACGTAGTTTGCTTTGCTCATGAAAGGAAAAAAGACAATGATATTTTATTTATAACAAAGCAAGGTTTAATAACTCATGCCAATTTTAAGGAAAGCCTCCCTAATACATCAAAATTCTTCTAATTTATAATATTAATTATTCATTTGAAATTAAGTTGCCACATCACTATCTTTTAATTTTCAATAAGATTTTGACTGCTTTTAAACATAACAATTCAGTTCATTCTTTCTGAATATTTTCTATCAATTCCATCCCTGCACTTTTATTACTATACAGTGCAAATTTATAAATACTTTCATTAAAAACCACCACCTAGACAATTAACCTTTCCAATTACATTTTCAGCTCTTAAAAGAGTTATTTTCTCTACTCACAGATAAACTTATGATGTATCATTCGGAAACTGAAGGCTTTCTCTCAAAGAAAAGAAATCAGTTGCCCCATCCTTTCCTCATTTAAAACAAGGCTGCTGTTTCTGGCTGTGAAAAAGGCTGAGAAGCCGTCTCCTGGCATGTGTGTATTAATCAAAATACTGGCAGGAGACTCACACAATTTGAAGGGAGTAGGTCTGTTGTAGTTTGATGTGTTAGCAAATTACGAACAGGAAAAAAATGTTTAGTACAAAGCTATTACACTTCCTTTTAAAATGAAAACTTAAAAACAGTATATCCAAAAACTGAGGCTTTGACTGACAATAACAACTTTATAATTTACGCTAATTTTTCATGTTTCCTACAATTAGCATATTTGTGTTGAGTGTATTCACATTAAATCTATCACTTATTTCTCAAAATACTAAATATTCTCCTATCCAAGAAATGAATTACAGATACCTGGTACTACATTTCAAATTACTTTAAAAATAAGATATGTATGGGGCTGGGCCGGCCTGGTGGCAGAACAGTTAAGTTCGCACGTTCCGCTTCTTGGCGGCCCGGGTTCGCCAGTTCAGATCCCGGGTACAGACATGGCACTGCTTGGCATGCCGTGCTGTGGTAGGCGTCCCACGTATAAAGTAGAGGAAGATGGGCATGGATGTGAGCTCAGGGCCAGGCTTCCTCAGCAAAGAGTAGGACTGGTAGCAGTTAGCTCAGGGCTAATCTTCCTCAAAAAAAAAAATAATAATAAGATACGTAAAACAGTCTGAAGGTCAAGGATTGCACAAAGGTATTTTTGAAAACCACAGTGGACTGCTTACAAGTTGGAAGAAAATATAGCTGTTCTTTAATGTACACTTGTAGAAAGTTAGCCAAGAAGCATACAAACAAACATGAAAAAAAAATTGTAAGAGAAATGGTCTCCAATTTTCTGTGCGTAGGCCAAAAAAACAAGTTTCGCTAAGTGAATCTGGCTTAAGCTGTATTTGTTTCTTTACTGAGATTTCATGAATATTATCTATTAGATGGACATTTTATGCCTGATCTAAGTAAAGCAAATGGACAAATACATTAATCTTAAAGAAATTTAAACAGAAAAACAAAAGAATCAGTCCAGGCTTGGGCTGGATATATTACAATGTAAACTTTCTCTAAGTCATAGAGAATATTTACAGAATACTTAAAAAACAAAATAACAGAGTGGTGGAAGATGAGGGTCAGTAAGAGGCAATCAGGAATGAAATACCTTTAACAAAGCTCTTAGGAAAAAAGAGCATAAAATTCAGTCAGATAAATATACTAAAAAATATGTAATCTTTCCATTTTCACTAGACTAATTATAATATCTGAAGGCTTTCAGCAGACTTCACTATCACTGAACACGTTTATGATTTCTTAAAACAGAGAGAAGCATATACATTGCTTTCTGTCAAGATATGTGGATCCTTAACAAACTTATAACAAAGAAAAGCAGCAGATGACGTGATACAGTAGAAACTGCTCCAAACTTAGAACACAGCAACTCAGTGAGGAACAAATCCAGTACATATGGTACCTCTGGGCAAATGAGAAAAAGGTGTTCCACTCTTGGTAGCCAGAGCTCAGGTACAGTGAGTGAAGAGCAGGCTGGATGCCAGTCTCCACCCAAACCTTTTGCTCCGTGCAGTACACCAACTGCATCTCCAGATCAGGCAAATTCAAACTTGGCTCTACCACTGATTAGCTGGGACTCTTAAACAGGTGATTTAACTGCGGTTCAATTTCTGTATCTCCAAAATGGAGATTACAGAGCCCTGTTAAGAGGATTATTGTGGACAGAATGGTGCATGCTATAGCATCTAGTACAGGGTTCAACAGACACTTGAATGAATGGCAAAATAATGAAAACTCTCTCCAAGAGCTGGCCTGGTGACATAGTGGTTAAGTTCACATGCTCCACTTTGGCAGCCCCAGTTTCGCTGGTTCGGATCCCCGGTGTGGACCTACCCACTGCTTATCAAGCCATGCTGTGGCAGGCATCCCACATATAAAATAGAGGAAGATGGGAACAGATAATTAGCTCAGGGCCAATCTTCCTCAGCAAAGAGAAGAGGATTGGTGGCTGATGTTAGCTCAGGGTTAATTTTCCTCAAAAAACCAAACAAACAATAAATAAATAAAATAAAATTGACAACTCTCTCCATCCATAGAAAAGTGGAAGTCTCTTTTCACATCTATAAATAATAAACTGTCAAGAAATAAAATACTTCATTTGAGTTAGCCTGCTTGTAAGGTAACACAAATTAATGTATACTCCTAATACTAATACAGTGATCATTTGTGTGTGTGTGCAGGAAGAAAGGGCAGTAAGTTCAATAATCAAATATTCTAAGTTTGGAAACACACATTTGACGTCAATCTCTCTTGTGGATTCATAATGACTACAGCATTCTAAAGGCTCTAAGAAGTCTTACTTAACTCACTGTTTTCAAAATTTATTTAATCACAGAACTCTTTTTCTGTTTATATCTATTAATATCTCATGGCATTAGTTTTTTTGCTTGTTTTTTTCACAGAATGGAACTTGGGAATAGGCAATATAGGGAATTTTGAGCCATGTTTTATGTGCATGCTGCCATATAAACAGCACCAGTTCTTCTTACCGACAGTCAATAACTAAAGAAAATCAAATAGATTTTAAGCTACAGATATTAATTTTATTACTATTTTACAAACTTTAAGGAAATGAGAAATTCAAAATCTGAAAAGTGCTTTTCAGTAATTTTGGTATAAAAGTTTGAGTTTGAAATAAAAGGTGAATTCTAAGGCTTTAAAGGTTAGGCCACATGTAGAAATTTTTAATTCAAGGATTAGATCTAAAAAACCATGCTGTAGTGACTGAACATTTAAGCCATGTAATTAGCTCCATGTGGCTAACAGCAAACAATGATGGTTACATGACTTTTCCAAGAAAAGAACTGATCTTGGCCTGAATTCCAGTTGCTGTTACTTATATTCTCTTATACCCATCTTCCTTTCTATACACATTTATGTTAAGGAAAGAGAAACAAAAGCAAAACATTGTCTATTACTCTGCTGTTTTTACTTACCTAATATTTTCACAGCATAATGAGGACTTTCTAAGACAATTCCTTCCTCTGTATCAAATATAGGGTTATCTATTCCAGTCTTTGGAGGAATTTGGGCTAGTTTCTTAAGTCTCATGGAGGAATTAAGGTCAAGTTCTTGTTTTTTCCCTTCTTCCTCTCGCCTACGCCTCATGTCCTCCTGCTGTTGCCGAATACGCTCCAACTGCGCACTTCGACGTACTGGCATCATCCTGGTGCCCAAATCTCCGGGGCAGTCAACAGCCATCTCTCGGAGCTTCTGATGTTCCTCTGGTGATGCAAGATCAACATTTTTTACTTCGAAGTCTGATTCCTCAGTAACATGCCCATTCATATGGGATGTTGTCATGGTTATCTATAAAAAACCTGTACCACTTTTTTATAAATCAATTTTTCCTATAAAGCCAATCTCTTGATTCTGTAGTATAAAATCCATGTTACTTCAAAAAAAAAAAAAAAACTTCTCACATCACATAATAATGCTATGAAAATGTATCCATGAAGGAAATCTAAGGGGAAAGATGGGGAAAAAAAGTATAAGAATTACAATATAAAAGATTTTACATAGCCCACTTCCAATCTCTACACAGTATAGAAAATATCTCACAAGTATATAATACTATTTTGCTATATAGATGAAATACTTTCATTTTACATATAATGCTGGGAAAATCAAGGTATTTCCAAAAAAAAGGTCCCCTCCCAAGAATGTGAAGTTTACTGTTTAATTTTGCAGCTGATAAAAATAATGTACTGGAAAGTTTAGCAATGCAGGAAAGTAAGAAAGTTTTGGGTACTAGTTTAGTAGAGAACAGGCTGCTTAAGGTATAAAGAAGTTTTAATCACCTTTCTATAGCTATCTCAACACAGTACTTTCTACTCAATCAATACACCTGAGATAGAAATAACTTCTTAGTTAACTGCTAAAGAAACTGGCACATAGCAAGTCATGTCGCTGGCTCACTTGAGATTCTGGAGGACAATTCACTTTCAGGAGTTTATGAAATGAAGAAGATACCCAATGAAAAAGAAACTTTAATTAGCAGCTAAGGCATCTATAGGATAAAACCACAGTAAGTGAGAAAAACACTACACGGGTTATCAGTCTTTATAACTGGTCACATTAAAAAAATTAGGGTTAATTCTTTACAAGGATTTTTTCAGAAAAAATGGTAGTACCTGTAAACACTCAAAAAGATTTAAGTCATACTGTACAGCGAATAAGAACATATTAGACTTGGAGACCAGCAAACTGAATTTAATTCTGGCTCTGCCACGTCCTCTAGCTTTATGATTTAAGACTAGTCAGTTTCTCTCTCTGAACCTCAGACTGTTTCGGAAAATTTATTCATAGGATTGTTCTGAATTTTAAGTGAGATAATGTATACATGTTTTAAAACTGAAAATATATATACTTACACTAATTCTTGGTATTAATTTGATTCTCCTATTTAAAAAATCCTTCAACATATTTTAGACGAGAAAAATATTTTACTAGATGACACTGGCCTTTCATCAAGCCATTTCTCGGGCATAACTAAGCAGATTGTTTATATAGGTGTAAACCCACACATTAAATCTAATTAGTCTTCTTTTGCTCAAGACTTTAAAAATATTTACGATAATAAACCTACTACCTCCTTGAACTGGGCATCGCTTCAGTAAACAAGTTGGTTAGAGCACATGCCAACTAAGCAAAAGCTGAGTTTTCAGACAATATTCCTAATGCTAGCCAATCTTCTTTCAAACATCTTGTCACAGACTTTTTAACACAAACTCAGGTAGACTACCAAGAAAATCACTAGACCAACAATCAAGAAAATAGATGCAAGCTACATAAGCAACTAGAATTACATTTGCACAAGAATTTTGGTGGATTTTTCTGTCTTCTATCCAAATTTTAGCTTCTCTCTTTATTTATAACTATGTGATCTACAAATAAATATCTTATTTATCATTAGTTTGCCTTCTTTTTCATTAAAACGAGAGCTATTAGAATTATGTTAGGCAATTCTTAAGTTTTATACATTGATTATATGCAAATGCAAATTCAGCTTATTTAATGTTTTCATTACAAGCAAGCAAAAACTTCTGTAGGAGTTACTATGGTGCTATGCTTAATTTTCATTTTAAAAAACAAGGAGTGTATGTATTTCCAGAAAATTAAAACTCTCAGCTTTCTCTATTTACAAGGTTTATTAGATACCAAAAATTAAATTTAATAATGAATAATGTATTTTTACTTTATATGCTGGTCTACAAAAATTATGATCTGAATTTAAAACTCTCAACTTAAAAACTATAAGGCTGGGGCTGGCCCCATGGCTGAGTGGTTAAGTTCGCGCGCTCCGCTGCAGGCGGCCCAGTGTTTTGTTAGCTCGAATCCTGGGCGCAGACATGGCACTGCTCATCAAACCACACTGAGACAGCGTCCCACATGCCACAACTAGAAGGACCCACAACGAAGAATACACAACTATGTACCCGGGGGCTTTGGGGAGAAAAAGGAAAAAATAAAAAAAAAAAATCTTTAAAAAAAAAATCTATAAGGCTGGGTCCATATTCACTATTCTAGATCATGGGGGAAAATTACAGATCATTCAAGAGAGACTGGGCCAGGTGATCTGAATCTGAGTTCTCATGCTTAGACTATTCTCAGGCTTGTCTATCTCAATCTACTGTTTTACTCTCAGAAAAATGTCTGCAACCCGATATTAATCTGCTTAAAATTCAATTTTGGTCATCTCCTTTGGAGTGTTCATAGTCTACTGGGAGAGACAGCAAAGAAAATGAACAATATTCTTCCTAATTGGTTTCTCCTCATTAGATTCTAAATTTGTTAAAGACAGGGGTCATGTCTTATATTTTTATACCCCCCAGGGCTTAACACAATAATGTCATAGAGGAAATGCCCAATAAATATTTGTTCAACTAAACTTAGAAATGTCATAAATTCAGAGGAGGCACAGATGATGGATTCTAAAACTTAGTCGTGATAAGGAGTTATGGAAAACACTCAAAACATAAGAATACATTTCTTTGAGGGGCATTGCAAAGAACAACTAAGACTTAGCTAGATAGAAGAGTCTGTTCCAGGAAGAGGGAATCACATGACCAATAAGAAGAAAGAGTATGAGAATATGGCACATTCAGAAAACAGAATAGGATGCAATAAGGCCAGATGGGACAAGGCGAGCAGGTCATACAGGAATAATGATAAAACTGGAAAGGCAAGCAGAGGGCCAGACCAAGAAGAGTTTAAGAGCTGAAGACTTTGACCTTTATCCTGGAAGTAGTAAGAATCATTACAGGATTTAAAGCATGGGAAATGATCACAATAACTTTGTTTAAAGGAAGATTAGCCCTGAGCTAACATCTGCCACCAATCCTCCTCTTTTTGCTGAGGAAGGATGGCCCTGAGTTAACATACGTGCCCATCTTCCTCTACTTTATATGTGGGATGCCTGCTACAGCATGGCTTGATGACCAGTGTATAGGTCCGTGCCTGGGATCTGATCCAGCAAACCCCAGGTCGCCGAGGTAGAGCGTGCAAACTTAACTACTACACCACCGGGCTGGCCCCTCACATTAACTTTCAGAGAAATATCACTTTGGTAGAAGTGTAGAGGATTGACTGAAGGATGGTAATGAGACCAGTTTGAGGGCAACTGTAAAAAATGGGGTCCTGAACTAAGACAGTGAGAATGAAGAAAAGTCATATTAAAGAAATATGTGGTTTATAAAATTACTATAATTTGGTGTCTATATTTCATATAGCAGGGCAAAAAGAGGAGACAGGAAGAAGAGAAGTAGGAAATAGTCGTAGTAGTAACAACCACAACTATGACATTTTTTGAGCACTTACGTGCCAGACAATATTGCAAGCACTTTACACAGTATTCACTCATTTAATCCTCATTACTACTCTAAAAGTAGGTCTAAATATGCCTGTTTTGTAAATGAGGAATGGGGATGGAAGCAGGCCTTGAAGATAAGATGGAGGAATAAGAAAGAGGCCACATGAACCAAAGGCAGAAAGATACAAAGTGTGGGAAAAGTACAAATAAGGCTAGTTGAACTAAAGCAGTCAGCTTATAAAAGAGAACAAAGTCAGCTTGTACAACAGAATCGTGGCTACAAAATTCGACTGGGTCCAACTTATGAAAGGCCTTGATTCTCAAGGCAGTAAGAAAGCCATCAGAGATTTAGAAAAGAGAGGTGATTTGTACATACACTTAATTGAGCATTTACCCCCGCTAGGTACTAGGTGTACAGAGATAGGATCTCTGCCCATTAGTCTATCAATCAAAATGTCCTACAGAGATCCAGAAATTAATGTGTCCAGAATTAAACTCATATTTCCCTTTAATCCACTCATATTTTCCTTGATCTTCTTCCTCCATTCTCGATTCTAATTAATGCCACTATATCCACACAGTTACCCAACACAGCACAATGTTTAAGAGAACAGTCTCCAGAATCAGAGTGTCTAGGACCTAATCCTTGCCTACTCTCCTTTTAAGTCTCAACTCAAAAACATCCTCCTCTGGATTTCCATGACTCCCCAAACTGGATATGTGTCTCCTCTGGAATCCCACAATGCCTGTCACATCTCTAATCAAACTAGACTACAGTTATTTGTACCTCTGTCAGTCTGTCCCATTAGACTAGGAGCCCTTGGAGTCAGAAACCAGCCTGACTCATCTCTGCATCTGTGACATTGCCCAGCACAGGGCCAAGCAAACAGGGGTCTTCAGAATACGAACCTAGGCAATGTGACTCCAGGGTCAGTAACTTTTGGTCACTAGGTAGATGGCAAAGTCGTTAACTAGGATGGAGAATACAGGAGAAGGAGAATTAGATAGAAGGGGAGAGAATTAAAGGGTAATACGGGTTTAGTTTTGGACACATTAATTTCAAGGTGACTATAGGTCATATAGGTAAATGATCTAACCAGCAGGGAATTGATCTTACTCATCTCTATAGCCCTGCTCTCTTGTAAGGGATCAATGCTTTATTAAGTATATGGGCAAATCATTCCTCCTCTGATGGCTTTCATATTGCCTAGAGAAGAGAGTCCACACTCACAAGGTAAATTCAAATTTTCTCACTGTATCTTTTACTACTTTCCTGCACAAGCCTTCTAAGTTAGCTTCCTCATTTGTGCGAATCCCATATCTTTCTTCCTTCCTGCCCAAATGCCTTATAAAATAAGAAGTACAAACTACTTCCTTCTCCTTTCATCTTCTCCTACCACAAGACCTTACTCCTTCAAGAAATGTTTCCAGATCACCTTGGTTAAGTAATGACCTCACCATGCAACACTCCAAAAGACTTTATAATGCTCACAAGTTAATTCACGAGGGCCATGAAAGATTCGCAAGTTCTTCCAGGATCAAAAAAACATTAGGCCATGCCCTATAGTTTTACCATTAAGATCATTATAATTTTTAAACAGGCAAACCATGAATAGTCTAGCTCATATATGTAGTTAATATATATCAATAAACAATGAAAGAGTCCCAGCCCAAAGGCATTATACTCTCCCTCTCCAAAATACAAAAAAAAATTCTTTGATAATTCAGAATCTGATAAATGACTGAACTAGAGAATCACCTCCTTATATGTAAATAAAAGATTGTCTTATGCAGATAATGTAGTTACAAGTTGCTGGCCCTCTCTTCTCAATCCTCTAATTAGAAATAAATTGTTTTTAAAATGCCTCAAAGACCCACATTTCAAATCCTCATCAGAGTCCCAGCTCATACCCCAGCACCGTGAAAAAAAAAACATAAAAGAAAAATTAAAAAATAAATCAAAACTGTTTACAGAGTCCACAAAGCAAAAAAAGGAATTTTTCAGGTTAGCAGGCCAAAGCTGTTTGAACGCTAACTTCAAACTAGTTGGGGACAAAGGGCTTTGCTTATGTAAATTGGCTATAGGAGATGGGGTTAAAGGAAGCTAAACAAGCTTCAAATGAGTACAAATGATTGAGACTGGAGGGCCTGAAACAACCTGAAGTATAGAGGCCCACTGAAAACTCCACACCTGGAAACAGAACCGTTCGTGCAAGAGCTGGGGAACATGACAGGTTAGCAGGAAGACAATTTCGTATATAATCAGTATCCTAATTTTTAGGCAGAGGGAAATGTAAAACATACACTTCATATGCATAAACATGGTTGGTCTATACTAGTGTCCAGAATTCTAGATTTTTTTTCAATTCATCCTTCCTCCCCTTCTCCCACAAGTAATGCCCTTTGACCAGCAGCTGGGAAGTCTCATTTTAAGTGATCAGCATTCCTCTGACATTCTAAGAAGTTGGACTATTTGTCTCCATAGAAACAGCTTTGTCAGCTAACACAAGATTCAGGCCAAGAATAGTGAAAAGAACTTACGTTATGCAAACTGGAAAGACTTTATCTATTATCCTCTTAGTTTCTCTTCTCTGGTTTTTCACAGAACTCAGGCTAACTTTCTTACTCTGTAAAATAGAAAAGAGACAATCAAGTGTAAAAGTCTGTAGTGTTTTTTACAGGGAGGGAGTGGGAGAGAAAGGATAATTCAGTATGATAACCAATTCTGCTTGCAGACAGCTAGGATTTCTTAGTATGAAGTAAAAATGAACCCCCCCTACAATCTCTAATGGACATCAAGTAAAATCAGTGTATAGAAATCAGCGATGAGAAAGAGGTAAATATAACTTGTTTTAAAGCTTTTTAAAAAGAGTACGACCCTTTTGCAGAGTATTTTAAATGACACTTTTTGACTTTTGGTTAAGGCTCAAACAAAAACGCAAGTTTTTAGTTTTTTCTTTGTTTTAAGTACAACTTCTGGATCAATTTTAAACATTTTGAATAGTTTATGATGCCAAGAAGATAAGAAGTTTAGGATCCAAAATAAATTTCACAGACAGAAACCACAATTACTTCAGAGGCGGAAATGTTGATGTTACATTGAAGACCAAGACAGAAGAGGATCCTGTCCTAATGGACTTACATTCTGGTAGGGTAACAGATGCTAAAAACCAAACACACAATAAGATGACTTCATATAAAGGACTATAGAGAAAGTAAAACATGGTAATATAGACAATGATGTTTGGAAGGGACAACATTAGATAAAATGGCCAGGAAAGGCCTACTTTAGGAGGTGATATTTGAGCTGAAACTTGAATGACAAAAAAATGAGTCAGCTGTGGGAAGATCCAGAAATAAAGGGTTCCAGGTTGAGGGAACGGAAAGTACATTTCTGTATGGATGTCACTAGGAATCTTAATTTCAATATATCCCGAACTGACCTCAACTTCTTCCCTATTACTGTTAATTATACCACTATCTCAAACATCTCTGTCTTCAAGCCCTATTATCCAATCAGTTGCCAAGATGTGTTGATTCCACAGGGGTTTTAGAATTCATTGAAGGGTAGCAGAATATGCCACTGAAAGATGCTGTTTAAGAGAATAAAAAGGCAAGCTAAAAAAAAGGGAGAAATGTTTGCAAAATATTTATGTCCATGATAAATATTCTTACAACTCAGTAAGTCAAATAACCCAAATTTTAAAAATAGGGCAAGAGATTTAACCACTTCACCCAAGATAGACAAATGGCAAAAATAAGCATTTGGAAAGATACTCAACATCAGTAATTGTTAAAGAAAATGCAAATTGAAACCACAATGAGATACCGGCATAATGATAGAGAAAAATCAACGGAATAGGACTGAGAGTCCAGAAATAAATCCTCACATTTACAGAAAGCTGATTTTCAACAAGGGTGCCTAGACAATTTAATGGGGGAAAAAAAAAGTTTCTTCAGCAAATGGTGCTAGGACAATTGGATATCCACATGCAAAAAATGAGGCTGGACTCTTACCTAACACTATATACAAAAATTAACTCAAAATGGATCAAGGACGCAAATGTAAGAACTAAAGTGATAAAATTCTTAGAAGAAAACATAGGCATAAATCTTCATGACCCTGGATTAGGCAATGGTTTCTTAAGGTAGTAACATCAAAAGCACAAGAAACAAAAGGAAAATACATAAATTAGACATTATCAAAATTAAAAACTTTATGCTTCAAAGGACACCATCAAGAAAGTGAAGAGGGGGGCTGGCCCCATGGCCGAGTGGTTAAGTTCGCGCGCTCCGCTGCAGGCGGCCCAGTGTTTCGTTGGTTCGAATCCTGGGCGCGGACATGGCACTGCTCATCAAACCACACTGAGACAGCGTCCCACATGCCACAACTAGAAGGACCCACAACGAAGAATACACAACTATGTAGCGGGGGGCTTTGGGGAGAAAAAGGAAAAAAATAAAATCTTTGAAAAAAAAAAAAGAAAGAAAGTGAAGAAGCAACAAAAGACCTCACATAGCTAAAGGAATCCTGAGAAAAGAGAACAAAGCTGGAGGCATCATACTCCCTGACTTCAAAATGTACTACAAAGCTATAGTATTCAAAACAGCATGGTACAGGCACAACAACAGACACACAGATCAATGGAACAGACTTGAAAGCCCAGAAACAAAACCGCACATCTACAGACAGCTAATCTTCAACAAAGGAAGTAAGAACATACAATGGAGACAGTCAAGTCTCTTCAATAAATGGTGTTGGGAAAACTGGACAGCCACATGCAAAAGAATGAAAATAGACCATTATCTTTTGCCATATACAAAACTTAATTCAAAATGGATCAAAGACTTGAAGGTAAGACCTGAAAACATAAAACTCCTAGAAGAAAATATAGGCAGTACACTCTTTGACATCAGTCTTACAAGGATCTTTTCAAATACCATGTCTACCCGGGCAAGGGAAACAAAAGAAAAAATTAAAAAGTGGGACTTCATCAGATTAAAGAGCTTCAACAAGGCAAAGGAAACCAGGAACAAAATGAAAAGACAACCCACCAACTGGGAGAAAAATACTTGCAAATCATATATCTGACAAGGAGTTAATCTCCAAAATATATAAAGAACTCATACAACTCAACAAGAAAAAAACAAACACCACGATCAAAAAATGGGCAGAGGATATGAACAGACATTTTTCCAAAGAAGATATACAGATGGCCAGTAGGCACATGAAAACGTTCAACATCACTAATCATTAGGGAAATGCAAATCAAAACTACAATGAGATATCACCTTACCCCCATTAGAATGCCTGTAATCACCAAGACAGAAAACAAATGTCGGAGAGGATGTGGAGAAAACGGAACTCTCATCCACTGCTGGTGGGAATGCAAACTGGTACAGCCACTATGGAAAACAGTATGCAGATTTCTCAAAAAATTAAAAATAGAAATACTATATGATCCAGCTATCCCACTACTGACTATTTATCCAAAGAACTTGAAATAAACAATTCAAGAATTATGCACCCCCTATGCTCCTTGCAGCATTACTCACAATAGCCAAGATGTAGAAGCAATCCAAGTGCCCAACAACTGATGAATGGATAAAGAAGATGTGGTATATATACAAAAGGGAATACTACTCAGCCATAAACAAAGAAAAATCATCCCATTTGCAACAACATGGATGGACCTTGAGGGTATTAGGTTAAGAGAAGTAAGCCAGACAGAGAAAGACAACCTGTAAGATTTCACTGATGTGGAAGATAAACTAAGACATGGACAAAGAGAATAAATTAGTGGTTACCAGAGGGGAAGGGGGTTAGGGATGGGCATAAGGTGTAAAGGGGCACATTTATATGGTGACTGACAAATGATAATGTACAACTGCAATTTCACAATTCTATAAACTATTATGACCTCAATAAGAAAACAAGATAGAAAGTGAAAAGACAATCCACAGAATGTGAGAAAACTTTTGCAAATCATATATCTGATAGGGGACTTGTATTTAGAATATATAAGGAACTCTTACAACTCTGTAGTAAAAAGATGAATAGTCTTATTGAAAAATGAGAGGAAGATCTGAATAGACAGTTCTCCAAAGAAGATATACAAATGGGCTTAAATAAGCACATGAAAAGATATTCAACATTACTGGCCATCAGAGAAAAGCAAATCGAAACCTCAGTGAGATACCACTTAACACCCAGTAGGATGGCGAGGATCAAAAAGACAGATAAGTGCAGGGGCTAGCCCAGTGGCACAGCAGTTAAATTTGTGCACTCCGCTTCAGTGGCTCGGTGTTCACCAGTTTGGATCCCAGGAATGGACCTACACACCACTTATCAAGCCATGCTGTGGCAGGCATCCCACATATAAAATAGAGGAAGATGGGCACAGTTGTTAGCTCAGGGCCAATCTTCCTCAGCAAAAAAAAAAGAGGATTGCCAATGGATGTTAGCTCAGGGCCAATCTTCCTCAGCAAAAAAAGAGGACTGGCAGTAGATGTTAGCTCAGGGCTAATTTCCTCAAAAAAAAAAAAAAAAAAGACAGATAAATGCTGATGAGGATGTGGAAAAACTGGAACCTTCCTACACTGCTGTTGGGAATGTCAAATGGTGCAGCCACAGTGAAAACAGTCTGGAAATTCCTCAAAAGGCTAAACACAAAGTTACGACACACCCCAGCAATTCCAATGCTAGGTACACACCCAAGAGAAATAAAAACATATGTCCATACAAAAAATTTGTACAAGGACCAGCCCCGTGGCCGAGTGGTTAAGTTCGCACGCTCTGCTTCAGTGTTCCAGGGTTTCGCCAGTTTGTATCCTGGTGTGGACATAGCACCGCTCATCAAGCCATGCTGAGGCGGCACCCCACGTGCCACAGCTAGAAGGACCCATAAGTAAAAATACACAACTATGTACTGGGGAGAAAAGGAAAAATAAAATCTTAAAAAAAAATTGTACAAAAATGTTCATAGTAGCATTATTCATAATAGTCAAAAAGTGGGGAAAAAATCCAAATGTCCATCAACTAATAAATGGATAAATAAAATGTAGATCCATAATAAAATATTATTGGGCAATAAAAAGAAATAAAGCATTGATACATGCTACATCATCAGTGAACCTTGAAAATAGAAGTGAGAGAAGCCAGTCACAAAGGACCACATACTGTATGATTCCATTTATGAAATGTCCAGAATTGGCAAGTCTAGAGACAGAAAGAAGATCAGTGGTTGCCCAGAGCTGGTGGGGGCAGGGATGGGCGTGAGGAGGATTATTGCTAAGGGTGCAGGTTTCTTTTGGGGGGGTGATGAAAATGTTCTAAAACTGACTGTGGTGATGACCGCACAACTCTGAATATACTAAAAGCCACTGACTTGTACACTTGAAATAGATGAATTGTATGGTATGTGAATTGTATCTCAATAAAACTGTTAAAAAAAGGCAATGAAATACCATTTCAAACATATCAAAAATACTATTATAAAATACAATGGCTAAAACTAAAAAGACTGACAATACTAAGCACTGGAGAAGATGTGGAGAAACTGAAAACTTCATACAATACTGGCAAGAATGTAAAATGGTAGTTGGTTTGGCAGTTTCTTTTTTTTAAGATTTCATTTTTCCTTTTTCCCCCCAAAGCGCCCCTGGTACATAGTTGTCTATTTTAGTTGTGGGTCCTTCTAGTTGTGGCATGTGGGACGCCGCCACAGCATGAGTTGATGAGCAGTGCCACTGTCCGCACCCAGGATCCAAACTGGTGAAACCCTGGGCCACCGAAGCAGAGCACGAACTTAAACACTCAGCCACGGGGCTGGCCCTCGCAGTTTCTTAAAAAGTTAAACATAGCCTTATGATATAACCCAGAGAATCCACTTACAAGAAATAAAAACATATTTTTATTTGTAAAAATCACAAAGATTTGTATGGAACATTCACAGATTCATTATTAACTTAAAATTGGATACAATCCAAATATCCTTCAGCTGGTGAATGGACAAATAAAATATAGAATACTATTCAGTAATAAAAGAGAATGAACGATTGATACATGCAACAACATGGAGGCCTCAAAAACACAATGTCAGACATAAGAGTACATATTGTATGATTCCATTTATATGACATTTCTAGGAAAAACAAAACTAGCACTGTTAGAGAAAGCAGTTTGCTGGTTTCCTGCAGCTAGGGGTGGGAGCAGAAATTGGCTACAAAAGGACATGAGGGAGTTTTTTTAGGTGATGGAACTGTAATAAAACCAGATTTCAGTCACACCTGCATGAGGATATAATTTTACTAAAACTCAAACTGTACCAGTAACTTGAATTTTACGGAATGTAAATTATACCTCACTAAGGTGTTTTTTTTTTTTTTTTATTTATATTTTTTTTTATTAATGTTATGATAGATTACAAGCTTGTGAGATTTCAGTTGTACATTATTGTTAGTCATGTTGTGGGTACACCACTTCCCCCTTCGTACCCTCCCCCCACCCCCCCTTTTCCCTGGTAACCACCGATCAGATCTCCTTCTCAATATACTAATTTCCACCTATGAGTGGAGTCATATAGAGATCGTCTTTCTCTCACTGACTTATTTCGCTTAACATAATGCCCTCGAGGTCCATCCACGTTGTTGTGAATGGGCCAATTTCGTCTTTTTTTATGGCTGAGTAGTATTCCATTGTGTATATATACCACATCTTCTTTATCCAGTCATCAGTTTCTGGGCATGTAGGCTGGTTCCACGTCTTGGCTATTGTAAATAATGCTGCGATGAACATAGGGGTGCAACGGACTCTTGAGATATCTGTTATCAGGTTCTTAGGATAGATACCCAGTAATGGTATGGCTGGGTCATAGGGTATTTCTATTTTTAACTTTTTGAGAAATCTCCATGCTGTTTTCCATAGTGGCTGTACCAGTTTGCATTCCCACCAACAGTGTATGAGGGTTCCTCTTTCTCCACAACCTCTCCAACATTTGTCGTTCTTGGTTTTGGATGTTTTTGCCAATCTAACGGGGGTAAGGTGATATCTTACTGTAGTTTTGATTTGCATTTCCCTGATGATTAGCGATGATGAACATCTTTTCATGTGTCTATTGGCCATATTCATATCTTCTTTTGAGAAATGTCTGTTCATGTCCTCTGCCCATTTTTTGATCGGGTTGTTTGTTTTTTTGTTGTTAAGCAGTGTGAGTTCTTTGTATATTATGGAGATTAACCCTTTGTCGGATAAGTGGCTTGTAAATATTTTTTCCCAATTAGTGAGCTGTTTTTTTGTTTCAATTCTGTTTTCCCTTGCCTTGAAGAAGCTCTTTAGTCTGATGAAGTCCCATTTGTTTATTCTTTCTATTGTTTCCCTCAACTGAGGAGTTACAGTGTCCGAAAAGATTCTTTTGAAACTGATGTTAAAGAGTGTACTGCCTATATTCTCTTCCAAAAGACTTATTGTCTCAGGCCTAATCTTTAGGTCTTTGATCCATTTTGAGTTTATTTTGGTGTGTGGTGAAAAAGAATGGTCAATTTTCAATCTTTTGCATGTGGCTGTCCAGTTTTCCCAGCACCATTTGTTGAAGAGACTTTCTTTTTTCCATTGTAGGCCCTCTGCTCCTTTGTCGAAGATTAGCTGTCCATAGATGTGTGGTTTTATCTCTGGGCTTTCAATTCTGTTCCATTATCTGTGCCCCTGTTTTTGTACCAGTACCATGCTGTTTTGATCACTGTAGCTTTGTAGTATGTTTTGAAATCGGGGATTGTGATTCCGCCGGCTTTGTTTTTCTTGCTCAGGATTGCTTTAGCAATTCGCGGTCTTTTGTTCCCCCATATGAATTTTAGGATTGTTTGTTCAATTTCTGTGAAGAATGTTCTTGGGATTCTGATTGGGATAGCATTGAATCTGTATATTGCTTTAGGTAGTATGGACATTTTAACTATGTTTATTCTTCCAATCCATGTACAAGGAATGTTTTTCCATCTCTTTATGTCATCGCCTATTTCTTTCAAGAAAGTCTTGTAGTTTTCATTGCATAGATCCTTCACTTCCTTGGTTAAGTTTATCCCCAGGTATTTTATTCTTTTCGTTGTGATTGTGAATGGGATAGAGTTCTTGAGTTCTTTTTCTGTTAGTTTATTGTTAGTGTATAGAAATGCTACTGATTTATGCACGTTAATTTTATACCCTGCTACTTTGCTGTAGTTGTTGATTATTTCTAATAGTTTTTCTGTGGATTCTTTGGGGTTTTCTATGTATAAGATCATGTCGTCTGCAAACAACGAGAGTTTTACTTCTTCGTTACCTATTTGGATTCCTTTTATTTCTTTTTCCTGCCGAACTGCTCTGGCCAGCACCTCCAGTACTACGTTGAATAGGAGTGGTGAAAGTGGGCACCCTTGTCTTGTTCCTGTCCTCAGAGGGATGGTTTTCAGCTTTTGTCCATTGAGTATGATGTTGGCTGTGGGTCTATCATATATGGCCTTTATTATGTTGAGGTACTTTCCTTCTATACCCATTTTACTGAGGGTTTTTATCATAAATGGGTGTTGGATCTTGTCGAATGCTTTCTCTGCATCTATTGAGATGATCATGTGGTTTTTGTTTTTCATTTTGTTGATGTAGTGTATCACGTTGATTGACTTGCGGATGTTGAACCATCCCTGTGTCCCTGGTATAAATCCCACTTGATCATGGTGTATAATCTTTTTGATGTATTGCTGTAATCGGTTTGCCAAAATTTTGTTGAGAATTTTTGCATCTATGTTCATCAGTGATATCGGCCTGTAGTTCTCCTTCTTTGTGTTGTCCTTGTCAGGTTTGGGGATCAGAGCGATGTTGGCTTCATAGAATGTGTTAGGGAGTTCTCCATCTTTCTCAATTTTCTGGAACAGTTTGAGGAGAGTAGGTATTAAGTCTTCTTTGAATGTTTGGTAGAATTCTCCAGAGAAGCCGTCTGGTCCTGGACTCTTGTTTTTGGGGAGGTTTTTGATTACCGTTTCTATTTCCTTACTTGTGATTGGTCTATTCAGATTCTCCATTTCTTCCTGATTCAGTTTGGGGAGATTGTAGGAGTCTAGGAATTTGTCCATTTCTTCCAGGTTGTTCAATTTGTTGGCATATAGTTTTTCATAGTATTCTCTTATGATCTCTTGTATTTCATTGGTATCTGTTGTGATTTCTCCTCTGTCATTCCTGATTTTATTAATTTGCGATTTCTCTCTTCTTTTCTTGGTGAGTCTGGCTAGGGGTTTGTCAATTTTGTTAATTCTTTCGAAGAACCAACTCTTTGTTTCATTGATCCTTTCTATTGTCTTTTTTGTTTCAATATCGTTTATTTCTGCTCTTATTTTTATTATTTCCCTCCTTCTACTGACTCTGGGCTTTGTTTGTTCTTCTTTTTCTAGTTCTGTTAGGTGTCGTTTGAGGTTGCTTACGTGAGCTTTTTCTTGTTTAGTGAGGTGAGCCTGTATTGCGATGAATTTCCCTCTTAGGACTGCTTTTGCTGCATCCCAAATGATTTGGTATGTCGTGTTCTCATTTTCATTTGTCTCCAGATAATATTTGATTTCTTCTTTAATTTCTTCAATGATCCATTGTTTGTTGAGAAGCGTGTTGTTTAGTCTCCACATTTTTGCACCTTTCTCTGCTTTTTTCTTGTAGTTGATTTCTAGTTTAATAGCGTTATGATCAGAAAAGATGCTTGATATTATTTCAACTCTCTTGTATTTATTGATGTTTGCTTTGGTTCCCAAAATATGGTCAATCCTTGAGAATGTTCCATGTGCACTTGAGAAGAATGTGTAACCTGCTGTTTTTGGATCAAGTGTTCTATATATATCTATTAAGTCCATCTGGTCTAATTTTTCATTTAATTCTATTATTTCCTTGTTGATTTTCTGTCTGGATGTTCTGTCCATTGGTGTTAATGGTGTGTTGAGGTCCCCTACTATTATTGTATTGTTGTTGATGTCTTCTTTTAGTTCTATTAAGAGTTGCTTTACAAATTTTGGTGCTCCTGTGTTGGGTGCGTATATATTTATAAGTGTTATGTCTTCTTGGTGGAGAGTCCCTTTTATCATTATATACTGTCCCTCTTTATCTTTCTTTATCTGTTTTGTTTTGAAATCTACCTTGTCTGATATTACTATAGCGACACCTGCTTTCTTTTGTTCATTATTAGCTTGGAGTATTGTTCTCCATCCCTTCACTCTGAGTCTGTGTTTGTCTTTGGGGCTGAGGTGTGTTTCCTGGAGGCAGCATATTGTTGGATCTTGTTCTTTGATCCATCCTGCCACTCTGTGTCTTTTGATTGGGGAGTTCAATCCATTTACATTTAGAGTGATTATTGAGACGTGGGGGCCTACCACTACCATTTTGTGTCTTGTTTTCTGGTTTTCTTCAGTTTCCTTTGTTTCTCGTCCCATGGTTTAATCTGTTCTGATGTAGAGCTGCTACTCTCTGTTGTTGTCCTTCTACTTATCTCCTCTGCTCTTGGTTTTGTAGCCCCTTTCCTTTTTTGGATTTTTCAGGAATGAGGGTATTCCTGAGGATTTCCTGAAGAGGAGGTTTTGTGGCAATGAACTCCCTTAATTTTTGTTTATCTGGGAAAGTTTTTATTTCTCCATCGTATTTGAAGGATATTTTCGCTGGGTAGAGAATTCTCTGCTGTAGATTTTTGTCCTTCAGATTTTTGAATATATCATTCCACTCTCTTCTAGCCTGTAAAGTTTCTGCTGAGAAATCTGCTGATAGCCTGATGGGGGTTCCTTTGTAGGTTAGTTTCTTTTGCCTGGCTGTCCTTAATATTTTCTCCTTGTCGTTGACTTTTGCTAGCTTCACTACTATATGGCGTGGAGTTGGTCTTCTTGCATTGATAAAGTTTGGAGATCTATTGGCTTCTGTCACCTGAAGATCCATCTCCCTCACCAGATTTGGGAAGTTCTCAGCCATTATTTCTTTGAATAGGCTTTCTGCCCCTTTCTCCTTCTCTTCTCCCTCTGGTATACCTATAATCCTTACGTTGCATCTCCTAATTGTGTCTGATAATTCTCGGAGAGTTTCTTCATTTCTTTTAAGTCTTGCTTCTCTCTCCTCCTCTGCCTGCAACAATTCTATATTGCCATCTTCCAAATTGCTAATTCTTTCCTCCATATTATCGGCCCTACTGTTCAGAGCATCTAGATTTTTCTTAATCTCCTCTATTGTGTTCTTCATTTCCAATATTTCTGTTTGGTTCTTCTTTGTCGTATCAAACTCTTTTGTGACATAGCTCCTGAACTCGTTGAGTTGTCGGTCAGAATTCTCTCTTAACTCATTGAGAATCCTAATGATGGCTGTTTTGAAGTCATCATCATTTAGGTTATATATCTCATTTTCTTTGGGATTGTTTTCTGTGTATTTGTTACTTTCTTTCTGTTCTGGAGATTTAATGTATTTTTTCATATTGCTTGATGTTGTTGATTTGTGCCTCCGCATGGAGATAGAGTTTAGTTGCTCCTTTCACTTGTTTCAGCTGCTGCGGTGGGGGGAGCAGCTGTTTATACTTCACCAACCAGGAACCCTGTCCGTAGTTGCTAACTGGGCCTGGGCCCCTCTTCGTAGCCACAGTGGCCCTTTGGATTCCCTCCTCTGCCGTGGGGGCCGTCACAGGGGGGCTTCAGGCTGCAGGTGCCTACTGTTGTTGCCCACCTAGATGCGCTCTCTCCTTGGGGTCTGCAACGGTGTTATGGGCTTTTCCAGCGGCCAGGGGTGGGATCACTTATATTTGTCGCTCCATTGCTGTCGGCACCCACCAAATCTCACTTGTCCTCTATGGGTCGTAGGAGAGCTATTGGCATCTTCTACAGTCTGTGGTTAGTACACCTAGCTATGCTGCTTTTGCCCTGGGGTCTTCCAGCCTTGTGGCTGGCGGCTGGGTGCCTTCTACTGGTGCTGTGCAGAGGCTTTCCCTAAGGCTGCTGTGAGCCTGTAGGGTTTCCCCCTAGGCTACTAAGCTGGGTCTCTGGAACTCTCTCCAGCCCCAGTCCTCTCCAAGATCTCCGGCAATCCCTAGCCTCACGGGGTGGGCAACGGCAGCTGGGGGTCGCCCCGCCCTCTGGGATTCTCTCCGGGCCTCTCCCGGAGCCGTGAATGCTCAGCGTGGCCCCTCTGCTAATGGCACACAGAGAGTTTTGTCTGCTGCCCGGGCGGAGCTCCAGCGCTTCCCCTCCGGGTCGCCGAACCGGCCTTTGAAAGTTCCCCCAGCCCCGGTCCTCTCCGAGATCTCCGGCAATCCCTAGTCCCTCGGGGCGGGCAACGGCAGCTGGGGGTCGCCCCGCCCTCTGGGCTTCTCTCCGGGCTTCTGCCGGGAGCCCTGAATGCTGGGCGTGGCCCCTCTGCTAATGGCAGACAGAGAGTTTTGTCTGCTGCCTGGCGGAGCTCCGGTGCTTCCCCTCCGGGTCGCCGAACTGGCCTTTGAAAGTTCCCCCGCCCCGTCCTCTCCAATCCTCTCCGAGATCTCTGGCAATCCCCAGCCCCACGGGGCGGGCAACGGCAGCTGGGGGTCACCCCGCCCTACTAAGGTTGTTTTTAAAGCGTATCAAATTGAACACTTAAAATTAGTGAATTTTCATGTAAGTTATACCTATTGAGCTGATTTTAAATTATACACTTAAAACGGCATCTTATTACATGTAAATTATATCTCAACAAAACCAATTTGTTAAGAAAAGACCATTGTATATTTCAAAAACAAGTCATATACTCACATCACACTGAAAATCCTATTTACTCAATAAATGTTTAACTCTACATAAATTTCAGTTTCCAACAATGAATGACCCACACATCATCTTCAGAGAAGGACCCCAGCTATAACCAAAATTAAGTAAATGTAAGTCAAATTTTAAATATATTTGGGCTAGTCATGCAAGGTGTTAGCTCAGAAATTATTGATGAAAACAATTTAAACAAAAATATTTAGACTCTAGGGGCTGGCCCCGTGGCCGAGTGGTTAAGTTCGCGCGCTCCGCTGCAGGCGGCCCAGTGTTTCGTTGGTTCGAATCCTGGGCGCGGACATGGCACCGCTCATCAGACCACGCTGAGGCAGCGTCCCATATGCCACAACTAGAAGAACCCACAACGAAGAATACACAACTATGTACCTGGGGGCTTTGGGGAGAAAAAGGAAAAAATAAAATCTTTAAAAAAAAAAAAAAAAAAAAAAAAAATATTTAGACTCTAAAGATTTAATTGAAAAACTAGATTTTCAATTATTCTTTAAATTACAGAAAACTAAAATTTTTAAAAATATCTTTAAAATAAAAAAATCATATATTTGAAGTAAAATTAACTTGTTTAACTCAATTGGTGCAACGTAAAAGAAAAAATTTTTAAGCTATTAAACAGATTTATGCAACTGACAAATCAAGCCCCTTAAATTAAGAAAAAAGACCAAGTGTAAATGTCCCGGGTTTATTTTTTAATGGAACGTCCTGAGAAGTCATATACTAAGGGCAATTCTAAAATTCTACCTAGTTCATGGTTTAGGTTTCAGACAGAAGTACCTTTATTTATCATCCAGATAATCACATTCCAAAGAAGTCACTGCTATCCTCACAGCTTTAAAGCTAACTGTATTTCGGATGCAGTACGCCAGATAAATTTGTAAAGACTAGAAGCAAAATTCTCTTAATTGAAAAAAGTCTTCAAAGTAAAAGTCAAATAAGTAAACATTTCAAAGGGAAGTAGGGGTAACATAATTTAAAGCCACACAAATCATCTGCCCTGACAGAAAAAGAATGTTATGATTCCTGAGGCTCGATTCAATTGATATCAACAAGGCACTGTCATTAGCTTAGAAGACACATCTTTCTCAGATGTAAACTTTCAGAAACTTAGCAGCTTTGAACATTCCTGGCAAAATTGTATATAAAACACACGTACAATGGAAAGATTTAATTGACAAGTTCCTATTTTACACCATGATTCTAGGTCATACATTTGCCTTGACACAAAAATAAAAATAGGACAACATGGGAAAATACTTCTGTGTTTAAAATTTGTTGAGGGGCCGGCCCGGTGGTGCAGCAGTTAAGAACCCACGTTTCGTTTCTCAGGTTTGCCAGTTTGGATCCCGGGTGTGGACATGGCACTGCTTGGCACACCATGCTGTGGTAGGCGTCCCACATATAAAATAGAGGAAGATGGGCACAGATGTTAGCTCAGGGCCAGGCTTCCTCAGCAAAAAGAGGAGGACTGGCAGTAGTTGGCTCAGGGCTAATCTTCCCCAATAAATAAATAAATAATAAAAAAGTTTGTTGAACATCTATATCCTAAAATATTCATTTACCAAAGTTTATCAAAGATTTATTTACAAATTGTCACCCTGACTCTTCTGAAACATTTTTGGATTCAGTGGTTCTCAACCAAGGGTGATTTTTGCCTTTTCCTCGTCCCCATCAGGAGAATTGTGACAACCGCTAGACAAATTTTTTATTGTGAGGACTGGGTTGAAGGTTGCTACTGGCATCTACTTAGCAGAGACGAGGGATGCTGCTAAACATGCACAGGACAGCCCCCATAACAAAGAATTATCCAGCCCAAAATGTCAATAACGCCAAAGTTGAGAAACCCTGAGTTATACTGGAATATTAACTAACCCAAAATTGAGGCATTCACTCATTCAATAATATTCAGGGGCCGGCCGGGTGGCACAGTGGTTAAGTTCGCACATTCCGCTTCTCAGCGGGCCGGGGTTCGCTGGTTCGGATCCCAGGTGCGGACATGGCACCACTTGGCACGCCATGCTGTGGTAGGCATCCCACATATAAAGTAGAGGAAGATGGGCACGATGTTAGCTCAGGGCCAGTCTTCCTCAGCAAAAAGAGGAGGACTGGCAGTAGTTAGCTGAGGGCTAATCTTCCTCAAAAAAAAAAAAACAAAACACAATAATATTCAATAAATTTCTCATACATTCAAGACAAAACTTTAAATAGCCAGGCCTCCTTGCTAACCACCTGATAGGATATTTTTGCTTACTCTGTTTCAACTCTTTTTCAAGTATTCTTGGTTTCCAAATAATAAATATCAAGGCTGAAAGACCCTTAAATATCATCTAATTCAGTGTTTTCCAAAATGTTCAGGAAAGGGAATTTAAGGGTCATCTTGGCAGTGGATGGGAAGATAAGAGCAGCTCACTTTTATCTTTCTTTTTAAGGTTCAAGGGAAAAAAATGCTAACTTAAATGTTTAAATAACAAAATAAACTTGGATCTGATGGAATTCCTCTTATTTTACAAATGACAAAGGAAGGTCCACAATATTTAAGTTACTTGCCAAGGTTATACAAATACTTAGCGGCAGAGATCAATAAACCCAGAAATTCAACAAGGTAATGATTGCCAACAGAATAGCAACAGAGTAAATGGAATAAAAACTACTGCCAAATAAATTGCCTTATCCTATATACTGGAACCTCATTGGGAAAGCAAACACTATTTTAGTAATATATTCTAGCATATGATACTTTCCCCACCATCAAACGCTTACAATCTAGCCAGAGAGACAAAACATGCACATAAAGTGGCAAATTAGTTACACTGAGTGGCCCAAAGACAGACTAAAAAAATGTATAAATATAGTTAATAGTTATAGCTAGTATTATTTACTAACTCTCTCTGTGTGAACATTGTACTACCATACTTTATATAATTAATCCTCAATCCTACAAGTTTAATCACTATTGTTATCCCCAATGACGAATGAGAAGACAGGTTTAAAGCAGCAAAGTATTCTGCCCAAAGAGCACCTCAAAATAAACACTCAGCAGTTATAATAGGTACTCTTGTGGATATGGTTTCATGTTCAGTACACCATAAAATCCTTACACCATCTTTGAATGGTATTTTACAGAGGACAGAAGTAGAACGATTATTTAAATGGTTTGAGCAAGCAGTGGCGTGATAGTAGCAGTAGTGTAAGTAAAAGCAGTAGCACTGCTTGCCAAGCAGAGTGCCAAGAATTTCACATATATCATCTCATTCAACCCTTCCAGCTCCTCCAAGTTATCCTCAGTTTACAGATGTGCAAATCAAGTTTGCTGAGGTTAAGTTGCTTCCCAAGTCATGAACCTAAATGGCAGAGCCAAGCCTCATACCAAGTCTGTATGACTCCAGAATAGAAGCTCTTCACTTTTGTCGTTATTTTTATTTAGTCTTACCCAATAATAAGAGAAGATAAACGTTTATTGATTATTAAGATTCTTAGTTTAGTGTTTTAAAGGGTACCTTCCCAACATTTTCCTTCACTTGTCCACAGAGATTCTCTCTTTTAAACAATGAAATTGTATGAAAAACACATTTACAGATCCAAATACCTAAGAGCCTCTTCTTGCTTTTTTATACCTAAAATTTAACTTTGGCCAAAAGTATTCCCAGGGACCAATGGGACTGCATAATGAATCATCATTCAACTCTTTCCTTTACAAATCTGGATATAACTCCGCTATGGTAGTACCTTGCAATATAAAGAAATGGTGGGGAAACAAGAAATCATCATTTTTTTTAACCAGATAATTAAGCTCCCTATATATAATATATATTATTCTCTGAAAATATATAATATTCTCTGAAGTGAAAAGTACTGTTTTGGGTCTTTTTTTTAATTCAGTGGGAAAATTCTCCATTTGCTTATATCAAGCACAGAGCTGAAGGTCGTTGGAGATATTCAAAACCAGACACTGCAGGAATTGGTTAAAAGCCAAACAGTATCAAAGATATCAAATGGTTGGTTACTTGAACTACCCCATTATCACCTTCAACAACTTGGTAATAAAAGATTAAGTGCATCCAAGAGGTCAGTAACATTTTTTTAAAAGGCACTAGGACAAAAGGTAACTTCTAACATTTTCAAACTGACTAGAAATGGATCTTTAAACATGTGGGATAAAATTACTTGCAATATGGCTTTCCAGTACACTGCTACCAATCAAGAACATATATGGCCTAGTTGGAGAACAAGAACAGTATTGATAAGGAACAGAGCCAGTGTAAGAGATAGAAGATAAAGGCAGAGTTGACTGTGTCCTAAACTAAATTGTTTGAATTTTCTCCTGCAACCAACAGGAGACTATGGGTTTCTGAGTAAAAAAAAAAGAACAAAAAACCAGCTTTTTAGAAAGTTAAATCTACTCTACACTGTAAGCAGAGCTGACTAGGGGAAATGTAAGTAGAGCAGCCAATAGAGACAATGTTTTAATACTATACGCATGAGAGGATAAAGGAAGTAGCAGAAGGAATGAAAAGGGATAATTTCAAACAATGGTTATTACAAAGGATGAGCTGACAGGATTTGGAAACTAGGAGCCAAATATAGTTCTGGAATATTGAGCATGACAACTGAAGTTATGTTACCTTAAAATAGGAAAATTCAGAGAATCAAGTTTTTCTCCCTCGGAGGGAAAGGAGAGGGATGGAGAGAACTGGAACGATGATAAATTCCATTTTAGAAGTACTCCATACATTTAAAGTGGAAATTTTGGGCTGTTAATTGCTAGGCAAGGAAACTAAAGAGGACAGGCCAGAAATGAAAATTTGTAAGTAATTTATACATTCATACCTTACATTGTAAAGCTTTTCAATTTCTATAGTAAATTCAAGCACATTATCTCATTTCATCTCCACAGTTGCCCTGAAACATAAGCAGGTCAGATATCCCCATTTTTCAGAAGATACGTAGCCAACGCACAGAGCTAGAAGTAACAGAACAGGAACTAAAATCGGTGAAGCCTTCTGTGGTTCCACAGCACTATGTTAGTTACATCTTTGTAAGATGATACCATGCTGATTAAACGCTTCCTTTCAAAAACCACATAATTACATCATTCTTTCACCTTTAAAATATGATTAGAGAAAATTCATCTTTTCTCCTCAATTGACTGCTTCATAAAATGAATTGTAATGTGATAACTGATTCCCCTGTTATGTATGTTATGTTAACAGACTACAAGTTTACTACAGCACCAGAGTGCGGCAGCATGACATCTCCTGCTCAAACTTTCTAAACACTCAGCCAAGCAGCAGACGTGGTCAAGTGCAGAAATTGTAGAAACGCCTGTGAATTTTCCTACTCATTTTGAAAAGCAAAACTAAACTACCAACATTCCTGTTTTCTAGCGGCATTTTAAAAATGTTATTCTGTACTCTATATTGTTCCAATTTCAGTATTGGAAGTACTGAATTTGCCAAAGTGAGCCATATGTCATACCCCGACAAACTGTTTTCAATAATAAAATGCTAATTTATGGCTTAAAAAATGAATACCATAAAAATACAATAGACTAGCTCCTGTCAGATAAATTAGTTATCCCCCTGAGGTCAAATTTAACTACTGAAAATCCTAACTGCAATATCCCTAAATATGTTAATAACTAATTATACCAACTCCCTTCAATTCTCCCTCCATAATATCTCACATATACTCCCCAGCTTCTCCCTTCTCACACCACTACCTTAAATTACACGCACATTATCTCTTTCATGGGTTTTTGCACGAACTTCTTGACAGTTACCACAACCACGGTCTTTCTAGTCTCCCATCATTTTACACACTACTGTCAGATTAACTTTCCTGAAGCACAGCTATTATCATGACAGTGTCTCTTTTCAAGTTTTTGTTGTGTTTCCCCTCTTAAGCTACTGTTTACTAAGTAGCATTATGTACCATTCATTCACTGTGCTAAGCACCTAGTCTGCATTATCTCATTTAACCCTCACAACCATCTCCCGGTTAAATTCTGTAATTTACCTTAGCAAAGATAAATAACTTGTCCAATGTACAAGCTAAACGGCACAGCTGGACCTCAAACTGAAGTCTGACTCCAAGGCACTTTAACAGTTATTCTGGAGAACACATTTCAAATTCCTTAGCCTGACATTCAAATAGCTCCCCTCGACTTAGTCCTAGAATATAATTCTCCCTTTATTTCTCCCTCCCCTCTCTTCCAGGTCAAACTAGTTGCTATTTCTAGTACAAGCCCTGCAATTTCCCACCTCCACAGCTTTGACGTATTGTTTCTTATACCTGGAAAAAAAATCCTTTCTGTTCAATTCTTTATCTGTTAAAGTTTTCCCCTTCTAATAAGTGCCTTATGAAATCTTCCTTAATCCTGCGTGCTCCCATCCACAACCTACCCTTCTGCAGTACTTAGTCGATGCCTCTGCTGTAGCATTTATTTATACATTTCCTTCTCCCCATAAGTTATATTTCATTTTTTAGTTAAATCACTAATACATCCCCACACTCTCGAGTAGAAGAATCAATATACTTTCTAATGTACATATTCAAACAAATCAAGTAATCTATCAGTTTCATCTTTTTTTTTTTTTTAATTTTTAGTGACATTCCTTCTGAAGCCCTCCACTCTCCAGCTCTAAGCTGGATATTTTGTTTTTGCCCAGATCCATTCATCCTTCTCTACCTGCTCCAGGTCCAAGAAGGCTGACGTCTAGAGACTGCATTAACCCATATTCTCTTGTCCTCTGGTTTCCAGTGGGTTCAGCCAGAAGTACCCACTGGGAGGCAGGAGAGAGTGGCTGGGTTCTTTATTCCCCCAGCTTCCTCCTGCGATTTGGCAGTTCCTCTAAGGCCACAGTTCTCACCAGGTGGCTCCTCGCCTACAGCAACAGCTCTTGTAAATTCCAGTGACTACTCCCTCCCTGTCCCTTCAGGCCTAGGCTTAGCAGGATTCCTGTTGTTACCAACTCTGGGATGCTTCAGCATCCCTTGTGAGTTCCCTTAACCCAACCCACACCTTTGTGAACAGTCTCTTCATTTAACGCTCTCCATTACTCGGGTTGATTTCTCCTTCCGTCTTCTGCATGTATCTGACAAAAATATGCTCGAATCTGAATTTATTCTCTAAGTCATCTTCAAGTGTTCGTCCTTATCCTAGCAAAGTCTTATCACCTCTTTCTTCCTTCTTCATTTACTCCCTTCTCCTTGAGAGACCTCCAACAGCTTCCTAAGAAGAATATATGGAGGTAAATTTTTTAAGACCTTGATTTATGTGGTACTAGAGGAGATCACATCCTCTCTGAGTTATTCTTTGGCATACTCGCCCCCAATCTTAATTCTTCAAAGCTTCTCATGACTTCTGGCTCTGCCTTTTTTTGTCATTCTCCCCAAGGAAATATTAATAGTGAGAGTGACCCTTTTCTTCCAATTAGAGTAGAAAGAAAAAAAGGCAGTATAATTATGTAAAAATATTTACTTTGGGGCCCAGCCCCGTGGCCAAGCAGTTAAAGTTCTACGTGCTCCACTTTGGAGGCCCAGGTTCACAGGTTTGGATCCCAGGCGTGGACCTAATCTACTCATCAGGCATGCTGTGGCAGTGTCCCACATACAAAAAAAATAGAGGAAGATTGGCATAGATGTTAGCCCAGGGCTAATCTCCCTCAAGCAAAAAAAAGAGGGGGATTGTCAATGGATGTTAGCTCAGGGTGACTCTTCCTCATCAAAATAAATAAATACTTTGGGATTTACTTTGGGATAAGGTTTTTGTGTGTCTGTGTAGAGTGACCAATCACATCCAGTGTTGGAAAGATATAGGAAAACAGACATTATGTACTATTGACTCTATATCAGAACAATGTTATAGAGGACAATTTTGCAGTACCTACCAAAAATTTAAAATAAACTTTTGATCTATCAATTCCTTTTCTGGAAATTTATCTTATAAAGTTTATTTTAAACAATTTGGGTACGTTAATTTAATTTTTCAACCATAAACTTAACAAAATCTAAATACGGATCAAGTATTTCCAATGAAAATTTATCATTCTAATTGAGATATGCCATCATGTAAAATACACACCAGATTTCAAAGATTCAGCTATGGAAAAAATGAATGTAAAACATGTCATCAATATTTTTAGTTTTTAACTCGTGCAGATGGTAATTTTGTAATACATTTTTACACATTGTGTTAAATAAAATATAGTATTAAAATGAATTTCACCTGTTTAAGATTTTTTAGTGTGGCTATTAGAGCATGGAGCTCTATATAAACTGACAATGGAACAAAGGCAAATGAATAAAGCAAGCTTCAGGATAGTTTTTATATACAATCTCACTTTTAAAAATGCACATAAAAGATACATTTATAAAGTTATTAAGAAAAAACCTGGAATAATATACACAATATTGTTTTCACTTAGTATCTCTGAAAAGTAAGGATAACGGACCTCTCAGGTATTACTTTCTGCTTATATTTCTGTACCATTTGGATATATTACAAAATATGGACCAAAAAAAGTCTTACTTTCATAATTTGGGGGAAAAACACACAGATATTACTTTTTTGAAAGAAATAAATAGAAACTTTAAATTATAACTACCTTCTTAAAGTCTATAAAAATTAGCAGCAGCAACAAAGCTCTTTCAAGAGTTCTGGAATCTTTAGACAAAAAGAGGTAATCAAAGTATTATCCCAGGTGCCAGCCCCGTGGCCAAGTGGTTGAGTTCGAGCGCTCTGCTTTGGCGGCCCAGGGTTTTGCTGGTTTGGATCCTGGGCGCAGACATGGCACCACTCATCAAGCCACGCTGAGGCAGCATCCCACACAGCACAACCAGAAGGACCTACAACTCAAATATACAACTATGTACTGGGGGGCTCTGGGGAGAAAAAGAAGAAGGGAAAAAAAAAAGAAGATTGGCAACAGATGTTAGCTTGGGTGCCAATCTTTAAAAAAAAAAAAAAATTATCCCTAAGGCCCTAAACAATTTCAGAAACAATGCAACAATATATAAGAATTTCTAAATAAAGCACTTAAGCAATCATTAGGATCATGACTCTGGTAGTCAGGACTTCCTCTACCACACAAAAATAAATATACTACATCTTTCATTTGAAAATGAGATGAGGGGCTGGCCCTGCAGCCAAGTGGTTAAGTTCTAACACTCTGCTTCAGCGGTCCAGGGGGTTCGTTGGTTCGGATCCTGGACACAGACCTAGGCACCACCCATGAAGCCATGCTGTGGCAGTATCCCCCATAGAAGAACCAGAATGACCTACAACTAGGAGATACAACTATGTACTGAGGCTTTGGAGAGGAAAAATATTTAAAAATGAAACAAAACCAGTTTACCAAAGGAATAAGAGCAAAAGGGACCACCAACACTTTAAAATATAGTAAGTCAGGTCCATTATGATTGAACCAATTCTCTCATCATGTTAATAACTCACAACGACAAACTCTCAAAGAATCTTAATTCCAAACTCACAAGTCTATTGCTTTGCTGCCTAGATGCCTATTTCTATGCCTATTCCACATAGATTTTCTCCATCCCCTTTAATCTTAGGTGTCAATTACTTTTACTGAAACACATGTCACAAGTTTCAGGTCTCTAAAAATGCATTATAAGTGATTCCAACTTTTGACCTCAAGTGATTTATAGCTTACTAGAGGAAAAAAACATGCTCCAAAGGTCAGCAAATTAGTAGATGATTACCTCTACTTAGATGGCTTACTGGTATGCAATTCAACAACTGGTCATAAAAACAAAAAAACAGAATAGTTTGCCTTGTCATTGAAGAAATACCAAAAAACCGTTTCAGAGTTATTAGAACAAGAACATTAAGCAAAATGAATAAATAAAGATTCATATCTACTACAATCTATAAATTAGACTAAAGAAGTGACAACAGAGAGTATTTTCAGGACCAGAAGTAGGACTGTGTCATCAGAACAGGAAAGGAGAAGAATCTGAGAAGGAAGAAGACTGATGAGGATGAAGCCGTGCACCTGAGGATTACTGCAGCTATTCAATAAGAACATATTTGCCTTTTGACCTTGCTCCCAACACAGACACAGATGAATCTTGTCAATTTGCTGTTTTCTTGTTTAACTCAAGGGGTGACTCAGGTCTCAAGGATCTGTGAGCTTGTTTTGCAGAAGAAAGAGAATGCCTTCGGGGAAGTAGGGATCACCAGATGGCCGGACCCCAGCAGCTGTTGAAGGGCAGAAGTCAAGATTGTCCGGGGCTTATCTGAAGTGACCTCTTTGTTTCTCCAAAGCTCCTCCTGCCAAGCCCCTGAGCTCTATAAAATCCCCCTGCTTTCTGTTCTTGGGGAGGCGGATTTGAGTGAACCCATGGTTCCACCTACTCATCTTGGCCAACATGAATGGGCCCTTTCTCCATCTCCAAGCACCAATGTCTCAGTGTTTGGTTTGCTGTGCATCAGGGACAGGAATTTGAGATTAAGAGATTCAGTATCAAGGATATTCAGTATCAAGGATACAAATGTCACCAAGTTTAGAATCCAGTGAACTTTTAGTACTGTAGTATTACGGACTGAGGGTATGAGTAATGTTCTGATTTTGACCAGATAGTCTTAGAAGGCAGGAAAACATAAGGTATATTATGCAACAAGAAACACAAACAAAATGTCAGTCTTAAAGATTACTGTACCCTATAGTTTAAAAACGTTACTAAACTACACTTTCATTCAACAACATAAGCACTGCTTGGTACAAAAACTTGCACAGTCATTGGCAACAAAAAGATTGCTAACAAAGAGTCCTCAGCCTTAAGAAACTTAAAATCTAGCATAGAAATCAGATAAGTAAACAAGCAAGCAAACAAACAAAACCGCTATACAAGTGTAATGCTATTTGATAAGTGTTATACTACAACTGCAGAAATGCTGCAGGAGTTACCTGTAGTGGAAGAGCATCCTAAGAAAATCTGTATAAATGGGAAAGAATATAAGATCACAGACAGATGTGAAAGATATCCATTACATGAAAGGAAAAAAAGTAAACAAAATATTAACACAAGCACGCTGACATCAGTAAAATGAAACAAATGCTTTATCTAAATGTAAGATTTTAAATCACCACAATGAAACTCAACACTGCAAATAACGTCATTTTTTAAGCCTATTTAAAAATGTGTAGTAAAAATGATCTAGTGAAAAATACTCTAGAGTAATGCTTGAGCATCAATAAAAAAACTGATAAAGCTGAGTGGAACTTGATCTCACTGTACATGTAAGCTGTTTATAAGTAGGGCAACAAATTTTTTTCACCCACTGACTTTCACTATTATTTCAGAGATGAAAAAAACTTTACCTTAACACACAACTACAATTATTCATCACTGACTCAGTCTATGACAACCAATTCACACAATTCCTATAAAGTTGTTTAATCAAATTATTCATAATCACATAATCTATTCAAAATATATTTACTAAAACATAAAGCAGTTCAATTGCTATTCCACGTGAATGTCACAAACCAGGTTTGTAGTCTATCTACCTCTTATCTAACATTTATGGAGGGCTTAAAATATACCAGGCACTATGCTAACCATTCTTTTTTTTTTTGTAAAGATTTTATTTTTCCTTTTTCTCCCCAAGGACCCCCGGGACAAAGTTGCATATTTTTAGTTGTGAGTCCTTCTAATTGTGACATGTGGGATGCCACCTCAGAGTGGCTTGATGAGCGGTGCCATGAGTGGTGCCATGTCCATGCCCAGGATCCAAACCGGCGAAACCCTGGGCCGCCAAAGCGGAGCGCTCGAACTTAACCACTCCGCCACGGGGCCGGCCCCTATGCTAACCATTCTTGATACATCACCTCAATTAATCCTCAAAATAAAGCTCTGAAGGAGATCAGAATATGCAACCCCAAAATATGACACTTTGGCATAAGGATTATTTTGAGCTAAAGGCAATTAAGAAACAGCAGACATAGGGAAAAAAACAACTCTCTGCCCTCCCCCTCTATCTGGCTAAAAAGCCCCGGCATAAATTTCCCTTTATAAAGGTAACATAAATTTCCATTTGTAAAGGTACCAGGCAGATGACTCTTACTCCTGGGAGTTGACGCATCAATGGAGAAAGTCACCAATTTAAATCTGCATAACAAATCTACTAAAATAACCTTTATCTTCCATTAGTTTCCCCCACATATTTACCTTCTGACAATTTACCAGCCCTAAAAGCCTAAACCTCTTTTCCTTTGTCTTGTCACTTTTTCACAATTTATGGCTCAGTTTCACTGATTCTTTGGGTCTTCAATTCCTTTCTATGAAGACCTCCATACGCATTAGTGAAAAACCATTTCTCCTGCTAATCTATCTTTTGTCAGTTTAATGTGCAGCCCCCCATGCCCCACAGTGAACCTAGGTTTTCCCTCCCCTAAAGCCCTCTGTATCAGGCACTAATACAATCCGTATTCTGCAGATAAGGAGTTAGACTTTGCTAAATTAACTTGCCCAGAGTCACATACATGTCAAGGCATTTCAGCACAAGTCTGACTGTCTAGTCTGAGTTCTTAATTGGGGCAGGGACTGTAACTGCACCACAGGACCTGTTAGTAAGGGCTCATGGAAGACCAAGAAACGGTCATTAGCAAATTCATCTGTTTGTGCTTATCTTTGTAGACCATGTTAATCAAGAACATGTGAAAGTTAGACACCCTCCCCCACTCTACCATTAAACACATTTATGGCCACATAGAATAAATGAATTACGTTTTGTATCTCATCTTCTCTCAGGTAATAGGAAGTGACTAGGTTAAAACAGTCTCTGGTATTAAGCTTACAAGCAAGACCAAAGTTTAAACAAGTAAATGATAAAAGTGCAAAGTGATAACATGCATCTACTATGTGCCATATTAAGCAGTGAGAGACTAAGTAAAAAGACATAGCCCCTACCCTTAAGGGGCTTACAGTTTACAGGTTCAAGGTTCTCCACTTTAATTCAAGTATATCTTAAACACTAAATTAAAGGTGGCTTTCCTCAAAAAGATTTTAATCTTACCAAAACTACAGTGTTAAGCATAACAAGTCTTAAGGCAGGCTAAAGTACAAAGTAGAAAAATCCAAGATTTTGGAGTCAAATAAACTGAATCCAAATCCTTGCTACCACTTATACTACGACGTTGGATAAAACATTTAATCTCTCTGAGCCTCTGTTTCCTCATTTGTAAAAGGGAGAATAGTGATTAAAAAAACTTGCAGTGTAGTTGTTAATATTTAGAAACATATACAAAGGACATAGCATACTGCATAATACATTAAGAGATGGGGCAAGGGATACAGTCTGAGTAGGAGTTAGGGAAAAACAAAAAGTACTGTGATTTAGCCAGACCACTACTCTTAGAACAAAATTTAAGTATAAACAGATAAAGTGTCAAGTATAAAAGGAACAGTGTCCCTTTAAGATGCCTACAAAGAATTATCAAATTTCCTTTCACAAACTCTTAAGTATCTACTGAGCCCTCTTGAGTCATTCTGAAAAACATCTGCAGGTAGTCACTTGTATATTCTTAGATGAATCACCTGGGTCCGAGGATTAAATCTGGGGTTCATGACCCAATTTTCATGAATACTCTGATACTATTGCACAACAATGTGTGTGTTTCAGGGGAAGGGCCCAAAAAACCATCAGATTCACAAAAGATTAATAGTAGACAGTTATATTTACATGCCCAGTATTTATAAAGTGGAATTTATACAGTTTTCAATGTGATGCAATTTGAAGAAACTCAATAATTTGCTGCCGGAAGTGTATATCAGTAAAATGAATCACACTGAAAAAGAGTTTGGCATTATCTAGTAAATTGACCATGCCATACCCTATCACCCAATAATTTCATTCCCAGGTATGTACTTTAGAGCAGGGATGTCCAACAGAACTTTCTGCAATAATGGGTAATATTCTCTATCTGCACTGGGCAATAACATAGCCACTGGCCATATATGGCTATCGAGCACTTGAAATGTGGCTAGTGTAACTGAGGAATTGAATTTTAATTTTAGTTAACTTAAATTTAAATAGTCATATGTGGCTACTGGCTACCATACTGGAGAGAAGCATCTTAGAGAAACACATGTACATATAACCACCATAAAAGTACAGGAACGTACATGGTAACATTATTCATAACAACCAAAAAGAAAAAACAACTCACAGGCCAACCAACAGTAATATTATTAAATAAATTATGGTATATTATTTTTTAAAAATAAACTGTTACAATTCTATAACATTATGAATACAATCTTGAAATTCATTTGCATATTATTTGAGCAATTCTGTGATTCTGCTCTGAGTTTCAAAGAACTAACAAATTCTCTCAAAACATCCTAATCTCTAAGGGACTGTCCATACTTACATTTCAAAGTCAGAACTTTGACGGCAGTGACTTCATCTAATACTTCTCTATATCCTGCCGAAAGTCTTCACGTTGTAAATATTCAATATTCACCTATAATTTTCTGTATGAACTAGTTAGGAAATTTGAGACAGACAAAACTATGTAAAAGTGAATGATGATTACTTGTAGAAAAAAAACCCCAATTCCTTACACACAAATATCATACAGATAATACTACCAATGTAAAGCAGAATTTTTTAAATCTTGAAATAGAAAAAATTTTCTCTCACATTAAGTATAACACATTTATATTGTAACTATATTTGAACAATAATATAAAGTTTTCTTAGTAAAACTTGGTAAGACTTTGCAACAGCTTCTGTTTAAGCTTTAGGGGAAAAATGGAGAATGTAGGACAAGAAAACAAGATTTCTGGGAGTCCAGAGGCAGGTAATAACACAGCTAACAAACCAGGCAATGGTGCACTGAAGAGAGTACCAAACAGATTATGAGTCTGGTACTTGAGATCCAACCCTAGGGCTGCCACTAAGATTATTCCAAAAGCCACCTTTCTGGCATCTCTGCCTCTGATTTGTGAAGGAGAACAGATTCTGTTCCGGAGGGGAGAGGGAAGTTAAAAATCTCAAATCCAGCTGTATCTTTTTTCTTTTTTTGAGGAAGATTAGCCCTGAGCTAACATCTGTCGCCAATCCTTTTTGCTGAGGAGGACTGACCCTGAGCTAACATCCGTACCCATCTTCCTCTATTTTCTATGTGGGACACCTGCCACAGTATGGCTTGACAAGCAGTGTGAAGGTTCACACCTGGGATCAGAACCAGGAACACTGGGCCCCCAAAGCAGAACGTGTGAACTTAACCACTATGCCACTGGGCCGGGCCCCTCTAGCTGTTTCTTGACAGAAATTTAGAAAGGAAGAAAAACAACTTTCTGAAGCTTCATTTATATCCCAAACATTACACAAAAATGAATACCTAAATATAGGTACTCTTTAAGCACAACCAAATTCTAGCAGAGCACTTAGTTCAGTGCACTCATAGGAGGCAGTCAATTATTTGAAATGAACGCATCTCAAAGGGACTTCTGAAGCATACAAGCAAAATACAGAAAGCCTACTTCTTAGGTCAAATCAAAGTAATGCATTTTAAGCGATACTATCAAATATTTTCGGTGACAACGTTCAACCCTCAAAATACAAAATTACATTTCAACACAAATTCTCAATTTTTTATGTGATATTTATGATACTATTGTGAAACCAAGAACTGATACTTTATACCAAAAAAGACCTAATTCAAAAGACAATTTAGCTATAAAGATAAACACAATTATAATTTCTAATATTTGGAATAACCAATTAGATATACCACAAACTGTAAAAAATCTGAATCTCCTTAATTACTCCACATCTGTCAATTTGTCACAAAGCATAGTGCAGCCATAAAACAGAGAGAGAGAAGCAAATACTTATTAAGTATCTACTATGTGTCACAATGTTTTGCTTAGTGCCTTCCATACCTTATTTTAACCTTTTCAATCATCTTCCAAGGTGGGACATGTTATAGATGAGGAAAGTGGGGGCTTGGCTGGGAATTAGAGCATGGAATAACTTCCCAACCCAGCTGACCCTAAGGCTCTTTCCACTACATTTACTATAATATTTTCATTTCTCCCGCTAACATTTTGCCTAAAACAAAAGTAAGCAAACAGTTCACAGGCCAAATCAGGAAGGCTCTGTTTTTATAAGTAAAGTTTTATTGGAACACAGTTACATTTATTTGCTTGGTTACCTTTACACTAACAGCAGAGTTGAGTACTTCAATTGAAATGATATAGCCTGCAAAGCTTAAAATATTTACTATCTAGCCCTCACAGAAAGTTGCCAACCCCTGCCTTAAAGCAGCAAAAATGCCAAGAACCTCAGAAGCCTGAAAACTTCAACGTTTGGGCTCTTTGAGACAACTGTTAACTTAAGAAGAACTTTAAAATGATACAAGACAAAAGTCCAAATTGCTTGAATTTTTATAATGGTTAAACCATATGACAAGCCCAAATTTATAAAAATGATAAAATTAAACAGCTAGATTATGAGGTTACTGAAACCTATTCTTCATAATTAAACTGTCTCCTGTAGTCTCAATTGATGGAGCAAAAACTCACAATTCAAAATATTAAAATATATTTAATAAGCATGTATCTTTTTACCATATACTCACATTTTTCATTAAGGAACATCTTAAATATAGCAAAACAGAGCCTGGATTTTTCTTACAAGTAGTTTATTTTATACTTCACTTCACACTTTGTGATTTAATACATTCACTGAATTCATTCTACTCGGACCCGCCAAACATTTATATGATTACTCATGGGAGTATAGCTGATTTCCTGGTGTGAGGAAGGAGCCTGTTTTTTTTGTTGTTGTAGTATTTTTTAAATTTTCATTGTTTTTATTCCAAGTAAAAATCTCCTAATTAAATCATTTTATCTTCATTCAAAATACACTTCACTATCCAAACACATTTCAACAACTTCCCTAAATTAACCCAGCATGAGGAATGTTTGATTACAGTGATACAAATAACATTTCCTTTCTTCACTTAGTAATTTAACAAGAGTCCTCTAGTGGTAAAGTACAGTCTACAAACTCCAGTACAGATTAAGGAAACTTAAGTCCTACCAACATGTAAAATTTATATAACTGTTAATGAATATCTTGACTCCTCTGACTTTATAAGCACTCTAGTTCACAAAATCTTATCCAGTTTCCTTCTTCATTTTTAAGAATGTTAACATCTATTAGTCAAAGAAAAACAATCCAAAATGATTTTTTGTTTGAAACAACCCCAGAGTTATTCCCAGAAATAGGGAAGGCTGATTCAACCTTTGAAAATTAATCAGTGTAATTCACAATATTAACAGATTAAAGAAAGAAAGTCCACATTATCACCTCAATAGATGCAGAAATGGGATTCAACATCCATTCATGATAAAAACCCTCAGCAGCCTTGAACAGAAGGAAACTTCCTTAACCTGATTTGGAGAATCTACAAAATGACCTACAGCTAACATCACATTTTAAAGGTGAAAAACTGAAGCTTTCCCTTTATGATTATGAACAAGACAAGGATGTTCTTTTTTACCACTTTTTCAACATCTCACTGGAAGTCCTAGCCAGCACAATAAGTCAAGAAAAGGAAAAGGCATACAGACTAGAAAGAAAGAAACATTTCTCTTTTCATAGATGACATGACTGTCTACTCAGAAAAGCCCAAGAAATCTACAAAAAAAATCTCCTAGAATAAATGAGTTTAGTAAAAACTCAGGCTATAATGTCAATATACAAAAATCAATTGTATTCTATATACTAGCAGTGATCAACTGGAAACTCAAGTTTTTTTAAATGACCATTTACTATAGAACCAAAAAACTGAAACACCAAATATTTGCAGGATATGTATGTTGAAAACTACAAAACACTCATGAAAGAAATCAAAGATTTCTAAATAAATGGAGAGAAATACCACATTCATAGATTGGAAAGCTCAATTTTGTTAAGATGTCCATTATCCTCAAGTTGATTTATATAGATTAAACACAGGATTAAAAATCGTGGCAGAATCTTTTTATGGATATCAGCAAGCTGATTCTAAAATTTATATGGAAAGGCAAAAGAACTAAACTAGCTAAAATAATTTTGAAAAAGAATAAAGTTGGAGAACTCATATTATCTGACTTCAAGACTTATTTTAAAGCTAAGGTAATCAAGACATTGTGATATTGGCAAAGGACAGACAAAGAGAGCAATGGAACACAAGAGTCTAGAAACAGACCCACACAAATGTAGTCAAATGGTTTTTGACCAAGAGACAAAGGCAATTCAATAGAGAGAGGATAGTCTTTTCAACAAATGGTCATGGAACAATCGGACAAATAAATGAAACTCAACTTAAACCTCTCTCTTTATACAAAAATTAACTCAAAATGGAACATAGATCTAAATGTAAAATATAAAACTTGCAGAAGAAAACGTAAGAGAAAATCTTTGTGACCTTGAGTTAGGCAAAGAATTCTTAGATATAATACCAAAAGTAAGACCCATAAAAGAATATCCTGCTACTTCGGACTTCATCAAAATTTAAAACTTCTGTACTTCAAAAGACATTGTTAAGAGGATGGAAAAGGCAAGCCATAGACTGGAGGAAAATCTTTGCAAATCACATATCTCACAAAGGACTATAAAGAACTCTCAAAACTAAACAAGAAAATCCAATTTTAAAATGGGCAAAAGATTTGGAAACTTCACCAAGAAAGATATACAAATGGCAAATAAGCACATGAAAAGATGATTAACATCATTAGTCATGAGAAAAATGCAAATAAAAACCACAATGAGATATTGCTACATAACTATAAGAATGACTAAAATTAAAAAGACTGACCATACCAAGTGTTGATGAGGATGTAAAGTAACTGGAACACCCATACACTGCTGGTGGGAATACAAACTGGTTTAGCCTCTTTGGAAAACAATTTATAGCATATAGTTTCCTATGCTGCTGTAACAAATTACCACAAATTTAATGGCTTAAAAGAACACAAATGTAGTATTTCCCAGTTCTGTACTTAAAAGTCTGACACAGGTCTCCCTGACCTAAAATCAAGGTGCTGGCAGAGCTGCCTCCTTTTCTGAGGGCTCTAAATATTAAACCATTTCCCAGCCTCTTCCAGCTTCCAGAGACCACATTCCTTAGTTTATGGCTTTGCTCCTCCATCCCCAAAACCAAGAACTCTGCATTTTGCTGGCTCTGCTTCCACCATTACATCTTTTTTTCTGATTCTACTGCTTCTCGCTTTCCCTTTGAAGGGAAACCCTATAATACATTGGGCCCACTGGGATAATCCAGGATACTCTCCCTATTTTAAAGTCAGTTGATTAGCAAACTTAATTCCATCTGCAACTTTAACCCTTGCCATGTAACCTAATTTATTCACAAATTTCAGGGATTAGGACATCTTTGTGGGCCATTATTCTGCCTACCGCAGACACTTTTTAAAACGAAGTTAAAGATACATGTCATATGACCCAGCAATGCCACTTTAAGGTGCTGACCCAAGAGAAATGAAGACTTATGTTCACACAAAAACCTTTTTGTAAAGATTTATAGCAGCTTTATTCACAGTCAAAAAAAAAAAAACAAAAACAAAACTGAAAATAACTCAAATGTCCTTCAACTGGCAGATGGATAAACAACTGTGGTACATCCATACAATGGATACCACATTCAGCAATAAAACAGAAGGAAGTGCTGATACAGTCAACAACATGGTTCAACACTCAAATGCATGATGCTAAATGAAAGAAACCAGACTCAAAAGGCTAAATACTATAGCATTCCATTTATACAATACCTAGAAAAGACAAACTATAGGAAATGACAACAGATCACTAGTTGCCAGGAGTTAAGGGTGGGGGAAGGGTTGACTACAAAAGAGCAGCTCAAGCGAATTCTAGGTGCTGGAACTGTTCTGTATCTTGATTTTGGTAGTTGCACAGCTCTATTCATTTGTCAAAACAATTACACAATGAAAAGAGTTAATTTTATATCAAGTAAACTAAAAATAAAGTTAAAATCTTTTTGAAAGAAAGAAAACACATCATTTCTCACCCATCAAATTGGCAAAAATTTAAAAATCTGACAATACCAATCTGACAATTCCAAATGTGGCCAACGATGACTCATATATTGTTGGCAGGAACGTAAATTGTTACAATTTGAGAGGATAATTTGGCTGCAGCAGTAAATTTGAAAATGCACATCAACCTATGACCCAGCAATTCCACTTACAGGTAGGTATACAGTGTAGGGAAACCTTCACACCTGTGCTGGAGGGGACACGTACAAGGATACTTATTAAACACTGTCTGAAATATTGAAAAACTGAAAACAACCCTTTAGTAGGGGAATGAATTAACTGTGGTTAGTGGTTATTAAAAAAAGGAAAAAACGCATAAGGGAAAGAAACAACCCTGCTGGCTACATATATGATTTTGAGAAGGGTAACTTACTGATTTATTTAACAATAGTATATTGTGAAAAGAGCACTGTACTTGGACTCTGGAAACAAGCATTTTAGCATTTAGGTCCAACTTTGCCACTAACCAGCAGTCAGACTATGGACCACCGAACTCTATAAACCTCACTTTCCTTTTCCTGGAAAACGAAGCGGTTAGGCTATGCAACCACTAGGATTATTTCCAACTCAAGAATTCTATGATTCATAATCAAAAATTGTATTCTAAAGCACCTATGTCAGGAAACTATTTTTCCCAGACACCTTGAATCAGAAACTATAAAAGAAACTGGACAGTATATTGATAGATAAAATGGATAAATTTCTTGGTATGTCTGCGATGAACTTTTTAAACAAGATCCTAATTCAGAAAGGGCATATAAACAGCTCAACCGTACTGACTTGGGTCACTCTCAGGTAAAACTTACATATCGTCTCCCATTGTAACATTCTAAAACAAGTTAAAATCATTAATGAGTCCATCTTTACTTGTCAAGTTCAGGTCTGTCTAGCCAAAAGTCACTGAAGTACATGGTAAGATTTACTTGATTTTTTTTTAACAAAGATAAAATAATGAATTGCTTTTGGTATTTTTGCCTGTTTCATCTATAAAGATCTTACGTTATAGCTGAATAGGTTCAGCCTGCTACAATAATTTAGAGTCTTTTAAAACTTGTAATATGCCATGTCCACAGGGATCCAGAAAAAAAATCAGTAGTTCATAATCCAAAAAAGCTTAACAATTTCATTACCATCAATACTTATACTTCAACGACACCAATAACCAACATGTCATTTATTCTTATTGCAGAATTTAATAGGTTATTAACTTATGGTATAATCCAAAAGCATAATTACGATACTGTCATTAAAACATGGTATGTCTTTTTTAAAATCAGAAATATTAACTCCTTTCACCTACCTTGTCAGCAAAACCAAACTTTCAAAAATCTTGTTCTACAGGCTTTCCAAATCTAAATTTTTACAATTCTAAACGAATACGGAAACAAAACACACACTATATACTACTTCTAAAAACCTCCTAGCGATCAGATTTTAATTTTAGCGCCAACTGCCAAGAAAAACCTTTGGACGCAAATCTAAATTCCATACACATTACCGTATGTCAATCAACTAAACAGAAGGTGGGTTATTATTATTAGGAAGTTACATAATTTGCCCCAGAGACTGTTCAAAGCGCCTTTCATTAAACGTAACTTACAATAATTTACAGGCTTCAAAATTCATTTTGCAAACTTACGAGGAAATTATCAGAAACCATTAGGAGATTAGGCTTTTCTTGAAAAGTGGTCACAAGGAAGTGGGAACTGATTTTTTGTCTAAAGAACGCAACGAGCAGCTGAATACCAGGAGCTGAGTCAGGCAGAGGAACGCCGACTACATTCCCTCTTCTAAAGGAAAGTGTTCGCCCAGCTATTCCCCCGACCCGGCCTGGAGGGAGTCCTGGGAGTCGCGAACTCCGGGCGGGGGCGCAGAGGGCAGGCGACTCCCTACCGCCCCGCTGTAACTTGGGCCAGGCGGGCAGGAATCCCCGCCAGCCCAAGCGGGTCCCTCGCCAAGGCAGAGAGAGCCGGCACGGCCAAGCTGCGTTCCTCCGAGGGACAAAGGTTGAGCTCACGTCCTCCGCAGCCGGCCGGAGAGCCTGCTGGCGGGGCAGCGGCGGAGCAGCCCCGGTTTCCCGGCCGAGCTCCCCGTATGGGGGAGGGGGTGAGCCCGGACGCCCCTCCCCCCAGCTCCCGGGACCTGTTGATTAAGATCTCCACCCCACGCCACCGCCAGTCCACCTCTTACCTTCGCGCCACAGCGGCCGATCCTCCCGCCCCGGCGGCTCCTAAACACTGCAGGAAGGACAGCTCCCCAGCTGTACTTAAAATACCAGCTAAAGAATCCAGAAACTCCCGGATTCCCCACCTCACAACCCTTGGTCCCCGCCCCCCACCCCACCCCACCCCACCCCACCCCACTGCCAGTCGCCGCCGTCGCCACCGCCGCCAGCGACTCCACCTCCAGACCGCGCGAGACCAGCCCCCGCGGCCGCCGCGAGACCGCGCACGCGCCCCCGGGACTCTGGCGCAGTGGGCGCGCCTATCCCAGGCCCTCCTCGGCGCGCCCCGCCCGCTACTAGGCGGAGAGGCTGGCGCGGTTCGCCCAATCCCGAGCCGGCGCGGAGAGAGGGCCTTCTCATTGGTCCGCTCTGCAGCTCCCAAGGGGCAGTCGCGCGCACTCGCGCGCCTCTAAGTGTATATATATAACCGGCGAACTGCTTCGTTCTCAGGTACTTTTGGGGTTCGGGTTGGCGCGCTCCGTTGCGTAGGGGCCGAAGTCTCCCTGAGGCGTAGTGGGGAGCCCGCGCTGCAGCCCCCGACTCTTCTCCAGCTCGAGGACCGTCAGCTCCTGAAGAAAATCTGATTATTCCCCTTGAGGCGACTCCTCCTGTCCTATGAAGCACGTCACACAATCTAATATTTGTTTAAAAGAGAACCTTGACATACTTAAACACCTGGATGTGTGTAGTGTCCCACAGAAGAATTCTCTGCTATTGCAGAAGACTCCAAAAACCTAGCGGCTGGGACTGAGTTCTGAGAACCAGATAGGAAGGATGCCAAGGGCCACAGCTGTTTCACAAAAATCCAGTGAATGGATTTCGAGTTACTTGGGCCAACCCACATCCCGTGCAAGGAAATCCACGTAAACAGTCTCCAGGATTCCCTATAAACTGTTAGGCATATTCAAAAAGAAAAAATATATAGTGTGCGTGTCACCTGTTTTCTAAGTTCTTAAATGCATGAAGTAAATAATAACTCAAGAAGCTTCCTCTGGCTTCTCAATGAATCTTTTTTCCTGTAGCTCAAGGTGTCTCAGCCTCAGCGCTATTGAGATTTGGGCCAGATATTTCTTTACTGTGGGGGCTGTCCTGTGCGTCGTAGGATTTTTAGCGGCATCTCGGGTGTCTGCCCACTAGATGCCAGTAGTACCACTACCCCCATTTGTGACGTTGCGAAAGGCCCTCTGGCAGGCAAAATCACCTCCAGTTAAGAACCACTGAGAGAAGGATTGTCCCTCTTTACCCTACCTTCCTTGCTCAGCCCCAAGCAGTTTTGCAAAACACCTCCACCCAAATGAGCCTTCCAGCTACCCAGCTTTGTTTCCCCAAGCTGCTGGACTCCTCTGTCACAGGACCCCACCCTAGTAAAATGATGATCACTATCTGTGTGAGATAGCAGCTATTGATCTCAAAATACGTGGAAATTCCTTTGTAAAATGCTATGCAAATGTTTATTATTTTTACTTCCTAAAAGTATTTTCGTTTTAAAAGAGGGTATACCCTATGGCAAATAAAACGTTTCTTCTCTGGGGAGTAGAGCCATTCCCAGAATCCCCAAATGACTCAAATAACTAGTGTTGTATGCAAAAAATGAAGGGTAGCTGGAAGAGTGGAAGGTATAGAAAATGGAGGCCAAGCGCTTGGATTCAAGTTTTAGCTTTGATGCTAACTAGTTCTGTGATTTGGATGAGTGACAAGTTTCCTGGGCTTAAATTTTCTCATCAGTAATATAACAAGTTAGTTACTTTTTTTCCTAGTTTTAAGATTCTAGAAGTCTCTGCATATGGAATCTAACATGAACAGCACAGGGAGTTAAGAAAATATAATATTCATCCCAAAATAGAATGAAATGAGTAATCTGTGGTTTAAAACCACCTGTCAGAAGAGTTGTTCATTCTTGTCATAAGGCAATTCACCCACTGAGTCACCTGGCAAATTTGTAACTAAGTAGTATTTTGGGTGAGTAGTGAAATCTGTACTGTAAAATCAAATGTACAGTGGAGAATAACCATAGTAAATACCCTTCCTCCTTCCCCATCTTGGCGTCTGCTTAACCCGTCATCTGCCAACAGCCTCTATCACATCTTTATGTAATAAAATGTTGTGCTATTTTGTTTCATTAAAGGCTTGGGGGAAATATATTAATATTGCATTTCAGCCATTTGCAACAGGTCTGAAATCTCAGTTTTCAAGATTCTGCCGTTCACCATTGTAAGTGAAATCCATAACTAAGGCTATTGTATCCCTTTGGTTTTATCACCTCTATATACTAGTGAAAGCTGAGTTTTCATAGCTGAATTAGTAGCCTGATCACTTAATAATTGTATGAACCAGATGATCAGAAATAATGTAAATTAAAAGAAGAGTAATTACTATTTCAGATATAAGAGAAGTTATGAAATAATGAATTAGTAGGTACATTAATTATTAAGTAAATAACTAAAAAAAATTTTAAATGCCAAAAAAGACAAAAAGCAAACCAGCACACTATGAACTTTTCTAATTTAATTATGTTTAGTTATTATTTTGATGTTTTATAGTACTTGTTAACCTTTCATAAATCTAACTAAAAATATTATGCCCCTAAGCTAAGAACAGCAGGCAGTTGTTGCCACCATGTGGAATGAGAGGTCCCACTGTCTCATGTTAGCATCAGTGTCATTCAGTACACATCAGTATCATTCCACTCAATTAACTTTAATAAATATTCACTCGTTAATTCAAAAATTATATACTGAGTACTTGCTTTGTGCTAAGCACTATGCTGTAGGGAATTGAAACAGGTGAGAGTCCCTGTCCTGGAGAAATTCACAGTAAGGTGGGCAAAGGGACAAGGTAAGTAAGGTCCACATAGGTAAAATACAAGGGAAAGTGTGGTAAATGAAAACAAGGTGCTTTGTGGACTCAAAGAAAGGTAACATCTTATACTAGGAGAAGCTTTACTATCTAAATGCAGGGGAGACGGAGGGGGACAGAGGATAAATTACTTGGAAAACGCCCACAATAACAGGAGAACCAAGATCTTGTACATGGCTTTCAAAAGGTAGACATAAAACTTTTTATTGATTTGAATGACTGAGTGGAGTACACAGAGAAAAGCATGGGCTTACTATGGGAACTCAAGTCGTCAACAATGACTTCAGAGTAGAGTATTCAATGTTTAGGATGTTAGTCATTAATCACACTTTTATTAGTACTCTTCTTTGCTGGTCCTGTGCTAGGCTGGGGATGTGTACACAAATAAAACATGATCCAGGAGAAATTGTATTTTGGAGACAGGAGGTAGGCAAATTTGGAGCTTAGAAAATTTTCTAATGAGAGAAAGACCAAGACTGAATGCGAAGAGAAAGGAACTCAGGTTTGTTCCCCCTGAAAAGGGCAATGAAGTTACCCATATTTTTCCTCCTCGAGCTCCCAATCAAATCTCTATTTTGTTTGTGTCACAAATCTCAGCTGCGGCTTTAATTCAGATCCGTAAGTGAATCCCTGTGACTGGGTCTGGGGTGGTGTCTGTGCTGCACTCCAAAGAGATGAACTCGGATGCCTCTTCTCTCCTCTCTTGGACTCCCTCTGAGATTTAACTCCACCACTGCTTCACAACAGCCTCTGTCATGGTCACGGATTAGAGCCACTTTGTTAAATGCAAAGGTCAGTGTTCAGTCCTCATCTTCCTTGACCCGCCAGCAGCCTTTGATGCTCTTGAGCATTTTCTCCATTTGTCTTCTGGGCTCCTGAAGCACCACTATAACCTCTCCTCCTACCCTCTGGAGCCTCCTTCTCAGTCTCTTTTGCTGATTCTTTATCTTCCTGAAGTTGGAATGTCCCAGGGCTCTAATATTCAATATTTTACTTCTCTCTGCCTGAGTTTGAATCCAGCTCTACCACTTGCTATCCTATGAAGCACAAAGTCAATTTCTCCGAGATTCAGTTTCCTCATTTATAAAATTGAGGATAATAAAAGTAGCTACCTCCTACAGTGGTTGTGAAGACTAGATGAGTCTATATATGAAAAGTGCTTAGAACAGTGCCTGGTGCTGTATGCACTATTTGTCTTTATTCTTATCAGCATGTTCATTGTCACTCACTCCCTCCATGATTTCCTCTGGTCTCAGTGGCTTTAAATTCCATCTATACACTGTCAGCTCTAAATTTATCTCTACCCTGAACTTCTGCCCTGAACTCCAGAATCATATATTCAACTGTTGGCTCAACATCTTTATTTGAATTTCTAATGAGCATTACAAATTTAACATGTGAGAACTTTTTGTTTTTGTCTAGTTTTCTTCATTTCAGTATATGGTGATGCCACTATTCCAGTTGTTCAGCCTCTCTTTCACACTGCACATCCAATCCATCAGGAAATTCTTTTATTTCTACCTTCAAAGCACATCCAGAATCTAACCAATTCTCACTAACCCCACTGCTACCACGCCACTGCAAGACACTATCCTCTTTTGCCTGGGTTACTGCAATAAGCTCTTTCCCACTCATATTTTCTCTTATCCATACTGCAGCCAGAGCGATCCTGCTAGAATAAACACAAGACCAGGTCACTGCTCTGCTCAGTAGCCTCTGGCCCAACGTGATCTCCCTGACCTCCACTCTCACTCCTCTTTCCCTTTCTCATTTCCCACCAGGCACACTGGTATCTTTGCTGCTCCTCACATATTCCGACAGCTTCTGCCTCAAAGCCTTTTGCATTTGTTATTTCTTTGCCTGAAATAGCCACTCTCCACATGGCTCCTCTCTCTCACTTCCTTTACATCTCATTTCAAAAGTTATCAGTGAGGCCATCCCATTCTAGATCAAATAGCCACATTTCTCGACACCCTCTCCCAGCACTCCTTGTCCGCCTTCCCCAACTGTATTTCTCATTGTATTTGTTCACCATTCGACATATTGTGTATTTCTTATCTGTCTCCCCAGACTAGAATGTTAGCTCCATAAAGACCAGAACTTTGTCTATTTTATTCACTGCTACTTATTCTTAGATTCCCCAGCGTCTAACACAGTACCTGAGCTATGGATGGTACTCAATAAATATTTGTCGAGTGAATGAAACAGACATGAGTAGATGGAATAGAGATGATGAAAGGGTCAAAGAAAAAGCTTCAGCTTTGTCAAATGGCCTATGACTAGCCTATTTTATGAATAATTTCTGCCTGAAGATGATTGTTTTTGCTCCTATGTGGTGCTCTATGTGCTGAGGGAGGGAGACAGTATGGCAAATGCAAAGAGAAAAAGGAAGAGAAAACTATCTGATCTTTACCACCTCATTCCTGTGCTTCATGGGCCATTCCAGCTACTATAATAAGTCCTCATCTAAGTGATACAGCTGAGAGTAAGAAAACAAGAAGCGCCTGCAAAAGTCAAAATAGATATAACTAATTAGTTGCACTTAACTTTTACTCCAGAACTTACACAAGTCTTTGACAAGCTTCAATACCTTGTTTCTAACATCTAACAGATTTTAAGGGCTTATTATGGGTGTGACCCTTTAATGAATGTATTAGTTTAGAGCATCCTTACCCCTGCCGTGAGGCAGGGTGGGAGAAGCCAGCCTGGCGAGGGGAGTTTCTGATGGAAATTACAGATGAGTATAGGAGATAGTTCTCACTAGGAATTTGTAAAAGCTCAGTGGAAACAGATATCTGGGACTTTACAAACTTCTTCTCATGGAAAAGTGCCAACCCTGACATGTGATAGAGCCAGAAGAATTAGAATAGGTATTGGCCCTCAACTAAGTTTTAAAAGATGTGTTGGGTGAAATGAGAGATCTGGAGTACCATAGTGGACCCTTTAGGCACATTGAGAAAAAAGAAACCATTTTCTTTTCCTTTTTCCGCAATATTTTTAGAAGAATTTTTCAAACCATATTCAGGAATATAAACTGTTTTAAATCAAATAAAAGTAAATAATGTGAAGCTGGTGCCAGGGCCTGACTAAGCAAGTACTTGGATAGAAAGCTTTCAAGCCTCATGGCCCCTGGATAACACTTCAGGCAAATGCAGGCAGGTGAAGCAGCAAACGAGTCTCCCAAGCCTGTAACCTCGGTTCAGGGCACAGAATAGCTGAGAACAATATGGCAACAAGAATAAAAGTGCACTGATTTTTTTTCTTTTAAGTCTAGAATGAATAAATGAGATGAATACACCTAGGATCTTAGTAAAATGTGCAAATTAGCTTGTTTTTTTAACTTTTAGAAAATATGGTTTTTAAACATCTGTGTACGTAAACCAAATGTATTTTTTTAATTGCAGTAGCACTGGTTTATGACATTATATAAATTTCAAATGTATATCATGATATTTCGATTCCTGTGTAGATTACATCATGTTCAACACCCAAAGACTAATTGTAATCCATCACCACACACATGTTCCTAGTCACCCCTTTCGCCCTCCTCCCTCCCCGCTTCCCCTCTGGTAACCACCAATACAATCTCTGTCTCTATGTGATTCTTTGTTGTTGTTTTTATCTTCTACTTATGAGTGAGATCATACAGTATTTGACTTTCTCCCACTGAATTATTTCACTTAGCATAATATCCTCATGGTCCATCCATGTTGTCACAAATGGCCAGATTTCATCGTTTCTTATGGCTGAGTAGTATTCCACTGTGTATGTATCCTGGGCTCTTCTTTATCCATTCGTCCCTTGATGGGTACCTAGGTTGCTTCCAAGTCTTGGCTATTGTGAATAATGCTGCAATGAACATAAGCGTGCATGTATCTTTATGCATTCATGTTTTCATGTTCTTTGGATAAATACCCAGAAGTGGACTAGCTGGATTGTATGATAGTTCTATTCTTAATTTTTTGAGGAATCTCCAAACTGTTTTCCATAGTGGCTGCATCAGTTTGCACTCGCACCAGTAGTGAATGTGAGTTCCCTTCTCTCCACATCCTCTCCAACACTTGCTGTTTCCTGTCCTGTTAATTATAGACATTCTGACTTGAGTGAGGTGACACCTCATTGTAGTTTTGATTTGCATTTGCCTGATAGTTAATGATGTTGAACATCCTTTCATGTGTCTGTTGGCCATCTGTATATCTTCCTTGGAGAAATGCCCGTTCATATATTCTTCCCATTATTTGATTGGGTTATTCATTTTTTTGTTGTTGAGTTATATGAGTTCTTTACATATTTTGGATATTAACCCCTTATCAGATACATGGTTTGCCATTATCTTCTCCCAATTGTTAGATTGTCTTTTCGTTTTGTTGATGGTTTCTTTTGCTGTGCAGAAGCTTTTTAGTTTGATGTAGTCCCATTTGTTTATTTTTTCTTTTGTTTCCCTTGCCCGGTCAGATATGGTACTTGAAAATATGCTGCTAAGACTGATGTCAAAGAGTGTACTGCCTATGTTTTCTTCTAGAAGTTTCATGGTTTCAGGTCTTACATTCAAGTCTTTAATCCATTTTGAGTTAATTTTTGTGTGTGGTATAAGATAATGGTCTACTTTCATTCTTTTGCATATGACTTTCCAGTTTTCCCAACAACATTTATTGAAGAGACTTTCCTTTCTCCATTGTATGTTCTTGGCTCCCTTGTTGAAAATTAGCTGTCCATAGATGTGAGGGTTTATTTCTGGGCTCTCAATTCTGTTCCATTGATCTGTATGTCTCTTTTTGTGCCAGTACCATGCTGTTTTGTTTACTATAGCTTTGTAGTATGTTATAGATATACTATTATATGGTAAATCAGGGAGTATGATACTTCTAGCTTTGTTCTTTTTTCTCAGGATTCCTTTGGTTATTTGGGGTCTTTTGTTGTTACATATAAATTTTAGGATTCTTTGTTCTATTTCTGTGGAAAATGTCATTGGAAGTTTGATAGGGATTGTATTGAATCTATAGATTGCTTTAGGAAGTATGGACATTTTAACTATGTTAATTCTTCCAATCCAAGAGCACGGAATATCTTTCCATTTCTTTGTGTCTTCTTCGATTACTTTCAACAATGTTTTATAATTTTGAGTGTACGGATCTTTCACATCTTTGGTAAAGTTTATGCCTAGGTATTTTATTCTTTTTGTTGCAATTGTAAAAGCAATTGTATTTTTAATTTCTCTTTCTGCTACTTCATTGTTAGTATATAGAAACATAACTGATTTTTGTATGTTGATTTTGTATCCTGCAACTTTACTGTATTCATTTATTGTTTCTGTAAGTTTTTTGGTGGATTCTTTACAGTTTTATATATATAAAATCATGCCATCTTCAAATAGTGAGTTTCCCTTCTTTCCAATTTGTATCCCTTTTATTTCTTCTTCATGCCTGATTGCCCTGGCTAGGACTTCCAAAACTATGTTAAACAAGAGTGGTGAAAGTGGGCATCCTTGTCGGGTTCCTGATCTTAAAGGGATAGCTTTCAGTTTTTCTCCATTAAGAATGATATTTGCTGTGGGTTTGTCATATATGGCCTTTATTATGTTGAGGTGCTTTCCTTCTATATCCATCTTATTCAGAGTTTTTATCATAAATGGATCCTGTATCTTGTCAAATGCTTTCTCTGCATCTATTGAGATGATCATGTGATTTTGATTCTTCATTTTGTTAATGTGGTGTATCATATTGATTGATTTGCTGCTGTCGAACCATCTCTGCATCCCTGGAATAAATCCCACTTGATCATGGTGTATGATCTTTTTAATGTATTTTTGTATTCAATTTGCTGGTGTTTTGTTGAGGATTTTTGCATGGATGTTTATTAGTGATATTGGCCTGTGAGTTTCTTTTTTTGCGTTGTCCTTGTTTGGTTTTGGTATCAGGGTAATGTTGGCCTTGTAGAATGAATTAGGAAGCTTCCCCTCCTCTTCAATTTTTTGGAAGAGTTTGAGAAGGATAAGTATTAAGTCTTCTTTGAATGTTTGGTAGAATTCACCAAGGAAGCTGTCTGGTCGGGACTCTTATCTTTGGGGAGATTTTTGATTACTGTTTTGATCTCCTTACTGATGATTGGTCTATTCAAATTCTCTGTTTCCTTTTTATTCCATTTTGGAAGGTTGTGTGATGCTAAGAACTTATCCATTTCTTCTAGATTATCCAATTTGTTGGTGTATAACTTTTCATAGTGTTCTCCTATAATGTTTTGTATTTTTGAGGTGTCCATTGTAATTTGTCCTCTTCCATTTCTGATTTTATTTATTTGAGCCTTCTCTCTTTTTCTCTTGGTGAGCCCAGCTAAAGGTTTGTCAATTTTGTTTATCTTTTCAAAGAACTAGCTCTTGGTTTTGTTGATTTTTTCTATTGTTTTTTAAGTCTCTTTCATTTTTTCTGCTCTGGTTTTTATTATTTCTTTCCTTCTACTGATTTTGGGCTTTGTTTGTTCTTCTTTTTCAAATTTCTTTGGATGCACTGTTAGATTGTTTATTTGAGACTTTTCTTTTTGAAGTAGCCCTATATTGCTATAAACTTCCCTCCTAGACCCTTTGCTGTATCCCTTAAGTTTTGGCATGTCGTACTTTCATTTTCATTTGTCTCCTGATATTTTTTTTATTTCTCCTTTGATTTCTTTATTGATCCAATCGTTGTTCAGTAGCATTTTGTTTAATCTCCACATATTTGTAGCTTTTCTGATTTTATTCCTGTAGTTCATTTCTAGTTTCATACCTTTGTGATCAGAAAAGCTGCTTGGTATTATTTCAATCTTCTTAAATTTATTGAGCCTTGTTTTGTGGCCAAATATGTGATCAATCCTGGAGGATGTTCCATGTGCATTTGAAAAGGATGTGTATTCTGCAGCTTTTAGATGGAATGTTCTGTATATATCTACCAAGTCTATCTGATCTAATGTGTCATTTAAGGCCAATGTTTCCTTATTGATCTTCTGTTTGGATAATCTATACATTGGTGTAAGTGGAGTGTTAAAGTCCCCTGCTATTACTGTGTTACTGTGTATTTCTCCTTTTATGTCTGTTAATATTTGCCTTACATGTTTAGGTGCTCCTATGTTGAATGCATAGATATTTACAAGTGTCATATTCTCTTGTTGGATTGTTCCCTTTATCATTATGTAGTGTCCTTCTTTGCCTCGTTACAGTTTTTGTTTTAAAGTCTATTTTGTTTGATTTGAATTTTGCTACCCTAGCTTTCTTTTCATTGCCATTTGCATGGAGTATCTTTTTCCATCCCTTCATTTTCAGTTTGTGAGTGTCTTTAGGTGTGAAGTGTGTCTCTTGTATGCAGCATATATATGGGTCTTTTTTTTTTTATTAATTGGCCACCCTATGCCTTTTGATTGGAGCATTCAGTCCATTGACATTTAAAGTAGCTACTGATAAGTGTCTGCCTATTACCATTTTGTTACTTTTTTCTGGGTATTTCGGTAGTTCTCTGTCCCTGTCTTCTCTTCCTCTCTTCCCTTGTGGTTTGATGGCTTTCTTTAGTATTATGTTTGGGTTCCTTTCTCTTAATTTTTTGTGTATTTATTATACATTTCTGGTTTGTGATTACCATGAGGTTCATATAGAATAACCTACATATATAGCAATCTATGTTAACTTTATGGTCTCTTTAGTTTGACCTCCTTCTAAAAGCTCTACTCTTTTTACTCTCCTCCTCCCACATTTTATGTTTTTGATATATCTACCCTGTTTGTGTGTGTGTGTATTAGTTACTCTCTTATCATTGAAATAGGTAATTTTAGTACTTTTGCTTTTTGACCTTCATATTATCTTCATAGGTGGTTGATGTGCTGCCTTTCTGTATTTTTACCTTTACCAGTAATTTTATTGCCTTTTTTTTTAATACATAATTTTCTTATTCCTATTCGAGGTCTTCTCTTTCCCACTTAAGTAAGTCCCTTTAGCCTTTCTTGTAGAACTGGTTTCTTGGTGATAAACTCTTTTAACTTTTGCTTGTCAGGGAAACACTTTATCTCTCCTTCCATTCTGAATGATAACTTTGCCAGGTAAGGTATTCTTGGCTGAAGATCTTTTCCTTTTAGCACTTTAAATATATCCTGCCTCTCCCTTCTAGCCTGTAACCTTTCTGCTGAGAAGTCAGCTGATAGCCTTATGGGGTTTCCTTTGTATGTTACTTGTTGCCTTTCTCTTACTGCCTTTAGGATTGTTTCTTTGTCTTTAATTTTTGACATTTTAATTATAATGTGTCTTGGTGTGGGCCTCTCTGGGTTTATCTTGTTTTGTGCTCTCTGTGTTTCCTATACCTGGATGTCTGTTTCCTTCCTTAGGTTAAGAAAGTTTTCAGCTATTATTTCTTCAAATAGATTCTCTGCTCCTCCATCTCTCTCTTATCCTTCTGGGACACCTATAATCTGAATGTTAGTGCACTTGATATTGTCTCAGAGGCCTCTTAGACTGTTCTCATTCTTTTTAATTCTTTTATCTGTTCAGCTTGGGTGATTTCCTCTAGTCTTTTGTCCAGCTCACCGATCCATTCTTCTTTATCATCTACTCTGTTATTGAGCATCTAGTAAATCTTTCATTTCCAGTATTGTCTTCTTCATTTCCGTTCTTTTTTATATATTTCACTGAGTTCATCCATTCTTCTCCCAACATCAGTGGGCATCCATATGACTTTTTGTTTGAACTCTTTGTCAAGTAAATTGTTTATTTCTGTTTCATTGAATTCTTTTTCTGGGATTTTGTCCTGTTTCCTTATTTGGAATATATTCCTTTGCCTCCTCATTTTGCTTCTTTCTCTGTGCTTATATCTATATAGTAGGTGGGTCAGCTATGTCTTCTGATCTTGGACAGGTGGCCTTATGTAAGAGATGCCTTATAAGGCCCAGCAGTGTGCTTCCTCCTCGTCACCAATTCCAAATGTTCCAGGAGTGACCCCTGTGTGAGCTATGTGTGTCCTTGCATTGTGGCAGGTTGCTCTTGCTGCTGGTGCCCAGGGAGGCTTGGCTGTCTGCCTGCCTGGCTGGTTGTAATGCTCAGCTGCATGTGGCTGCTATGGACACTTCAGTCACTTTATCAGGCACGGGGAGCCCCAGCACAGTTGGCTGCAAGGTCTAATAGCACTTTTCTGTTGCAGTTTTTCTGTTGGGTAGGCCCTCAACATGGTTGGTTGCTAGGCTCAGGGGCTTAGAATTGCCTCCAGCCTGCAAGGCTCTTATCAGCTCTCTCAGGATTGCAGCTGAGTGGGGCTGGTCCCAGCATGGGAGCACCCAATTGTTTCAGGCTTTGGAAGGTGGGGCCCACCCCCTATATGGCTGTTTGAAAATCACAAGTCTTCTGCAGCTGACAAGTCTCACTTCCCAAAGGGCCACACATACTGTCAACACAGTCCTGCCCCATGTGTGCATCCTGACCCACTGAAGCAGACCCAGTGACCCCACTGCAGAGGCCCCACACACTCCACCAGCTCCTCGCACACATCCTGCTTTCAGAGGTGGGCCCACTCTCCCAGCTGCAGAGGATCTAGGCACCCAGTCTATGCAGGCCCACAAATTGCTTGCGGGCTTTCTGTTGGGTGGGGCCAGTCCCTAAGGCAGTTGCCAGTCCTGGTTGAACTGGATTAGATCTGCACTCTAGTGGGTGTGGCAGATATTGGGCTAACAGGCCAGGGGAAGAACTCCAATGGCGTCTGCCAGCGTTTATATCAGCATGCCTGTAGTAGATCACAATAATGGCTGCTGCCAATGTCTCAGTCCCTGGAGAGGTCTCACCTCTCACCAAGATGCACCCAGAGCCTATCAGGCGAGTCTCTTTTCACCAGGACTGTGTACCTTTCTTTCTGGTGATTTTAGGTTGCTTTCTGAAATGGGTAAATTTGAGTGGGGGCCCGTTTAAGAGCCAGATTTTTCCCCTTATGTCGAATAGCTTTTCTGGAGGAATTCCCCATTGTTGTTAGTAGCCAACAAAGCCAGATATTAGGAGACTCATCTCAGTTGTGCTGAGTCTGCAGAAAGCTTGTAGTGGGAACACTCACCCACTCCTCCAGAGAAGGCTGAATACCTTAGGATTGCTCCTGGCTGGCCGTGAAGTGCCACAGCTTGCAAAAGTGGCTTTTTTTTCTCCCCAGAAAGGAATTTCTTCCTCTTCCACCTCAGTCAGGACTGTTCCTTGTTGCAGGGGTTCCTTTTATTCAGTTTTAAGTTTTCTCTCAGGGGTAATTGTGCCCAGAGTAGCTGTAAATTGGTTGTGTCTGTGGGAGGAGATGAGTTCAGAGTCTGCCTACACTGCCCTCTTGACACTTCTCTCCAAAATAGTTAAAGACTCTTGAAAATATGCAAAAACTCTGAGGACCTCCTGTTTCTTCTTGTCTGCTGATGACCAAGAAGTCAAAGCTATTATTCAAAACCACGTTTTAATAATTATTCCTTGAAAACCATCTTTGTACATGATTGCATTTAGCAGTGTAAAGAGCTGGCCCCTTGTAAAGCATTAGAAGATTGGTAGTTACCTTTTCTTTATGCTATGTTAGGGCAATCTTTTTTCTATTGCATTTGAATTAGCTTTAATGAAGAAAACTGAGCTGTTTCAAAGGTTATCCAAAACTTGTAATTATTTTATAAAATGTTTAGAAGTTCTCATATAAAATATACCCTTAAGGACAGCCTCTTCTAGTAGTAGAATTAGAGACAAATGAGATTTTGTGATGCAGAATTGCATGAAATGTAATCTCAGTTTCAGTGGGTTAGGAAACCAGGAGCTTAGTTTAGCTGGGTGGCTCTGGCTCAGGGTCTCTCCTGAGGTTACAGTTAAGATGTAATTACAGTTAAGCTGGGCCTGCAATCCTCTGAAGTTATGACTGGGACTCTAGGAACTGCTTCCAAGAAGGATCCCTCATATGGCTGTTAGCTAGAGGCCTCAGTTCCTTGCCCTGTGGAACTCTTCTTAGGATGTGACAGCTGACTTCTCCCAGACAAATGATCCAAGAGAGAAGCAACCAAGACAAAAACTGCAGGGCCTTTTTATGACCTAGCCTCTAAAGCTACACCACATCACTGCTGCTTTACTTGCTTGAAGCAAGCCTCTCAGTCCAGTCTGCACCAAAGCAAGGAGAACAGTTTCCATCTCTTGAAGGGAGGAGTGTCAAGTATTTGTGGACATATTTTAAAACCACTAGATAATCTAATGTTTGATAAGTACTTTAGACATCAATGAATTATCATGTTAGCATGTTTAGGGTGAGGAATATTTTATCTGTGAGTTTGGAGCTTGTTACTCCCCTCTAAGTAATGACCACTAGGATCAGGTAGGTAAAATCAAATAATGTTCAAAGCATCATCACAATCTATTGTCTGTGTCCACATTCACTCTAATAATAGCTATATCGCCTGCCTCACTCCCAAACCCACCTGCAACCTACTCCAGTTCTTGCAGAAAATCCTTATCCATTCCTTTCTTATGAGCATAAGAAATGCCATATCCTACAGTAGGGCTGCTTTCCACCCATAGTGAAATATTTCTGAAATGGCGCACTGTCAAAACGTGTGGAAAGTTCAAATAAGTTCATACTCTAAAATTCTATAGAGTTGCCCTTGTCTTCACACAAATTTAGTCCTCAGTGAACCTTAATAGATGCCTGTGGCATGAGCTTCCCTTTCAGAAGTCATGTTTCTTTTCCCCAGTAAGATGTTTAATTATGTGTTCATTGAGCCACAGAGACTTTCTCCCCTGCAAACTCTAGATCTGTTTAACGTATTTAAAGGTATGAAGATCTCTCAAATAACATACAAGTTATGAGGATGAGGTTTTTATACCAATTCCAAAAACAAAAAGGCCTTATTTGATCTATAATATTGCTCCCATGGAACTTCACCAATGTATTGGAAAATGCACTCCAAGTTAAAACTTATGACTCTGGGATTTGATTCCTTCCTACAGCACTCATGTTCTCTCTCCAGCCAAAAAATCCACACCTGGGTTTGTCCAGGTTCCACGAAGTGGTGGCAGTAGTGTTTCCAGTGGCAGGGAAGGCGAGAGCTGTCCCTGTGGCTCGGGGTCCTGTGGCAGCAGCAGTGACAGAGGATGCGTGTGCACTTCTGATGTCTGAGCCTGTTCATGTGTAAAGGCTCTTCTAACAAGTATTAAACATTCAAGGACTGACTTTAGATCTATATCGTGGAGGTAATCTACTTCCTAGAAAGGTAATGCTGCATCCATTTGCAAGTCATGTAATTAGCTTTTTGGTGTCTTGTTGAATTTTCCTTAAATACTCACATTAACAGGCCATTCCATCTAATTTGACAGCCAGTTATGCTCAAGATTAATATTTGGTATTTATATGTACCACTTATTTATCCATTCGCATGGAATATCATCCTCATTTTATTGAAAGATTTCCAAAGTATAAAGTGTTTTTTGTTTTGAAGTGGAAGAAGTCATGAATATATTTTCCTTATAAGTGGTGTTGTCTTAAGAATTGTGTTCTAAGGCTATGCTGACCATACTGGACAGCACAGATATTGAGCACTTTCATAATCACAGAAATTCTGTTGGACACTGCTGTACTAAGGATTCAATATGCTATCTCATGAGCTATTTTACAGTAGGAGGATGTGGGAGACAAGTAACATAAAGGAGTACTGGTACAAGAGTCAACAAGCTTAGGGAAACTTAAATGGAAAATGTAAGAAGCCTGTCCTGTGTTTTAAGTTACAAAGAATGATGAATGTTGCAGAAGGTTTAAACAACCCAGTTATGGAATATTTATGAGGATTCTTTGACTACAAACCTTTTCAAAAAAAAATCAGTACATTATTAAAGGCAAGCAAGTTTGTGTGTGTGTATGTTTAAACCTAATAAAAATTTGCAACTTGATGCTGAACTTCCTCGCATTTCTGTTTTTCTAAAAAAATATGGTATTGCCTTAAAAAATAATTTTATTGGAGTATAATTTGCATGCAATAAAATACACCTATTTTAAAGTATTGTTAGATAAATGTATACACCAACATCACCACCACCACAGTCAAGATATAGAACTTTCCTTCAACTCAAAGAGTTTTCTTATACCACTTTGTAGTCGGTACCCTCCAGCCCACCCCTACCCCATACAATCACTGATCTGTATAAATTAGTTTTACCTTCTAAATGTTCTTTTAAATAAAATCATATAGTATGTATTCTTTTCATATCTGACTTCTTTCACTCAACAGGTTGCTTCTAAGATTCACCTACATTGTCAGTGTTGCATCTATTAGTTTGTTTTTTTGTTGTTAATTAGTATCACTGTATGAATGTGCCAGGATTTGTTGAACCTGTCACCTGTCGAGCATTTGGGTTGTTTCCAAGTTTTGGCTATTATGAGTAAAACTCCTGTGACCATTTGTGTATGAGTCTTGTTTTGAACATATGTCTTGTTGTGAACATGTTTTTATTTTTCTTGAGTAAATACCTAGAGTAGAATTGTTTGGTCATATGACAGTGTTTTACCTTTATAAGACACTTCTTGTTTTCCAAAGTGGTTGTAGAGGCACCTTGATGTATGAAAGATCTAGTTGTTCTACATAGTCACCTACACTTGGTGTGGTCTGCCACTGCCTTTTGAAGGACTCTGCTACTGGGTGCATAATAATAATCAGTCTTAGTGGTGACTTTCTTCCCTACTGAATCAATTTGTTCCAGATTATCTCTACCAAGGAAATATGTTCTGTAATGAGATGGCCATTTCCAAATTAGAAACTGTTGATTTATATATATTCATAACTTAAAAATGGCCTCGATGGTAACCTCATCTTGGTTGCATGGAAATCTCCTATTTTCTCTCCTGATTGTGGAGCTGGGAGAGAAATCCCTTCCATCTTTGGAACAGCAAAGAAAGGAAGAGGAGGAACCCCTTGAGCTGTGGGCCAAGGGGAATGAGTAGAGATTTTCCTCTAGAGCAGCACTGTCCAATAGAAATAGAATGTGAGCTACGTATATAATTTTGTGACAAATTTAGTAGCCAGTTAAAAAAGTAGAAATAGGTTAAATTAATTTATAAATGTTTAACCTGATACATCCAAAATATTATAATTTAAACACTTTATCACTATAGTAATTATCCATGAACTATTTTATTCTTTTTTTCATGCCAAGACATAAATCTGATGTGTATTTTGAACTTATACTATATCTCAATTTGGATGCTAAGTTTTTAACAATTAAAGTGAAAAAAATGTAGCCTTACCAAAACAATAAATTTATGTTTAATGGAAAAAAATATTCTACATTGCTTCAGTTTTAAATTTTAATTAAAATTAAAAGAAATTAAAATTCAGTTTCTCGGTTGCACTAGCCACATTTCAAGTGCTTAATAGCCACATTTGTCCAGTTCCTACCATATTGGAGCACCCACTTCTAGAGGGTTATCTGTGGGACAGGAAGAGGAAGATGGAGGTGAGACATAGTCCTTGTTGCAACTCAGATCAGAGTAGAAAAACCAGTACTATCTGTGTGAAATTTGATATATATATATATATTTTTTTCTAATTGTATGATTTTGAACAAGTAACTTAATTTCTCTAAGCTTCACTTTCACCATCTGTCTGTAGAATAGGAAAGTAATAATACCCCTCAGAGTATTGTGAAGATTGAGAATGCATGCAAAGCACTGTAGAATGACTGGCAGCTTTTGAAAATGAATAAGTGGTGGCTTTTAAAAATCCAAACTATTCTTTGCATGGAGACTGTATGTAGTTTCTTTTTTATTTTTAAAAGTATTGAGATTTAAAAAAATCTGTTTGAAAATGGCATTCATCGATTCTGTCTCTCAGTCCAGGTGCTCAGCTGGAACACAAAGACGGAAAGAACATGGTCCCCGCCTTCAAGGACCCCACAGTGCCCGGTGTTAGAAACAACACAGCCTTGGGCTAATTTCCAAACGAGAAAAGTGAAACCAAAGAGAATAGCAAATTTATCCAACAATCCCAAAGAAAAGAAGCCCTACAGAGAAAAATTGAGTTTATGAATTGAAAACCTTATTATTTTGTATAGTTCTCTACCTTCCTTTAAAATAGACATCCACAATTACAATAATTAAGATTTAAGAAACTAGATTGACATGGATTTAAATGCTTAATGATTAGTAGTAGCCTTTATTTCTGCCACACAGAAGACACTGCTTTATTTTTCCCTTGCGTTGGTGGTTGTTTCTTGAGCTGTGCTTGTTTTTCAGTTGAGTAGTTTGTATTTATCTGACCAAAAAAAGAAAGATGGAAAAATCAATTCAATTAATTTAAAAGTCTAAAGTACAGAATATTTTTAAAGTTATTACTCAAGTATAAAACTTTTAAAAACTATATATAAGTAAAATAAGGGATGGAAATAAGTAAAATTACATTTATAATACAGCTTTTCTTCTTAATATAACAATAAAAATACTTTAGACAGAGAAGATCTCACTTTTTAAATCTAGGGGTTGAAGAAATGTTAAAGGAACCTCTTAATTTATTAAAATTTTGTTTTTAAAAGCTATTTCTACCCATGTAAGAATCTAATAAATCAAGATATCAAGATTAAGATTGTGAGGTTTTATTCTTTAAGACTTACGGATATGTCATTGAGTTATTTGCAAGGTCTTGATCTATGCTAAACTGAGTCCTAAAATAGGTCACACGTATGTGAGATTTACATACATGTAACATATGCTCATTGTAAATGGGGGCCAACTAACTTTCACTTTATTTCAGTTGTAATAATATGAAGTCTTTATTAGTAACAAAACTTTTTTCATCATTTAAAAAAACTATCTACCTTTTCCCATATAGAAGCAATTCACAATTTAAATATTTGGGAGCCCTTTTTTAAATTTCAGAAGTCAAGATTTAAATATGGTATGTATATCATCATTTTTGCCCTTCGTTGGATTTGCAGATCTCTTTTTTTTCTTAAAGATTGGCACTTGAGCTAACTTTTGTTGCCAATCTTCCTTTTTTTTTTCTTCCTCTTCTCCCCACAGACCCCCAGTACATGGTTGTATATTCTAGTTGTGGGTCCTTTTAGTTGTGGCATGTGGTTCGCTGCCTCAGCATGGCTTGATGAATGGTGCCATGTTCTCGCCCAGGATCCGAACCTGTGAAACCCTGAGCTGCCTAAGTGGAGCGTGTGAACCCAACCACTCGGCCACGGGGCTGGCCCCAGATCTCTCTTAATGAGACCCCAATATTTGAAATTTCACTATTATAGAATATATCAATCAAAGAATAAAGTTATTGTAAAATATTAGTTTATCTTTAAAGGGATTTCTCTCTCTGAATTCTCTTATATATTGAGAGATGTCCAAGCTTGGGACTTTACCTGCATGGATGTAAGAACCAGCACAAGTCACCCTGAGTGCCACCTCTTTACTGTCCACCAGCATAAAACAATATTAAGAGCATACTTAAGACGGAAAAGAAGTGACAAAAGAAGAGGCATAGACTAAGGAGTATCTGTGGAGGCCAGGGGATTATTGTGTGTAGACATTTGTTATTTTGTGGCCACGTTGTTTTCCTCTGGTGCATTACCTCTGGCCCATGGTGTGCCTCTGGAAGGAGAGTTCTTAATAAACTAAGTGCTCAAGTGCTAAGCTGACTTTGGTGGCAGAGTGACAGAAGGTTGAAAAGAAGTATGGGCACCTCAATTCCAACATCAGAACTCTCATGAGATGGACATGTGGTTCCTGCTGAGTCCAACCCCTGGTTCACCAACCTTCCCTTCATGTCTGCGAACTCAGCCCCTAAACGCACATGCACACACACATATACACAGTGACAGCTATGTTGGGAGAAGTAGGTGAGAGAAGTTTCACTCGTAAGTAATTTGTGCAAAACTAGTGTCTCAACGAAGTTTAGAATATATGTGGCCACCACATATAGCTGTGCAGGTTGTGCACTGCATATAGACTACAATGGGAATAAGGCCCCCAGCTCTGTGCAGTGTACCATCTGCACAATTGCACATGGCAGCCCTATGGGCACTCTATAAATATTTGTATAATTTTGGTATGAAAGAAAGAGGCCTTGGCTGTGTTGGCTAATCTAACAAAGCAGGTTGTGAAAGAGCGTGATGAGGGAGCAAAGAGGAAGAGCAGGAACGAGAATGAAAGGAATCACTTGTAAAAGGAGCAGCAGTAATTCCCTTCCAGTGCCTCATCTGAAGCACTGGCTGCTCCCTGTGCTGATGTTGCATTTTATCCCTTGATGGATTCTAGAGCAGAAACCACAACAAAACCCTCAATGTTCCATTCATTCCACCTCTACTGTTACTACTATAGAAGTAATAAGATGCAAGGTTAAAATATTCAGTTTATTGACATTTTGTGAAAGTGTCATGTCTGTTTTTCATATCTATAGAGACATAATTATAAAAATTACCTTATAATTTCATGTTTTTTCCATTGACCTTTTCTGTTTCTGCTTTTCCTTCCTTTCCTCACATTCATTCCCCTGAGAAAGGGGGAGACAGATGATGTGCAAGATTGAAGAAATTAAAGGAGGATTTGACATGAAGGGAGAGAGCCAGAGGGCAAAAAGAAAAATAGTGGGGAAAAGTGGAAGAGAGATCATTAGGCAGAGGGAAAGTGAAGAAGAAAGACAACAGCCAAAAGCAGGAGAGAAAAAAAGGCACAGAAGGAGAGAGAACTTAATTTGTGTCTTAAATGCAAATGATGTTCCATCCACTTCATCACAAATGTCTTTATTTTTTCCAATGGATCCGATTGTAAAATTTCACAAACAGTTTGCCTTTTAAGGTCCTTCCACCCTCTCTCTTTTTAGCCTGGGTTTCATAAACAAAGAATGAACCTGACTGCTTAGGATTCCAAGGAATTTCATTAGCAATAGTTAAGAGGAAAGTAGACAAGAAAGCTGGGTAGGGTGGGGAGGACATGCCCAGATTTCATAAGTGATTTTCCCTTTTCTTCTTTTCTCAAATCTCTATCCATCGTCTCATTTCTTTCCATTTTGGAAAAACACCATAGGATTATACATAGGCCTATGGTTTGGGCTCACTGTAGAGAAATCAGAAAAGTGAAGGAGAATAAAGCGTAGAAAGATAAGAAATTGAAAGTTGAGAAAGGAGAGAGATGGACTCAGATCCAGAGAGACAAGCTACCCTGCTTCGTAGCCTTTTCCTAAAAACAGGACATTTGAAGAGCCACTTTACCCAAAACCTTACTCAGAAAGGAGAACAAGCATAATTCTTCCAAACTGCTGAGAGGTTTGAGAGATGAATTAGAGACCATGGTCCCCCTCTAGACTGCCCAGGAGTTGGGTGAATGTGACTCTGATGAGGTTCGTGGTACCAGGGATTTGTTTTACTACGGTGGGGAGCAATTGATATTCTGGCTTCTGCCTAGAATAGAAATTGGAATGACAGACTCGTTTTTAGTCTAGATTCAGTCTAAATTCAATGGGACAAGGGATTAAGATTCTACTAATCTTTGCTTTTCTTGGGGTAAAGAGTGTTAAGTGTGAGTAAGAGATTATGAAAGGAGGAAAAGATGTGATTCAGAGGAGTGTGAAAAGGGGGAAAGAAATGCTAATCAGAGGGAAAATGGAAAAACTATACAACCCTAAGTAAGGGAAAATGGGAAGATAGAAGAGAGAAAAGTAGAAAGAATAAGAAAGTACATGAAAGAAAACAGAGAAAATAATTAATACTTTGTGAGAATCGCGTGCTAAATTTATACATTGTACCATCCTCGTGATTTAACAAGCTCAGAGTGGATTTTTTCTCCATATTTTCTGTATCTTTTCTTAGCTCCTCATTTCCAGAGCCCCATCTTAAACTGCCTGCCAAATTTTAAAAGATGGGCCACAAGGACCACAAACATATCAGCTTATAAATTCATGACAGCAGGAAGGGCCTTGGGACAGCTCATCGTGCCCTCCTCATTCCCCACCCATACGCACGCCCATTTGATAGTTGAAGAAACTGAGGCCCAGAGAGATTAAAAGACACGTTCATGGAACAGAGGAAGTGCAGTTAGAACTCAAACCTAGGACTTTTGATTCTGAGTTCAGTGTTGAATAGCTGAATTCTTCATCTTTTCCTTCCAAATTTCCTCCGATTCCGTTTCCTAGCTTGTTTCATGGACCCACTACCTCCTAGTCATGTTGTCTCCCAAACTCTGCCATCCTCAGTTTTTATTCTCTTGTCCCTACAGGTAGTTAGTCAATAAATCTTGTTGACTGTATATTCGTGTCCTTGCTTCCGTCTGGCGGTGTCTTGCCTGGTTAGACTGTAGACTCGTTAGACTGGAAGACGGCTCTTACCCTGGACTATTACAATGGCTTCCTACCTCTAGCCTCCTCCAGCTCCTCTTAGAGATTGCAGTCAGACCCATCGTCCGAAAACGTAACACTATGTCATCATTTAGCCATGTTTCAGCGGCTCCTCCTTACCTACCAAGAAGTACTATCCCGTCTCCTTAGCACGGCCTGAGACCTCCGTAATCTGGCTGCTGCCTTGCTCTCCAGGTGCTTCTCTCACTACTCCTAAATTGAACATACCCAGAATGGTTCTATCCCTTTGACTTTGTTCGCACCGTTCCCTATATCCGGGCTATTCTTGTTTCTCTTTTCCTGACTCAAAGGCTGCCTCCTTCATAGAATCTTTCACGATTTTCTCTCTTGAGCTAAAACTAGGTTCTCCACTTTTAAAGCACCTGTAACATTCCGATTTATGTTAATTGTGCATACATTTTCAGGCCAGGTAATGTTCTGTTATTTATTTGTTTTTAATCTCTCCCAGAGCCTGCCATAATGCCTCATATAATAGATAGGAATTGAATGCTTGTTCAGTTGAACAAAATTGAGTTTGTGCCAGAAGACAGGTGAAAGAATCAGTCATGTATAGGATGAAAATAAAAGCATTGATGTCCTACACTAATTTTAAATTTCCATGGCTTGAATAACAAGTGCTTCAGAATATATGTAGAATGTACTGATTATATGCTAAGGCACTAATTATGTGTTAGTGATAAGGCTGCTGCTAGATATATCCTTGCCTTTAGAAAATAAGAGGGAAATATTTGCAAGTTGGACATCCCTGGAATTTCTGGAAATTTACTTTGATTTCTTTTTGAAATAAAATTTGGGGTAGATTAATGGATGATAGATGAAAATTGATAGATGGAAATTCTATCTACTGCAAAGGAGATTTTGCATTTTTCTTATAAACTATGATAGCATTTCCCTACACGTTTCCATGTTCAATACTTTAGATTGGAATATAGGTAAAGCTACAGTACAGTGAAGTTCATCTGGTCTTTTGGACACTAAAGCCCAGAAGTAAGCCTCAAAGATAGATACCATTTGTATAAACACCTCTCCTCTAATAATTTGCTTTTTTTTGTCGGACTCTTGCAAATGTGACTAAAAATGCCTTCAAGTGTTCTTGGTTTTTAAAATGGATGTATTTTTTTTTCTCTCCACTTAAGTCCAGTGAAATATCCTCTATGTTCCTTCCATGATGTTCTTTTCTGTGCATGACTGGAGCTGAGTTTATTCCACCCCCTAGGTTAGATGGTGACTTAGAAATGGGTCAGGAGTCAGCAAGGGGAGAGCTCTCCACCGGTGCCTCTACGACAGCCTCCACGACAGCCTCCACATCAAAAGGGCGTTACAAGTTAAAGATCCTGAGACATGGTACTACGTAAAGAAAAAACTGTTGAAAGAAGCATTAAATGGCATTACCTGACAGCAAAGCAGAGGCCAATGATGTAAGTAATAAGAAAAGAGGGGCTAGGTGGATTTAGATTTACCAAGAAATTTAGCTGTGGACCACTTCCCTTCCAAATCTTCAAGGATAAGCGGCCCCATTGTTGTTTGGGTTCTCCTTAGCCTGGGAGTGGCTGATCCCCAAGGAGTCTGATTCAGAGAACTAGGAAGCGAACTCTACCAGCACAGAAAAAAGTGATGTCTACCTCTTGAAAGACAGCATGAGGAAGGCTGTGAGGAAGAGTTTCTCCAGTGAAGGATTTAGAATGGAGAAAGGCAGGAAAGGGAATGCATGAAAACATCTAGCTGGATTCCTTAGCTCTTAACTACTCTATTCCAGGACCCAGAGGTGACTGCTGGATAGCAGGGATCACAAAGAAATGCAGGGCATTTGTTCCATACCTGAATGAGTTCTCGTGCTCCTGTAAAAATAAACAGCACATTTCAAAAGTTTGCCAGGGTAACCACAAACATTAGGAAAGAATTACTAAGTATGAGATAATTGGCCATTCTCTAAATGCTTTGTAGGCAGTAATGAAACGTGTTTAGCAAGCCCAGGGTGTTATTGATTATAGTACATATTAGTGTAAAATTACCTAAATTTCTGTAACACACAAGCTACCCAACCTGTAAAAGCCATAAAAGTGAATTGTATGTAATAACATGTAATCTATTTTTGTTGTACCTGTCACCTCTCACTCACTGAGGCTGCAGGCATCCCTGTCCCGCAGTCTCTCCAGCCCTGGAAACGCTTCTGGGGTTGGGACTGAGAGAAGCTGACTGCTGCTACTCAGGGCTTTCACGTAAATAGAGGCAATTGTGTTGGGAAATAGGCTCTCAGAGAGACCTGAGGTACATTCTGGAATGGATGGGTGCCTGGGCTGATGAGTTGCCCACATCTGCTAGCTTCTTCACCCCAATCTCTATGGCCCTGATGGGGAGACAGTACATGGGAATCTTGCAGGTGAATAACACACCCCGGTATTTGCCCAAGTTATTACATTTCTTATGGCTTAGTGGATAAAATAGGAGACTGACTGTCAGTTTTTCAGACTATTTCACTTTCAGAAATGTCTTTGGCTAAAGAAGTTTGTTTTTTGCAATCCTGATTTTTAAAATTAATAGCAAAAATTAAAATACTTATTTTCTTAACCTCATTGACAAGCTAAAACATAAACTTAAGTCACTTAATTTTCACCAAATCTGTTTCTTGGCCACATTTTCAATAACAATTTTGGTATTGAAAGTATTGCTGTGTTTGAGGTAAAGAAAGCATTTGGGAAGAATAATTACCCTTACATAATATCTTCCCAGACAAATACACAAAAACATAATTATGACCCATTTTAAGGAGTCTGGCAAATACATACAATTCGAGTTCTACAATGGATCTTTCCAAAGTAAAGGTTAAATTAGTAATTTTCTGAGATGTTTTCAGATAAATGCTCATGGAACTTCACCAAATAAGTCTGGTGATTTAAATGAAGATTGAGCTTAATGATAAAGTTATCAAGAGACTGAGAAATACCAAGTAAAAGTACTCTAAAAAACAGATATAAATTAAAGTAAAGCCTGCCATTATCCTCTTTAAAACAAAGGGAAGAATCACAGTAGCGCTATTGTCAAGGTGTGAGGAATATAAATGCTTTTTTTTTTTTTTTGAGGAAGCTTAGCCCTGAGCTAACTACTGCCAATCCTCCTCTTTATGCTGAGGAAGACTGGCCCTGAGCTAACATCTGTGCCCATCTTCCTCTACTTTATACGTGGGACGCCTACCACAGGATGGCTTTTGCCAAGTGGTGCCATGTCTGCATCCGGATTCCAAACGAGCGAACCCCGGGCCGCCTAGAAGCGGGACATGTGAACTTAACCGCTGAGCCACTGGACCAGCCCCAGGAATATAAATGCTTTATAAGGTAAATCCTTCATTTCCAAAGGACTTAAAGTGACATATGGAAGTCTCCATAGTCTCACTCGTCCAGATTTAAATTGTTCAATTTACATTTTAAAGACTAATGAATCTGAGGACAAAATATTCAACAAGGTCATTGTTTCATTTTTTTTTTTTTCATTGTTCCAAAGTACAGGGTTATCAAGTGTCACTGAAATCCGCGGTCTTGGAGAAAAAAAAATGTAGAATTTATTTATCACTCTCACAGTATCTTGACAATCCTACAAATGTCCCAAGAATAAAGCATCAGTGAATTCCATTCTGTTCTTAGATAGGACATCTTTCATTCATAATGAACATTCTTAAATTGGGCTCTGGCTGATAATTATGTTCCCCATGCAAACAGGCAATAAAAAAGAATGTATACTTAATTGAATTGGGCTTCAGAGGATTACTTAGAACCAAAATTTGTTTTTTGCTTTGTTTTTCTTTGTTTATCTATTTATTTCTTCCTCCTCAGTAGAATCAGCATATAAATGATATAAGCTGAAAGACTTGAGGGCAGAGCCTTGACAAATTTGGGATTCACTAACCTTCAAGATTCTTTTTATCTATAAAATTCTATCGTTTTTGCTATTTATATAGGGATTCATTTTCTCATCATTTCTAATAGTGATCATATTAGAGAAACTAACAAAACATTGCACCTGCAGAGCATTTTTCATCCTAAAAATTTAAGTTATCCTTATAATTTTCATATTTTGAAAAGCCAATAAGAGCTAATCTGACTCAGATGATTTTCAGGGAAGTGAGACTATTCTGTATTTGATGGTGGATACATGTCACCATGCATGGGTCAAAACCCACAGAATTGTCCAACACAAAGAGTGAACTTTAAACTAGGGACTATCCTTAATAATGTATCAATATTGTCCATTAATTGTTACAAATGTACCACACTAATGCAAGATGTTAATAATAGGGGACACTGGGGTGGTGGGAGAGTGGGGAGGTGGCAGTGGGGTAGGTGTGTGGAGCTCTATGTACCATTTGATCAATAATTCTGTAAGTCTAAAACAATACTTTTTAAAAAGTAAAGTCTATTATTTTGTTTTTTCAAAGGCAAAAAAAGCTAATCTAATGCTTCAGGATACCTATTATGTGCAAAAGGGCAAAGAAAGAAGAAGTTGAAATGATTTAAACAGATAACCTTGCGAGAGTTTGAATTGTGGTGTGTTTCTGAAGCCTTAGACAAGGGCAGGACATAGAATGTGAGACATGTGAATGAAATAAAGCAGAAGGGAGACGTCAGAGTGATCAGACCTGATCAATTATTGTTTAGGATAGATTGCTAAATCGGATGGACTTATTTTTATCTTGTTTATTTTTTAGAAAACTTACACTGTTCTATGAAAGCCAGGCTCGTGCATAGTAGCAAAAGGTACGTTTTCCACTGAGTGGCACCTGCTTCTGCTCCTCTGGGTCTTGTCTTCCTTTCTCCCATCTCTCACTACATCTGACTGATGGTTGCTCTTATTTCCCCTCCTTACTCTCCCTCTCTCCTGGTTTTTTTCTTTATCTTTGTCCTTCTTTCTCCTCTAACACATCAGGTTTACCAGTAGCCCTCCTGGTCATGTAGTTCCACTGAAAGAACTCAGTGGTTACCATCAAGAAATAATAGGTCAGTGTTCTGGGGGTAATTTCTCTATTTCAACTACTTCACCCTCAACTTGAAGCAGGAAATTTCTTGAACATGAACCAAACTTTTATATATTTTTTCTTTTTTGAATCCAAATTTCAGAGCTCTTGTCATATAGGAATAAATCCTGAAGAAGTTTCCCTTGATTTTGAGCCGACAGTTTTTCCTGTGGCTATAGAGGGGAATCCTTATTTTGGCTATAGAGCCTCAGGAGAAACCCTCACAAGAGAGGAATACTTGTTAAACCCTACTTTGTACCTAGGGTTGGCTTCTCCTAAGAGAACAGCTCTCAAACTTGAGCGAGCGTTAGAACCGCCGGGAGGTCTACTCAATATGGAATGCAGAGCTTATGATGCAGTAGGATGGGGTGGGCCTGAGAATTGACGTCTCTAACCAGTTCCCAGGTGATACTGCTGACCAGCCACACGGTGAGAACGACTAGTATAGAAACTAAGCTATCTAACGATGCTTTGCTTGAGCAGATAACCAAAAGTATTGTAATCGTAATCGTAATCAAGATCCACCAGCACCTTGAATGTGCTGGCAGTTGGCTCTAGAATTTCAAGGAATGCAGCAGCCCAGGGGCTGAAGCAAACATTATTCTGATTTCAAGGCTTGTGGATATCCTAAGGATCGTCCATATTCCTTTGGTTACCTTAATCCCTACTTAATGAGGAAATGTTAAAAAGAAAGCCAATTTTGAGTACTTAATCCTCAGATTACTAAGCTATTTTTGAGTAAGGTTGTTTTTGTTTTGGACAGAAAGCCAACTTTCCGTCTTTCCCTTTTTTTCTCTTTTGTGAGGAAGATTGGTCCTGAGCTAACGTCTGTGCCAATCTTCCTCCATTTTGCATGTGGGATGCACCACAGCATGGCTTGGTGAGCAGTGTGTAGGTCTGCACCCAGGATTCGAATCAGCAAACCCTGGGCTGCCAAAGCAGAGCACATGAACTTAACCACTATGCCACCGGGCCAGCCTGAGCCAACTTTCTTCTTACCTACACTATTGGAAATGAATGATTAGTGACAATAATCGTCATTTACTGAGCATGTAATACGTCCCAAGCCCTTTGCATATTTTATTGCTCTATTTCTCAGAACCTTATAGCATACCAGGTGTGTTTACATTTTCTCCACCACACTCCTTTAAGGAAGCCCCCAGAGCACACTCATTTTTGACTTCACCATGCCTTCTGTCATTACATTAGCAGTAGATTAAAAGATAAGAAACATGCACGGGTCTTGACCTCTGGCAGGAGAATGTCTAAGGTCTCCAAGACAAATGGCTTAATGTTTGTTTTTGAGAGGCTCCCAGGGACAAAGACTCCACTACCTTCAGAAACTAGTCCTACTGTTTATTAATATCTAATCAATGATATGCATTTATTTTATTGGGCTTTTTATTTATTGGTTGATTGCTGTGTTACTTTACTATAAAATAAAGTTCTTCGTGTTTAGCTAAAATAGTTTTTACTTCAAATCTACTTTTTAAATTTAGCCTTCTATGGACTTCCTCATACACTGAAGATGGTAATTGTCAACTATTAGCATTTTCTTCTTCAATTTAAACATCCTCAATTTATTTATTGCATTAAAAATATTTAGTAAGTTTTACTTTTTCCCCAGTTCCTCTCTAGGTTCAGTTTACTGGGTAGTCTACTGAAAAGATGACTTCAGAAGTCCTGTGTGGTATAGAATCATCTTTTTACTGTATTCAACACGAGTCAAATCTACATTAGATTTGTGTTCGGTCTGGTCTAGAATCCAAACCTTTCCTTCCTCCCTCCTTCCCCCTCTCTCCCTATTTTCACCTGTCTATTCTTTTTTTAGAGAGATAACCATGTACCTGGCATTGTGAACTTTTTAATATCGGCTTATTTAATCCCTACAACTCTGCATGGTAGGTATTATTTCCATTTTACAAATGAGGAAACTGAGACCTAAACAAATTGAGTAACTTGTCTAAGATCACACAGCTAGTAAGAGTAGAAGAGCCAGGATTTTGACCCAGGGTTGTCTGGCTGCAAATCTCTTTCTCTAGCTGCTGTGTCTGACAATTAATGCATCCAATTAATGCATCCTAGCATCAGTTTGATTTTTAAATTATATCTGTAATCAACTGTACAATAAAAATGTAATAGAAACATCTATCAATTATAACAAATATCCATTCCTTTAGTCACCAACTATGCCCAAACTCTGTGGTTTCTTCCCATCCTGTAGTAGAAATATAATACCACTGTATACATATTTTTTGAAATTTTACTTTTCTAGTTTATAATTCCTTATTAGCACTTTTCATTAAAATTCTCCGATTGCTTTTCCTAATGGGGATCTGCTGTTTCACTAAATTAGTGTGCGATTCCTAGTTAGCCACTCTCCTACCAGTGGTTGTTTGGATTACTTACAGGTTTTAATTACAAAATACTATGTTCAAATAAGTTATTTTTTTCCCTTTTGAATTATTTCTTTGATGTGCATTCCTGTAAATCAAGGGGTAGTAACCATTTGCGGTGTGAACTGCCGAATCGCTCTGCAGAAAGCTCCCCTCCCCCCCTTTACAGTGACACCCTCAGTGTTAGAAACAGCTAATGAAAAGCCAAGTGGTAATGGCTTAGCTTGTATTTCTTTAATTATTAGTGAGACTGATCTATTTTTAAGTATTTATTTGTTTTCTGGAGTAAATTTTCTATTCATAACCTTGAATTATTTTTCAATTGGATCCTTTATAAATTCCTATCAGCTACCTCTATATACAGGATGTAAAAGCTTTATAGATTACCTATTTATTATTATTTTCCCATTGTGTTGTTATGTATTTATAGACATATGTATTTATTGAGTTACTTAAAATGATTTATTTGGCAGATATTTATAACTGCTATGCAATCAATCAGCTTGGAACGCTCTTCTGTTAGAGCTCCACACTTGCTTCAAATCTTGGTTCAAATGTCCCTTCCTCGGAGAAGCCGTGCCTGACCACTTAAAAAAATATCCATCCTCCCTCCTTAAATCACTCTCTGTTCTGTTACTTTATTGTTTTTTATCACAGCACATGCCAGCTGGCATAAAGATTGTATTTGCTCATTATCTATATCCTCCACTAGAATGAAACACTCCACAAGATAAGGACTTAATTGTTTTCAGGGCTGTGTCCTCAGTGCCTAGCACACAGAAGGTGCTCAGTAAATACGACTGAATGAATGAATGAAACTTTGACATTGAGAATTTCCTCTGTTGCTTCAGCAACAAGAAAAGATCTTTCCTCTGCAACTGAGGCAATGCTCCACTCCATTTGCTTCTGGTTGATTTTGGTTAGCTTTCAAGTATTTTACTCTTTCCTCATCTGAAAATGTTTTGTGTTACAGCATGAATCTTTGACCAACATTTTCCAGACTTTTGCTGAACCCGTATCAATCTATTTTTATAGCTTTATTTCTATATTCTAAACTTTGCATTGGTGTTTGTGATGGCCATTTAATTATAATATGGCTTAAGATTTTATAGGATCAAGTCCCCTTGAGCCATTTTCCATCCTCAATAGTTTCCTTGAGATTCTTACCCCTATCTTTTCCACATAATTTTATGATTTCTGTGAGATACCATATTGAGATAATTGGTATTGTATTACATCTAAAAATCAATTTAGGAAGGCTCGTCATCTTTCCTATCTTAAATCTATCAGCCCAGAGAGAGACCTTATGTTTCCTTATTCGTGTTGCCTTTTCCTTCTGCCATTAGTTTGGTAATTCCGTGTATGTAGAGCTCTTATCACTCTTACTAAATATTTGATTTTTATTGTTGCTTTTGAAAATATGTTCTCTTTTTTCAATGCATTTTTGGTTTGTTAATAAAATCATGAGACAAAATTATTTTTTTGTGAATTTATCTTGTAATCTGTAACCTTCCTAAAATTGTTTATAAACTAATATTTTTGATGATTTTCAAAATATTAGTTTCCATTTGCAAAGAGTGATTTTAAAAATCTCTTATATTTATTCTTTGTACTTCTTTGTCCTCTTGCAATCGTAGACCCACTTAAATTATATTATATAGAAATGTTCATGGGAACATCCTCAATTTGTTCCAAGTTTTAAGGAGAACTCTTCTAGAATTTCTTCATTAAAAATAATGTTGGCTCTGGGGCTGGCCCCGTGGCCAAGAGGTTAAGTTCGCGTGCTCTGCTTCGGTGGCCCAGGGTTTCACTGGTTTGGATCCTGGGCAAGGACGTGGCACTGCTCCTCAGGCCATGCTGAGGTGGCATCCCACATAGCACAACCAGAGGCACTCACAACTAGCATGTACAGCTATGTACTGGGCGGGGTTTGGAGAGAAGAAGAAAGAAAAAGCCGGCCGGTGGTGCAGCGGTTAAGTGTGCACGTTCCGCTTCTCGGTGGCACAAGGTTCGCCAGTTTAGATCCCAGGTGCGAACATGGCACCACTTGGCCAAAGCCATGCCATGGTAGGCGTGCCATGGATAAAGTAGAGGAAGATGGGCATGGATGTTAGCTCAGGGCCAGGCTTCCTCAGCAAAAAGAGGAGGATTGGCAGTAGTTAGTTCAGGACTAATCTTCCTCAAAAAGAAAGAAAGAAAGAAAGAAAGAAAATTGGCAACAGATGTTAGCTCAGGTGCCAATCTTAACCAAAAAAATAACTAATGTTGGCTCTGGTTTGGAAAAATATTCTTTACTGTGTTGAAGAAAAACTCTTCTCTATTTTGTGGGTCTTTATTAAGAATATAAAAATCTATCAAATGTGTGTAAAGTATCATGACTTTTCTGTTCTTCTATATTTAAATAATGACTTACCTTGACAGTTTCTTTAATTTTATATTAAGCTCTCTATATTTTGCCTGCCATGATTCTAGGAATTTAGCAATTATTGTCACAAGTAAGATTAATCTAGAATTTTCTTTCTTGCATTGTTTTTGTCAGGCTTTACAATCCAGACAAATTATTTGCTTCGTAAGATTAGGAAAACAAAACGTTTTTCCGTATTTAAAAGAAAACATTACATGAAACAGAGATAATTCTTAGAGTAGCTGAAAAACTGTCCAGTAAAAGTCGTAACTGTCCTTTTCTTTATGGAACTCTTGGATAAATTGTTCTGTTTTCAGTTTCTGATGGAGCCTGTTTTGCTTCTTTGCATTTTTGTTAAAGTCATTTATTTAATTTAGAGTTTCCCAGTTATTAAAGAAAACTCATATATCATCTTTCTCAATAATATTTTACTATTCTTCCTATTAGTTGATGTAACACTTTTTAGGTTTCCAATTTTATCCTTCTCAAAAAAATAGTTGTCCAGTGATTTGCCTGTTTTGTCATTCTTTTTGAAGAATCAGCCAAACTCTTTTTAAGCCCTTCAAATTATTTAACATTTTTCTAGTTTATTTCTCTTTTTTGGTTTATTTTTCCTGTCCCTTTTTTATATTTAAAAAGAATTTAGACGTAATTCATTACATTCCTCATTTTCATCCTTGCTAACAGAAGCATTTAGATCTCTAAATTTTTCTCTGGTTTCTTTTTAGAAGTTACTCCAGAATGATTGGATTAACTTCTGTCTTTATAACACTACAATGCTTTCTCACATTCAGCTTGCAAACAAGCTATTAAAATTATGAAAATTTTGGATTTGGATTCTTAGGTTATTAGTTGGAAACATAGAGAAGAATCAGGGCTCTATAGAGAAGAAAACATAGAGAAGTATAAGGATAAAAGGAGTAGTACCCTTGATAATCACTCTAGAGATCAACACTCCTAACTCCAAAATGTAGTCACTGTTTCTATTCTATTTGCTTCTGCACACATAGCTGACACCAGGCAGATTGCCAAGAATGCCAAATGCATGGTGTGAAAATAAAAATTCGCCAAGGTTGATCCAAGTGTGGATAGAGTTGACTCTGTCGTCCTTCAGTTACGCTGTATCTGTGCCTGAGAGTCTTCAGCAAACGCCCGGGTTGCAGGGACTGTAAAGCGAACATTTACTTACATTACTGCACGCCTTAGCCTCCCTGGCATTTCCCTGCCTCACGTACCTGGAATCTGCAGCCTTGAGAGCCACGTTGTTAAAATCAGTTGTCCTTATTTCAGAGGTTTTATCGCTCATCTCTTTAGATGTATTTGTCTCATTTTCCTCTGGAGTCACAGTAGTATGAAAACATTTTTCACCTTCAAAATTCAGTGTTATGTTTGAGATGGTGACAGAGTTTGAAGATTCTTTTAACTCATTCTTTGTTTTTGAATCTTGTGGACACTCAGGCTTCAGAATGTTTTCCAGTTTTTCCTTTGAAAATAATAAGTGGCAGCAAATCAGGTAACAGAACACGAGCATACAGAGACAGATTCTTTGTGGAGCAGGATCTAAAACAGTGGTTGTTTCATTCATGTACACTGAGCGCCCTCCAGCACGCAGGCGCGGGAATGAGGGCGTGAGGCTTCCTGTTGCATGGCCATTGGGAAGAGGCCACGTGGGCGTTGAGCTGCCAGTGAGGGCACCTGACACAGCACATTCAGAAGCTCATGTGATCGTGTACACCAGTGTCACCTCACACAAGAAAATTAGTACTTAATTACAGCATTCCTCTCCCTGAAAGTTTTCTGGAAACGCTTTGCCACCTTCTGCGCAGTCTGAGGTTGCTCTTGATTTAAGAGCGTCTAATAGGTGACAGGAGTTGGAGGTTCATAGGAATACAAAGAGTTTGTTTTTCAAAAGGCTCAGAACCTGTGTCTAAAACTTATTGCCCTAAAATCTTTCCCGTTTTCCTAATTTCCTGGTTTCTGTTAAGGCACCACTTCTCCTAGTTGCTCACTGCCTTCCTCAGAATCTCTCTCAGGCTTCAGAGAACTGGCCAGCCGGTCCTAGAGACCCTGTCTCCACAACATCCCTCGCATCTGCTTCTCTTCCTTTCATTGCCACTGCCTAGTCCGTCACCTCTATTGCATTCCCTTGAAAATCATGCAATAATCTTCTTCCTTAAAGATAAAACATTTTTTCTGACAATACAAGTATACATAGTTATTGTAGAATATGTAGAAAATCCTGTAAGATATAAAGTGAAAGGAAGAACATTATTGCTTGCTTGATGCCACTGGCCAGAAATAACTACTCTTATGGCACATTTCATTCTGTTCTTTTTGTCCATTTATTTATTTTGTATGTGTTTACTTTGTGATCATATTGCAGTTCTGTATCCTACATTTTTCACCTAATGACTTATTATAAGCGTTTTCCTCATCTAATTAAAAGTCATGTAAAACTACTTAAATTTTTGCTAATTAAAATTTATTTTTATTGTAGGTAACAGAAAATTCAGAAAAATGTAAAGAAAAAGACATGAATTGTCTGTTATCCCACAATCTAGAAATAAACTGCCGTTATGAATATGACTTTTTCCCTTTCTATTGTCTATGTTCATGTAAATATATTTTTATATAATAGGGATCATATTCATTTTTTAGTCAACTTTATGTCATGAACATTTCACCAAGTAAAGAAAAATTCTTCAACAATTTTAAAATTTAACATGAACATTTCTCCAAGTAAAGAAAAATTCAACAATTTTAATGTCTACAGAGCAGTCATTCATTTAACAAATATTTACTGAGTGGCTATGATCTTGCCAGTTACTATGGTTGCTCCAGAACAAGATAAGTATAGTACCTGCCCTTCAAGGATTTTAATTCGTTTATCCATCCCCTGTCGTGAATGTTTAGGTTACTTCCATATTTTCATAAACATGGTATAGATGTGATATGATCAACATCTGTATAGCTATACCTTCATTTCTATGTCTGATTAATTCCTTAAGAAAAATTCCTAGAAGTGGAATCACTGAGTCAAAGGGTGTAAACATTTTTAGGTTCTTGATTCATAATGATTTCAGGAAAGTTTGCCCCCATTCTCACCCCTACCGTGAATCTATATGAATTTCAAGTTGACCGCACCTTTACTAATATTGACCGCTTTTATTCTTTTAATTAACAGTTTTATAGGTTAAATGTTTCCCTAGGTTTGCATTTCTTTGATTATTAGTAAAGTTTAACTTTTCCACTATATTCGTTAGTGGTTTCTTCTTCTGTGAAATGTCTATCCTTGTCCTTTGCCATTTTTCTAGTGTGGGACCACGGAGGTTTTCAGCAGTAGTTTTCAAACTTGTCTCTTTACCTACAACCCATCCTGTGATCAGATTCATCTTTTAAAAACATGGCTCCTTCATTCTCTCAGACGGAAGCCTTTGGTGGCTAAGGTTTGCCCAGAGAGTGAAGTCCACACTTCTTAATTTGGCATTCAAGGTTTCCAAGCAACTTTCTATCCTATATATCCTAATATTCTCCATGTATATTATACTCCAGCCAAACTGCACTAACCCTTTTTAGATAGGGCTCTGTGTTTTTCCATTTTCCGGCCTTTTCTAAAGCCACTCACCTTTTTTTCTTGGCATTTTATTCTCCTATTTCCGTCCTTACTTTTATCTATTGAAATTTCACCCATCCTTCAATGTACTGCATACTTTTATTTCATTTAAACCTCAAAATAGCCCTTACTTTACACTGCCTATTTCAGGAGACATCTGACAACTCCTTTACACCAGGGCTTGGGGATCCCTGAACCTTTAACATTATTAAAATTAGGTTACTCAGAGTAAATTCCATAGCATTTTGGTAATCAACGTCAGGTAGCTAACCAAGAAGCATGATCTTGATTACCACTCTTGTTCTTAGTTACCAGAGAGTGAGAGTCTTCCATGTCACATACCTCCTCCTCCTGCTTGGCCCTTAGTATGTCATCACCTTCAACCACCTCTGTGACCTCTGCGTGGTTTGTGACATCACAGAGGTCTCTGACTTCTGTGACAATTTTTACATCCGGAACCTCTGTGACCTCATTTTCTGGAATATCCGTGATGTCGGTGACATCGGTGTTGTCTGTGAATTCTGAGAAATCAATGCTTTCTATGGCATGTACGGTGTCTATATATGTGTACATGTGTTGGGGCTGTACAGCTGTGAAGGCAGCAATATCCATGATGTCCAGGGAGCTTGTGATCTCTGTGCTATTTGTGATTTCCGAGAAGCTTGAGAATTCTGACATTTTGGAAGCTTTGGCTTTCTCCTGATTCAAAAGGGAGATGAGTTCCACCCATTGACAAAATAAGGTGTCCTGTTCGTGCGCAGGGGCACAGAGCTGTAGGTAGTAGGCTCGGCCACTCACCAACTTTACTTTGAGGCGCATGTTCTCAGCATCGTGCACAGAAACAGTCACAAACTGCAGAGGGAGAAACCTGGAAAAAGACACAAATGTCATCTGGAGGCCTGATTGGAGACTGTCAATGGCGTTTCCTTTCATGTGGTGCAGCAGTCTCAAGAGTGAGACTCCAGAAAACAGGCTTGTCTCCCTGACCCGCCTGGTAGGTGAAGGCCAGGGCTGGGGCGGTACCTTCTTGTGGCTACCGTGTTCCCGGTCTGGTCCTTTGCTTGTGAGACCCCAGACTGATTTTTAGTACGTGTAATCAGGCTCCTGAGGGCCATCTCACCCAAATCATACTCCTAAGATTCTCATGAACTAAAAAATCAGAATATCAACTATTTACCATGAGAAGTTGTCCCATTTAGTTAGTCATGCAAAGCTGAGACTTAAAGAAGTTGAGTGATTCACTCTAGGTCATACAGCAAGCGAGTGGCTTGAGGTAAGACCAGAGCTAATGCTGATGGAAGCTGGGATGCTGAGGGGAGAGGGCCATGTTCTAGAGAGGCAGTTTATTATGAGTCTTCAATTCCTTAGGTTTAATTTTTTAAAAATTAACTGCCTGTTTGACTGCCAGGTTGTCATAAACTATTTTCCCAGACTTTAAGGACACGACTCTTTGTCATTTGCAGCAAGCAGTACAAATGAGATGCTTACTTGGAGCCACTGTCATCGGTGCTTCTATTTTCAGCTCCTTGGGGTAAAGCATAGCTTCTTAGAGATCCTTAACCCCTTCTCTTTGTAACTCACCTGGTGAGCACCAGTTTCTCTGGAGAAGGAGATGTCAGGAGACTTTGAAACAGGGGTTCTGTATCTTTCCGGGCTGCGGGTGTCGGATGTGCCAGCAGCATCACGTTGGGGGTCCCATGGCTGGGACTGGAAGAGCAGATGGCTACAGTCACCCAGTTGGCTTGGTTGTGAAGGTAAATGGATTCACCTCTCCTGTTGACCTAGAGCAGAGAACAGGAAGAGGAGTTTTCTGATACAGTGCATGGCCCTGAGAGCCTTGCTTGCCTGAGTAGTGTAGGAAATAAAGGAGAAATGAACCATGACCCATTTATGCAGTTGCTTGTTCTTATGAATTCTTGGAGATATCTCAGCGAACAGGCAGACACAGTCCCTGACCCCTGGGGGTCTCCCAGGGAAGGTGAACATCAAACAAGCATGTCATTGATGATTATTTTAAGAAGTGTTACCAAGTACAAGTTCAGGGTGCTGTGCTGTGAAGAACATAGCAGGAGACTTGACCCAGAGAGGGCTGCAGGCAGCGGTATGCTGGTAAATGCGTAACGACTGTCTCTTGGAAGATACATACACATAAGTGTATTATAAATTTTACTGATATAAAAGATGAGGAGCACATAATTTACAAATAATGATATACAATACTCTCTATTTTAAATTTCACATGCCCAATTGATTCTTACAGAAGTCTTCATTGGCCTTTGCCATACTCTTGAATCCATAACCTTAAGAACATAGATAATAGTAAAATGTAGTAAAATAATAGGAATCATGAGTTTGGAGTATTTGTTGCCTTTGTTTTGAATATAATTTGTTTGTAAGTTTATACTATTTAATTTTTAATAGTAGCTGTGTTTAACAACTGACTTGCAAACTTCCTGAATACTTGCCCATTGGCTGGCTCCAGCACACCCTGGACAAAGGGTCAGAGAACTCTCCCCTGAAGAAGAGACCTCTAGCTGAGACCTGAACAATGTGAGGGAGAAACTGGCTGGGTGGACAAGAGATCTTTACAGACAGAGGCACAGCATATGCAAAACCCCCAAAGTCCAAGAATCTTGGCCAGTAAAATCTCTGCCAGTTGGAAGTTGAGGAGACTGGAAAGTGGGTAGACAGGGATGTGAAGGAAGCCAGAGAGGGGCAACGCCTGGTTTCTCAGCTGTAGATTAACTGGTTTAAAAAAATTAATCACTTAAAAACAAGTATACTTCCGAAGAAATCCTGAGAAAAAAGAACAAAGCTGGAGGTTTCACAATCCCTGATTTCAAAATATACTACAAAGCTATAGTAATCAAAACAGCATGGTACCAGTACAAAAACAGACATACAGACCAATGGAACAGGACTGAAAGCCCAGAAATAAAACCACACATCTATGGACAACCAATTTTTGACAAAGGAGCCAAGAACATATAATAGAGAAAGAAAGGAAAGTCACTTCAGTAAATGGTGTTGGGAAAACTGGACAGCCACATGCAAAAGAATGAAACTAGACCATTATCTTACACCATACACAAAAGTTAACTCAAAATGGTGGCCGGCCTGGTGTCACAGTGGTTAAGTGTGCATGTACCACTTCGGCAGCCCGAGGTTTGCTGGTTGGGATCCCAGGTGTGGACATGGCACCGCTTGGCATGCCATGCTGTGGTAGGCGTCCCCCATATAAAGTAGAAGAAGATGGGAACAGATGTTAGCTCAGGGTCAGTCTTCCTCAGAAAAAAGAGGAGGATTGGCAGTAGTTAGCTCAGGGCTAATCTCCCCCCCGCCCCCAAAAAAAATTAACTCAAAATGGATTAAAGACTTGAATGTAAGACCTGAAACCACAAAACTTCTAGAAGAAAACGTGGGTGGTACGCTCTTTGACATCGGTCTTAGCAGTATCTTTTTGAATATCATGTCTCCTCAAGCAAGGGAAACAGAAGAAAAAATGAACAAATGTGACTCCATTAGACTAAAAAGCTTCTGTACGGCAAAGGAAACCATGAACAAAACGAAAAGACAATTCACCAACTGGGAGAAAATATTTGCAAATCATATATCTGACAAGAGGTCAATTTCCAAAATATATAAAGAACTCATACAACTGAATAACAAAAAAAATGAACAACTCAATCAAAACATGGGCAGAGGATATGAACATTTTTCCAAAGAGATACAGATGGCCAACAGGCACATGAAAAGATGTTCAACATCACTAATTATTAGGGAAATGCAAATCAAAATTACAATGAGATATCACCTCATGCCCATCAGAATGGCTTTTATTAAAAAGATGAGAAATAACAAGTGTTGGAGAAGACGTGGAGAAAAGGGAACTCTCATTCACAGCGGGTGGGAATGCAAACTGGTGCAGCCACTGTGGAAAAACAGTATGGAGATTTCTCAAAAAATTAAGAATAGAACTACCAAGTGATCCAGCTATTCCACTTCTGGATATTTATCCAAAGAACCTGCAAACATGAATTGGAAAAGATATATGCACCCCTGTGTTCATTGCAGCATTATTCATAATAGCCAAGACTTGGAAGCAACCTACGTACCCCTCAACAGATGAATGGATAAAGGAAATGTGGCATATATATATATATATATAAATGGAATACTATTTAGCCATAAAAAAGATGAGATCGTCCCATTTGAGACAACATGGATGGACCATGAGTGTATTATGCTAGGTAAAGTAAGGCAGACAGAGAAAGACAAATACCATATGATTTCACTCATATGTGGAAGATAAACAAATAAGCACATAGATACAGAGAGCAGATTGTAGTTACCAGAGGGGAGGGGAGGTGGGTAAGGGGGGCAAAAGGGGAAGGGGCACATGTGTACAGCCACAGATGGAAACTAGAGTTTTGGTGGTGAACATGATGCAGTCTATATAGAAACTAAAGTATAATAATGTACACCTGAAATTTACGTAATGTTATAAACCAATGTGACCTCAATAAAAAACAAAACAAAACAAAAACACAAATATACTAAGAAAGAGGTTAGAGCCCATAGTATTGATTACCTACCCAAAGCCATGCCACTTTTCTTCCTGATTAACAGGATTCTGTATCCATCCCTGAGGAATGGTGCCCCAGCTCAGGGCTTAAATCCTGATTAACCCAAGCCAGTCATGGTGATCCCATCCCCTTGCCAGTGATTGCTTTCAGCAGGGACATGTGACCCAGGCCTGCCGATGAGACACTAGCGGGGGTCTCCCGGTGGCTCTGGCACAGGATTTCTCAGCCTCACAAAGAGCTGCAAGGATGAGACGCATCTCTTCTGTTGCTGGAAGCTCTCATTGTCCTGTTTGCACGTGATGTCCTGAGAGGAGCTAACTTGAGGGTGATAGAGCAAAAAGAGAGAACCTGGGTCCTCGATGACTCCCCACGAGTGAGCTGATGCCCTGTGGCTCTTTCACTCTCTCTGAGATAACTGTTGTTCTTTTTCATTTAAACTTGTTGAGTCAGGAACCTTGGTAACTTGCTGGCAAAGACATCCCAGCCATGAGAGGTTGTGCATGTTGATGAGAATAACTTATCCAATTATCACATCAGGCCATGTCTGGGCTATAGAATGCTAATTACCTCCCCGAGTGCTCATTAGAGCATGCAAAAGGTTATTTGAAAAGGGTGCAAGAAGAGTATGAAAAGTCAAATAAGACTATTAGTAGAAAAGAAGCATATGTCAGGTAAAGTACATCAAAGGATGACTGACTGATTCCATGTGTTCTGAGGCATCACTTAAACATTAGCGTTCTTCCAGGCATCGCCTCCCACCTATGGTGTTCTGGAGGCGATGAGGTGTCCCTCGTACCTGGGTCCCAGGGTAGAGCACATGTTTATGGGAGACGGAAGAAGTGCCTGATGTTTTCCCTGCTGCCCCTCCGTGGAATCAGCCGAGGAGCTTCTTGAATGGGCTTGTTTCCTGTTAGACTTGGTTGTGGCATTTCCATGAAGTTTAGGGGTGTGGCTCACACCATTGAACTCATTTCCCTATTTCTTCGTCTGAATATTTTAATGTTGAATGTTTAGAGGAAAGTTAGAACTGCTGCTCCCAAATGCACTGAAATGTAGTTTCATTCATAATGTGGGCACATTTTTATGAGAAGGAAACTTTTCTCCCTGACACAATTTGACGTTTATGTTTTACCTTCAGGACTAAAAGCCAAAATTCATTTTAATCCCTCATTTTGTCATACATGTCAGTCTTTAAAATGTCTTCTAAGTCTAAGAAAGGAATTATCTGAATGCTTTCCTGTGGCAAGATATTCTAAAAATGGCTATAATCTCTTCATGTAATTTTGGGAAGATTATGATGGAATGACAATTACATTGGAGCTAGGACAGAATTCCTAGGTAAGAATTTGTTGAGAAAGCTTGAGATACTTTTCCTTTAAGTTATAATTATTTTAAGTTGTTTAAAGCTACGAACTATTGTCTTTAATTGTATCATACCTTCCGTTGCCACATTACAACAATTCTCCTCCCAGTCTTTTCAGTTGTCTTTGGGAAAATTAATTACTGAAGTTATTGGAACATAAGTCAGTGCTTAAATGTTATTTACCTGGATAAAATTGCTCTCTAATATGGGAGGAGATACAAAAGGGGCATACTCTCCTTCGTCCAACATGTTCTGAAGCCCTCCTGGATCTTGGGAGCGTGGGACGTAGATGGCATCTTGCTCATTGATCCTCGTGGTAGACTTCCTGTTGCTTTTCTTCATTGTGCTTACACAAAAACATCAGCAAATTGAGGAAATGGAAATACAGTGAACAGATACAGAGGAATTTTAATATAATAATTGTTACCTCACTTATTCACTAATTCAACCCATTTTATCAACATCTATGATATGGCAGGCACTGGAGATAGAGTTGAACAGGACTGATAAGATCCCTGCCCTCATAAAGCTTTCACCCTATGGGAAACAGAGGAAGCAAGTAAAAAAAATGTTGGATGATAACAGCTGCAAAGCCACCAGAGAAGATCCATGTAGGAAAAAGTGCCTAGGGTGTGGGGCTGGCAACACTAATTAATTAGGGTGGTTAGGAAAGGCCTCTCTAGGAGGCCTCAAAATGTAGGACCCAAGTCCCCCAAACCATTCTTTTCTGGCTTCCCAATTAATGGTACCACTATCCTTTCCATTTTGCAGGGTTCTCAAGTCTTTTTTTATAAGCAGGGTATCAAAACTATACTAAACTGATAACATTTCTTCCTGACCATTCACCCATGACCAAGGCTTAGCTCTTGGTTGGGAGGTAAATAGTGGATATCTGTCTAATCAACTGCTTCAACAGACAACAGTGACTCTACGTCATTGGTTTCACCGAAATCATAGGATTCCAAGAAGGGAACAAGGCCCCAGAGTGTAATTTTGTTTAAATGTTCAAAAGATCACCCTTCCTTCTTCACAAACTCCATGCCATTTAAAGGAAGGTCCTTAGCTGGCAAGCAGTAGCTGACTGTACATATTTCCACCTAAGTCCTTTCTCAGATACTTTTTTTCCCCCAGTACAAGCTAAAGGGTAAGCAGTGAACCTCTCTCATTGGTGTCCCAGCCAGGGCCATGGGATGCAGAGACCACCATGGCCTGACGTCCTATGAGCATGACTCTGGGCACGGTGAGTGTCGGAATCCCCCATCAGAGCTTCTGCTGGTGGCAACTCAATACCTCCCTTTAGCACCTCTTTTACGTGAACATAGGGTAAGTAAAATGGGTCAAGAAGAGCGGGAAAGTGAAATAGTCCAGAGAAGCCAAAATGTAAAAAGAATGAGACAAAATAAAGAGCATTCGGGGGTGGGGGGAAGAGGTAAAACAACAATCACCACCACCTAAAACAGAGAGGATGGAAAACAATAATCAACAAAATTTACTTAGTGCCTGTTATGTGGCAGGTGATAAAGCCTTTACATGCACAATCTAATTTAATTCTGGTGATGCTATGAAATAGCACTATCAGGATGCTCTTTCTGTATACCATGCAACTGAGGCTTGGAGAAGGAAAGTAATTTACCCGAGATCACACAGCTTGTAAGTCTCACACCAGGAACCAAACCCTCATAATCTGACTAGTGGAGCTTATGCCATTGCCCGATGTTCGATCCTATCTTGAATGCTTGGAAAGACAGATGTGAGAGTTGGTAAGGATGAGAAAGGTCAGGATGGGTCAGGATGGGAAAGAGAAAAAAGGAGGGAGAACCAAAGAAGATAGAGGGTGTCCTTCCTCTTGCTCTTCCTATTCTCTTCCCTTTCTGAATAACTTAGTCCTAAATCCATTAGCTGAGACTCTGCACTTAGGGAGTGGGAGCCATGGCTCAGAACCCAAGGGAGGCAAGAGGGCATCCATTGCCAGGAGAGGAAGGTGCAGCCCAGTGTAAGAAATCAGAGCCGAGCAGGGAGAGGAGGGTGTCCGAGTGAGAGAGAGAGGGTGGTGGAAGAGATGGGCAACCGGTTACGTATGGGGAAATTGATCTAATGAAATAGGAGACATGAGAATCTATACTGATATAAATAAATGAATAAATTAAAAGTTTGATGAGAAAAAGAATATTTACATAGTTCCAAGTACCGTCCACCAACATAATTTCAAAGGGGGAAAAGGTAACTTTATAGTGAAGCCACGCAGACAGCATCTTAATGAAGTGAAGAGTGAACACTGTCAGTAATGGGACCAATCAAAATGGTGTACCACCATGGAGGATGCAATGAGAAGCACGCAGCATCCTTCAGTGATGTTCCTCCCAAAGATGCATGACAGGAATGCAATCGTTAGGAAACATCAGACAGATCCACATTGAGGGACATTCTACAACATAACTGGCCTGTGATCTTAAAAAATGTCAAGCCATGAAATTCAAAGAAAGACTACAACGCTGTCTCAGACTGAAGGAGACTAAAGAGACAGGACAACTAAATGCAATGAGTGATTCTGACCTGGAAACTTGAGCTGTGCAGGCCATTACGTGAACAAGTGGTGAAATCTGTATGGGGTCTCAGGATTAGATGTGGTAATGTGCGGTGTTCAAGTCCTAGTTTTGATGGTTATATTTTGTCTATGTAGGAGAATGTCCTTGATTGTAGGAAACACAAACTAAAGTTTTGGGAGGTAACAGGGCATTAAGGTGGCAAATTAGTCTCAAAAGACTAAGTAAGGAAAGAAAGTTCTTTGTACTGTACTTGTAATATTTCTGTAAGTTTGTGATTGCTTAAAAAAATGAATGGAAATAATAATACAAGGAAAGAGGAAGTAGAAGACGGTATAGAGGAGAGGATGAGCGAGGGGAGATGGACGAATTCTGAGGGTTAGGCTTTGAGTGCAAAAGGCTTTATTTAGCCACCTAAGGTTTCCAAGGAGAGAGCAATGGAAGAATCCTCACAGTGACTGGATGGTAGGAAAAAAGCACATAATAGCCCATTGTCATCTATGTTTTCTCTTCTCCATGACTTATCCAGTAGGACAAGGCATTTATTCCATCGTTGCTTGGTGGCTGAAAGACAATGAAGCTGGCTTAGAGAACCAGAGGACACAGCAAGTTCTCAAATGTCAGTTGAATTCTTTGGGGCCTAAATATATGGGGATCTCCTAGAATATGACAAGAAAATCATTAGAAAAGAGGCATTTTTTTTATGAGTAGGGTGTGGAGGAGAAAGGAAAGCAAAGGTCAGCACCCTTAGGGTCAGGGTTACAAGCAATATCACAGCAACCGTTCACCCTTCCTTTTCCAGAATGACTTCCTTTTCCAGCTATGATGCCTTATGCTTTTGTCCCTGTCAGCTCAGACTCTTTCATATCAGTTCTCGTGTCCTCCCTTGAGAGCTGGAAAAGTTGATCAATGTTAGCATCTTTGTATCTTTGGTACATTGAGTTCCCACAGAGGGAAAGAGGAAAAGAAAGGCTGGAAAGTGAAGTATGTGGAAAAGGAAGAGAGAAAGGAAGAAAGAGACACTGGGCAGGAGAGGATGTGGCAATGTAGCTCAGCATGGTCTCATCCATGTGTCTCACCATATCTTACCTTACCTTGGGGCCAAGCGACATTCCTCTCTTGGAGACAAAGTTTTTAACTCACTTCAGTTTGGGCTTCCTCCTTTTCATGGTGAAGTCTTTTGTGAAGGAAACAAAAAAAGAAAATAAAGTGTGTACAAAGGAAGAAAATTTCCATACTAAACCTTACTCTTATTTCATACCTGAGGTCCATGACTTAGAAAGAGTTCTTCTAACTAAACTAGGTGGGTGAAGTGGTCAGAGGGCTGCTGTCTATACTTGAGCTGAGCCGTATGTTGATGATCCTAACCATGGTCTTTTGGTGAGTGGAACCAGACAGTCCTGGGTCCATAGCTCATAGTTGGCCTGAAACTGCCAAGTGGTGAAATCCTGGGCTTCTATGGCCATTGGAGATATTTGATAATATGACAAAGGAAGTAATATAGACTCAAATAACCATTGTGCAATGGAGGGTCATAGAAACCTGAGTTATTTTCTTCCTGTAAAAAGCCGAAGTAGCCTATACAACTCTCTGACTTACCAGTTGGTAGTTGTTGTGTGTATGTATACACTTACATATGTGTACGCTCACTATTTTGTCACTTGTGTATTGTTCTCACACCGTATTGTGGTTGCAGTCACTATAGACAATCCTTTCTCCTCTCCATAAAATTCTGACTTAACTCCTTCAGGAATACCTGGACCAGGTGAATTACAACTATAATCACTGTCAACATTCAGGTGCTATGAGGCCAGTATGGAAACTGGCATGACGGAAATGTAATGGACTCTGGAGTCAGACGCATCCAGGTTCATATTTAGGTTCTGTCACCTGATAATTTTGTGACCTTGGACACATTACTTAACATCTCTGAGCTCAATTTCCTCATCTATAATGTGAGGATAAAACTACCCAATTCAGTGCAGTGTTGGATGACTGACAAGCTGATGTATAGAAGACACTGAACACGGTGCTATCACATAGTGGGCTCCGAAATGATGCCTGTATTGGCCTATCACACATGACCCTGTGTTGATAATCTACCCAGCATTTACTGGGCTGGGTTCCCTCCTGATCACTACTAGTTTCATATTTCCCAAATTTCGTCCATTCTAAGAAACATATTTTTCCTCAGCTTAACAACTCTGAAATAGAAGGTGATGTCATCACTCCCCTCCAGTGGAGTGCAAACTGAATCGTGGTTGTTCATATTAAATTATGTATATTGATTGTACCACACGGGTTGCATTTAATTACCATTCAAAATGTGTTCCTAATGGGTACCTCAAAACCTATCGTTGACACCTTCTGGAAAGGCTAAGAAAGTTCCAGGACAAAACTTGGAGAGTGCATGTCAAAGGCTTGGAAGAAGGTCCCAGAGACTAGAGTGGAGACCTCCTTTAAGAAATGAACAGAGGGTGATGACACAGAAGGTAACAGACAGATATCGTGTGGAAAAATTGTAATAAGAAAGAATTCAGTTATATAATTAGCAGCATTTGTTTTCATGTCATTCAGTTAATTTATTTAGCAAATTTCTGTGTGGTTAAACCAGTAAAAGTGAACAATGTCTCAGTAAGTGAGTACAGGGTGAGAGTATTGTGGAGTGATTACATTTTATACCATCTTAACCAAACAAATATTTTAAAACATTTGACAAGGTCATTGACCTATATCAAACATTTTTGTAAAAATGTTATTTTGTTTATGTCGTAATAGTTTATAATGTGAAATTTCAGTTCCTACATTATTATTTGTCAGTCACCACATATATGTGCCCCTTTGCCCCTTCCCCTCTGGTAACCACCAGTCTGCTCTCTTTGTCCATGTGTTTATCTTCCACATCTGAGTGAAATCATACAGTGTCTTCCTCAGTCTGGCTTATTTGGCTTAATGTAATACCCTCAAGGTCCATCCATGTTGTTGCAAAAGGGATGATTTTGTCTTTTTTTATGGCTGGGTAGTATTCCATTGTATATATATACCACATCTTCTTTATCCACTCATCAGTTGATGGGCACTTGGGTTGCTTCCACGTCTTGGCTATTGTGAATAATTCTGCAATGAACATAGGGGTGCATATGTCTCTTTGGATCGTTGATTTCAAATTCTTCGGGTAAATACCCAGTAGTGGGATAGCAGGGTCATATGGTATTTCTATTTTTAGTTTTTTGAGAAATATTTTCCATAGTGGCTTACCAGTTCGCATTTCCACCAGCAGTGTAAGAGGGTTCCCTTTCCTCCACATCCTCTCCAACATTGCTTATTTTTTGTCTTGGTGATTACAGCCATTCTAACAGGTGTAAGGTGATATCTCATTGTAGTTTTGATTTGCATTTCCCTAATGATTAGTGATGTTGAACATCTTTTCATGTGTCTGTTGCCCATCTGTATATCTTCTTTGGAAAAATGTCTGATCATATCCTCTGCCCATTTTTTGATCAGGTTGTTTGGTTTTTTTTGTTGTTGAGTTGTATGAGTTCTTTATATATTTTGGAGATTAATTCCTTGTCAGATATATGATTTGCAAATATTTTCTCCCAGTTGGTGGGTTATTTTTTTGTTTTGTTCTTGGTTTTCTTTGCTTTTTAGGAGCTCTTTAGTCTGATGAAGTCCATTTTTTTTATTTTTTCTTTTGTTTCCCTTGCCTGAGTAGACACAGTATTTGAAAAAATGCTGCTAAGACCAACGTCAAAGAGTGTACTGCCTATCTCTTATTCTAGGAGTGTTATGATTTCACGTCTTACATTCAAGTCTTTAATCCATTTTGAGTTAATTTTTGTGTATGGTGTAAGATGGTGGTCTGTGTTCATTCTTTTGCATTTGGCTGTCCAGTTTTCCAACACCATTTATTGAAGAGACATTACTTTCTCCATTGTAAATTCTTAGTCCCTTTGTCGAAGATGAGCAGTCCATAGATGTGTGGTTTTATTTCTGGGCTTTCAGTTCTGTTCAATTGGTCTGTGTGTCTGTTTTTGTACTGGTACCATGTTGTTTTGATTACTATAGTTTTGTAGTATATTTTGAAGTCAGGGATTGTGATGTCTCCAGCTTTGTTCTTTTTTCTCAGGATTGCTTTAGCTATTTGGGGTCTTTTCTTCCCTCATATGAATTTTAGGATTCTTTGTTGTATTTCCATGAAGAATGTCATTGGGATTCTGATTGGGATATCATTGAATCTGTAGGTTGCTTTAAGTAGTATGGATATTTTAACTATGTTTATTCTTCCAATCCATGAGCATGGAATATCTTGCCATTTCTTTATGCCATCTTTGATTTCTTTCAATATTGTCTTATAGTTTTCAGTGTATAGGTCTTTCACCTCCTTGGTTAAATTTTCCTGGATATTTTATTCTTTTTGTTGTGATTGTAAATTGGGTTGCATTCCTGAGTTCTCTTTCTGTTAGTTCATTATTAGAGTATAGAAATTCAACTGATTTTTTATAAGTTGATTTTATACCCTGCAGCTTTGCTGTAGTTGTTGATTATTTCTAATAGTTTTCCAATGGATTTTTTGGGGTTTTCTATGTATAAAAACATGTTTGCAAACAGCAAGAGTTTCACTTGTTGCTTGCCAATTTGGATGCCTTTTATTTCTTTTTCTTGCCTAATTGCTCTGGCCAAAACCTCCAGTACTATGTTGAATAAGAGTGGTGAGAGTGGGCACCCTTGTCTTGTTCCTGTTCTCAGAGGGATGGCTTTCAGTTTTTCCCCACTGAGTATGATGCTGGCTGTGGGTTTGTCATATATGACCTCTATTATGTTGGGACGTTTTCCTTCTATACCCATTTTATTGAGAGTTTTTATCATAAATGGATGTTGGTTCTTGTCAAATGCTTTCTCTGTGTTTATTGAGATGATCACGTGGTTTTTATTTCTTATTTTAATGTGGTATATCACACTGATTGATTTGTAGATGTTGAACCATCCCTGTATCCCTGGTATAAATCCTACTTGATCATGGTGTATCTTCCTTTTAATATAATGCTGTATTCGGTTTGCCAATATTTTGTTTAGGATTTTTGTGTCTATGTTCATCAGCGATATTGGCCTGTAATTTTCCTTCTTTGTGTTGTCTTTGTCTGCCTTTGGGATCAAGGTGAAGTCGGTCTCATAAAATGTGTTAGGAAATGTTCTGCATTCTTGAATTTTTTGGAGTAGTTGAGAAGGATAGGTGTTAAATCTTCTTTGAGTGTTTGGTAAAATTCTCCAGAGAAGCCATCTGGTCCTGGCCTTTTATTTTTTGAGAGGTTTTTGAATACTGTTTCAATCTCTTTACTTGTGATTGGTCTATAAGATTCTTTTTTTTTTTTTAATTGCAGTAACATTGGATTATAACATTATATAAGTTTCAGGTGTACATTGTAATATATTTCAAATTTTGTGTAGATTGCATCATGTTCACCACCCAAAGCCTAACTACAATCCATCACCACACATTTGTGCCTAATCACCCTTTTTGCCCTCTTCCCTCCCCCTCTTCCCCGCTGGTAACTACCAATCCAATCTCTGTTGCTATGTGTGTGTTTGTTGTTTCTATCTTCTGCTTATGAATGACATCATATGGTATTTGATTTTCTCTCTCTGACTTATCTCACTTAGCATAATACCCTCAAGGTTATTCAGATTCTCTTTCTTCTTGCTTCAGTTGTGGGAGGTTGTAAGAGTCTAAGAATTTACCCACTTCTTTTGGGTTATTCAGTTTGTTGGCATACAGTTTTTCATAGTATTCTCTCATAATCCTTTGTATTTCTGTGGTATCTGTTGTAAGTTCTCCTCTTTTATTTCTTTTCCTTTTTTTTTTTTTTAGGAAAATTAGCCCCGAGCTGACTGCTGCCAATCCTCCTCTTTTTGCTGAGGAAGACTGGCCCTGAGCTAACATGTGCCCATCTTCCTCTACTTTATGTGTGGGACACCTACCACAGCATGGCGTGCCAAGCAGTGCCATGTTTGCACCTGGGATGCGAACCAGGGAACCCTGGGCCGCTGAATTGGAACATGCGCACTTAACTGCTGTGCCACCGGGCCGGCCTGTCTTTCATTTCTAATTTTATTTATTTGAGGCTTCTCTCTTTTTTTTCTTAGTGAGTCTGGCTAAGAGTTTGTCAATTTTGTTTATCTTCTCAAAGAACCAGCTCTTAGTTTCGTTGATCCTTTCTACTGTTTTTCTTTTTTGTTTCAATTTCATTTATTTCTGCTCTAATTTTTATTATTCCCCTCCTTCTGCTGACTTTGGAAGTTGTTTGTTCTTCTCTTTCTAGTTCTGCTAGGTATAGTTTAAGTTCGCTTATTTGAGATTTTTCTTGTTTGTTAAGGTGGGCCTGTATTGCTATGAATTTCTCTCTTAGGACCCGTTTTACTGCAGCCCACATGAGTCGGTATGGTGTATTTTCATTTTCATTTATCCTCAGGTATTTTTTTTAAAAGATTTTATCTTTCCTTTTTTTCCCCAAAGCCCCCTGGTACATAGTTGTGTATTTTTAGTTGTGGGTTCTTCTAGTTGTGGCATGTGGGATGCCTCCTCAGCATGGCCTCATGAGCGGTGCCATGTCCGCACCCAAGATTTGAACCAGTGAAACCCTGGGCCGCTGAAGCAGAGCACACACACTTAATCACTTGGCCATGGGGCCAGCCCCCCCAGATTTTTTTTATTTCTGCTTTAATTTCTTCAATGATCCATTGGTTGTTCAGGAGCATGTTGTTTAGTCTCCACATATTTGTCACTTTCCCAGCTTTTTTTCTTGTAGTTGATTTCTAGTTTCATAACATTATGGTCAGAAAAGATGCTTGATATGATTTCAATCTTCTTAAATTTATTGAGGCTTTCCTGGTTTCCCAAGATATGGTCTATCACTGAGAATGTTCCATGTGCACTTGAGAAGAATGTGTATCCTGCTATTTTTGGATGGAGTGTTCTTTACATCTTTATTAAGTCCATCTGGTCTCGTTTTTCCACTATTTCTTTGTTGACTTTCTGTCTGGATGATCTATCCATTGATGAAAGTGGGGTGTTAAGGTCCCCTACTATTATTGTGTTGCTTTTAATATCTCCTTTTAGGTCTGTTAATAGTTGCTTTATATACTTTGGTGCTCCTGTGTTAGTTGCATATACATTTATAAGTATTATGTCTTCTTGGTGGAGTGTCCCTTTTATCATTAGATGCTGCCCCCCTTTGTCTCTCATTGCCTTTTTTGTCTTGAAGGCTACTTTGTCTGATATAAGTATGGCAACATCTGCTTTCTTTTGTTTGCCATCAGCTTGGAGTGTCATCTCCTATCCCTTCCCTCTGTGCCTATGTTTGTCTTTAGAGCTGAGATGCGTTCCCTGGAGGCAGCATATTGTTGGGTCTTGTTTTTTAATTCATCCAACCACTCCATGTCTTTTGATTGGATAATTCAATCAATTTGCATTTAGAATGATTATTAATATATGAGGGATTAATGCTGCCATTTATCACTTGTTTTCTGGTTGTTCTGTATTTCCCTTGTTTCTTGTCCCTTGTATTTCGGGCTGCCAGTTCAGTTTGGTGGTTTTCTATGATGGTTTTCTCAGTTATCTCTGTTTACCATTTGGGTCTCCTCTGATTTTTTGTTTAGCAGTTATGTGAGGTTTATGTAAAAGATCTCATAGATGATATAGTCCATTTTCTGATAGCCTCTTATTTCCTTAGTCTAAGCGGTTTCCATCCCTTCCCTCTTCCCTGTCTAAATCATTGTCATCACAACTTATTCCATTTTGTGTTGTGAGTTTGTGGTTACAATGAAGTGACTATAGTTATTCTTGAAGTTTTCCTTCCTTTTATCTTTAATATTATAATTAAGTGTTTAATAACCTGTTATGATAGAGAGCTGCAATTTTCTGATTTTGTCTGTCTATCTCCTTGCTCAGTGCTTTGTAAACTCTATTTTTTTTCAGGTATGAAGGCCTTCTTCATCATTTCTTGTAGGGGGTTTTATGGTGATGAACTCCCTCAGCTTTTGTTTATCTGGGAAAGTTTTTATTTCCCCATCATATCTTAAGGATAGTTTGCTGCATAGAATATTCTTAGCTGAAGGTTTTTGTCTTTCAGAATTTTGAATATATCATTCCACCCTCTCCTAGCATGTAAGATTTCTGCTGAGAAATCCACTGAAAGCCTGATAGGGGTTTCTTTGTAGGTTATTTTCTTCTGCCTTGCTGCCCTTGATGTTTTTTCCTTGTCATTGACTTTTGTCAATTATACTAATGTATGCTTTGGAAAAGGTATTTTTACATTGATGTAATTAGGAGTTCTATTAGCTTCTCTTACTTGTGATTCCAGCTCTTTCTCCAGGTTTGGGAAGTTCTCAGCTATTATTTCTTTGAACAAACTTTCAGCTCCATTCTCTTCCTGATCTCCCCCTGGATTACCTATCATCCTTATGTTGCATTTCCTAATTGAGTTTGATGTTTCTCAGAGATTCTCTTCCTTTATTTTTAGTCTTAGTTCTCTCTTCCTCCATCTGAAGCATTTCTATATTTCTGTCCTCTAAATCACTAATTCTGTCCTTCTTAATATCAGCTCTATTATTTAAGGACTCTAGATTTTTCTTTATGTTATTCATTTTGTTTTTCATCTCCAACATTTCTGATATTGGTTTTTCTTCATAGTTTTAATCTCTTTTGTGAAGAATTTCCTTTGTTCATTAATTTTATTCCTGATTTCATTGAACTCTTGATATGATAGCTCTTTTGAACTGTCTGTCATTTAGACTGTAAATTTCTGTGACTTCAGGATTGATTTCCGGGTGTTTGTCTTTTTCCTTTTGGTCTTGAGTATTAATATACCTCTTCATATTATTTGATGGGGTGGATTTATGCCTTTGTATAGTGATCGTATCTTGTCACAGATTCCACCTGCTGCCACTGGGAGCGGGCAGGAGCTGTGTATTCTGAGCCTGCCATCATCCCTGGCTGCTGTGCCTGGCCAAGCATGGGCTACTCCTTGGGACTGCAGTGGCCCTGTGAGGTCTCCCACTGGATGGTGGGATCATGAGGGGGCTCAGGGTTGTTGCCACCTGCTCCCACAGCCCTGTCAAGATGTGCTCCCACTTTTGGGCCTCAGAGGTACTATGGGTGTTCTCAGCAGGTGGGAATGACTTCACCAGGACGTTCAGATGTACAACTGCCTCCTCCTAGGTTGCACGGGCCATTGTGCTTGGTGCGTGAGGCCTCCCCATGGGTCCAAGCCAGGGCCGCTTCCTGGGACTACTGTGGCACTGTGGGTTCTCCCACCAGATGGGAAAGTGATCACAGGGGCTCAGGGCTGCTGTTGCCTATTCCCACAATTGTGCTCAGGCACGCTCCCACACTTGGGGCTGCAGCGGTACTATGGGTGCTCCAGCTGGGAGAGCAGTTGCATGCATGCACAGGGCTGCCACAGGGCTGGAGAGTGCTCACTCATCTCTACCACCTCCCCAGGGGTAGTCCATCCACCTTCGGATGTATAGTTGCATGGGTCTTTCAGGTCTCCTGTTATGCTGTGTGGGTATCTTCTGTTTATCAATGAATGCCCATTTAGTTGTAGTTCAAAGGGGGAGAGATAAAGGAAACAGCTCACTCTGCCAGGTTGCTGATGCCACTTCCTCAGCAGTATTTTTTCTTTCTGAGGGGTCCATAAAATAATGATATATCTTATAACTGATGGATCTTAGCTTTAATGAAATACAGTAGTCGACTCTTGCTCATCTAGAAATGGGTGATAAAGTCTACATTTTTGAAAAAAATAAATCACTCTGAGAAAGTGACAACATCCACATACTGGATGTATGCTAACCTGTAGATGCTCCATGGCCACTGGGACTAGGGAATACCCCTTCTGACCACAGTCATTTATGTGGCCTCCAGAATCTTTCTGATGTGAGATCAACCCCTCCAGAGAGCAATCAGTGGCTGCTTTCCCAGGGGAGCAGGGCCACAGAGAGGGAGAGAAATGGGGGGGAGGGGAAGGGCTTCAGTGGATTTGCAGCCATGACTGAGCCTTACCCCTCTCTTCCTCCTTGAACTCTGAAATAAAGGGGAAGTCAGCTAAGGAGCAGAAAATGTAACAGAATCTTTTATCTTCTCTGGTGTCATGTTTTTGGTTTCTAAACATTTGTTCTGGAATTATTTTGACACTTTTGGATTATGCATAAAGGTGGTAAACATGTGTTGAATTTTTTTTTAAAGATTTTATTTTTTTCCTTTTTCTCTCCAAAGCCCCCTGGTACATAGTTGTATATTCTTCATTGTGGGTCCTTCTAGTTGTGGCATGTGGGACATGGCCTCAGCGTGGTTTGATGAGCAGTGCCATGTCCGCGCCCAGGTTTTGAACCAATGAAACACTGGGCCGCCTGCAGCGGAGCGCACGAAATTAACCACTCGGCCACAGGGCCAGCCCCAAATGTGTGCTGAATTTTAACTCGTTTTGTTGTAGCTGTGATTTAAGGTTATCAATCTGTACACTGCAAACCCCCACAACCTCTCCAATTATCCTGGTTAATAAGTTGAGACTGCTCTTAAGACATAGGAATTATTCTGTGAAATGAATTTGGGCCACATGCAACACCACACATTTTGTCAATGATCCAAAAGGTAGGATCAGTTGTTAAATTAACTATTTACTAGGTTTACCCTCAATACCTGGAGACAGTGTTGGTACATATATGTCTTTCCAGTTTTACAAATTGCTATATGTAATATATAGGCAATATGTATTGCATGCAATATATATTAATATCTTCTCATAACATTAAATATTTTTAAAAATAGCAGTTATACCAATCAGGGTGCAGACCTATTTGGAACATTACAGTCTCTTGTAATATGTACCAAAATTAATTGTGCCCAATAGTTACGCTAATGTTTGAGAAATGATTTTCTCTTAAAAAGCAGTAGATAATTCAAGGTTTTCACTCTGATAAGTTCCTGTGTTCTGTTATCAGTTTTTAGTATAGCTTTAGTGAGATATAATCTACACACCATCAACTTCACTTGTTTCAAGTGTACGATTCAATGATTTTTAGTGTAATTTACAGAATTATGCAACCATAACCATAATCTAACTTTAGAACATTTTCATCATGACCACAGATAAATTCTTAATCAGTACAAATGAGAAACAAGAATAGTGCACTTATGTCTCCCTTTGGTGGTGGCGGGATGTCTTTATTTTCGCAGGAATAAATGCGGTCAACGGGAATTTTTTGGAACCTTGACAGCTTGAGTTTTAATGGAATTTGGGAGGGGGAGGGGGCGAGTGTGGAACTGTTTTCATCGGCCTTTCTAACTACTTAATTCAGAGGGGTGTTTAAAAATGCCCTTAAAATGTTCTCTATAAGTGTTTGCTATTTACCATTCCCATGTGGTCCTTTCCCACTGATAGTTTATTACAAAAAATTTTCAAACCTACAGCAAAGTTGAAAGAATTCTGTAGTGAGCACCCATATACCGACCACCTAGATTCTCTTGTTGTCTCTTTCTCTTGTGTGTGTTATTTCTCATCTGTAATTACATGACAGCTCTTAAGTGCTGGTGTTTCCCCATCACTCAAAGCTACTCTTGGTGATACCTGGTGCTGTGAGGTTAGTTCTTCACAGAACGTTGAAGCATAGTCTTTACCTGGATGATTTTTTCTAAGATTCTTAACACACTAAGAAACATATTTTTAGGATTGGTCTATCACAGTTCTAGGTTGCAATTCTGGCTGCACTTTTGAGAAGGCTGACTGTCATGGCCCCTTTCTCTTGACAGTGGGGCCCCCAGCTAACCTTTCAGCTTTGAACAGAAAAGCCCTGTGTTCTGGATCTTATCTCCCATTTAAATAATTAAAAATGACCATCTTCCCATAAATTCAATTCTCAGTCACTTATGGAAGAAATCTGGGCTAACAGTTTGAAAAATCAAAATTTAAAAATAATCTAGAAAACTTGCTTTCATTTCAAACTCTAACACTCAATGAAATTATTTTTAAGAAAAATTCAGTAACCAGGTGTTAATTCTCTGAGCTTTCCTCCTTGTTCTGCTTGTGGTGCAAGAAATGAAACTAGAAGGAAAAGAGAAGATGGAAAGAGAATAGAGAATAGACATTCTCCCCTCGGATTATTAGAATTCATTGAACTGTTCATTTCCTCTCCCTCAGGTTCGCACCAAAATTGCAGTAACTGGACAGTCACTTACATAGAATGAGGCTCAAACAGATCTCTGGAGATCTCCTGGATGTCTGTTAGGAGAACAGTCTCCAAATAGCAAGTGTCCAACTCTTTTCACATGTCTTAGGCAGAAGGTAGTTGTGTCTACTGGGCAGGCAGCTAACCGCTTGGTAAAAGCAGCACAGGAAGCCCGTTGCTCTGGGCATTGTTCTCCTGCTCCTGCATCATAATGAGCGGACACAGTCTCTGAGGTAAGAGAGGAACACTGGGCAGGGGCCCCGAAGGTCAGCCCCTGAGACGGAGGGTTGCCCGCATTCCCGAGAGCTCAGACGGCTTAGCAATGGTAGCTCTGGCTGTGGCGTGTTGTTTTCAGAGGCTTCCCTGGAGAGAAAAGTCAAGTTAGCAGTAGAATCACCATGGAAAAGATGTCTCACTGAGAACGTTGAAAACACTTTGTATCGTTTATCGTTCAACTGATAATTTATCATTCAGTCTCCCTGTATCTCAACTTTCAGAGACTTAAACATACTTAAGTCACCATGAGCTTCTGTGAAGAAAAACTTCGAAAGAATGTAGTCTCTTTATCTTCACACCTCCAGCATCTGGTGTGTTCTGGACACATGCTATCGTGGGCACTCAGTAATTGTTTGTTGCATGAATGAATAAAGATAAACAAATGCATGGCTTCTCTCGGAAGCTCGCCTCTCTCTTGAGGACACGCGGTTAGCACGCGTCCTCGCCTTGCTGTGCGGTGAGGCGCTTCCCCGCCACCCCGATCCTATCATCCTCCTTCACCTTTGTATTTTCATTGAGTGCTGCAGGCACCCACCTGTCCAGCTACCTCCTCACCTTCTCATAAGCATGGAAGGGCACAAGCGGACACTAACTGACCACTCAGGCCTGGAGGGCAAGACCTTGGTGAATTCACTTCATTTGGGTCACCATATTCCTGACTCAAACACTTGCTTCTGACAGGGCCCAGAGAACATTTGGTCTCTCAGAATAAGCATGAACTATCTGAGTTTTTCAGAGGATGATAGTGTTCCTATTTCCTCAAGAACGGTCATTTCCATTTGGGACCAGGTGTTGGTGTCATGGAGACTGAGGATGCATATCAGGCAGTTTTCCCAGAAGCAGAGTTGAAGGCCGGATGTACAACTTGGGATGTTTCATGGCGACAGGCGCTGGTGATAGTTCTCTGCATACAACTGGCTCAGTCTGCCGGCGAGGGCAGGCTTGCCTCTCCACGTGCGAGCTCAAAAGGTTGCCTGTTATTTTGACTCTCTCGTCTTCTCTCCGGAATGCCCCCTTTCGGATGGACAAATTCTTCCTCTAGTCATATGAGTCCCACTGACTAGATTTCTATCACCCATGTCTTCACTCAGCATGTTTACTGCATGATCACCATTTATCATGTTTCTGTTCTTCCTGCCTCAGGACCGGGAATGTTTTTGCATAAATCTGAGCTCATGTCTTCCGTGTGGAGGCTATTAATTTAATTGTGACCTACTTTGAAGAAACTCTTTGGTATTACCTCACTTCCATTTTTTTGAGGCTACTCGTATGTTAAAAGGTAAAGAAATAACAAAAGAAAGACATAAAAAAAATTATGGTATATTTTAAATATTTACCTTTAAAATAGTAATGTTTTTAAGCATGAGCAGAATATAAAAACATTAGCATAACTCATTTGAAGATGATGCCACAAGTCAAAGTTTGAGGCGCTTTGTTGAAGTGAGGTCCATAAGCACTTAGCCCTGTCCTCATCCCTAATGAGAAGTGCCCGCTTGCTCATGCCTGCATGGGGTGCTCTCTGCTGCATGTTCCGAGCTTGGGCTATGAAGGTATTCTGCCAGGTTCTGTCTCTGGCTCTCTGGTGAGCGCTATACCAGGTGGATTCTCTTGGTCAGTTCAGTAATGAGTACCTACAATTTACTGGGCACCATGCCATGCTGGGGCTACAAAAATGAACAGTCTCTGCCCCCAAGGACTTACCATCAAGTGGAAGAGGTGTCATGTACCCAGATTATTCCAATGAGATGCAGTGATAAGTGGGGATTTAGGGAAGTGTTCCTGGAGGAGTTCATGCCCAAGCTAAATCTTGAACAATTAGCCAGCCTGAGCAAAGGTGCTGAGGCATAAAATGAGATGGTTTGAAGGGGTAACTGCAAATGGTCTGGTGTTACATTAAGTTGGAGGGGGAAAAAAATGAAGTTGGAGGAGGGAGGGGCTTGGGCCCCATCTGCTGCAGTGGTTTGCTAACGGAGACTTTCCGCACGGGGAGATTGAGCACTCTGGTGGCAGCATGAAGGATGGCTTTGGGGAGGGCAATTCTGGAGGCACAAAGACCAAGGTAGTAGCAGTGGGAATAGAAAAGAAAGGGCTGATTTAGGAACTATTAGCAGACTTGACAGAATTTGATGACTAACTGGACGTGGGGATGAGAAGAAAGAACTACTCAGGTTTCTGGTTTGGGAAACTGGGTAAATGGTGATGTCATTAACCCGGAGACAAAATACAGGCAGAGGAGCAGGTATAGGAGGCACAGAGAACGAGGTCCTTGTTTGCAGGAACGCTTGTCTAGCATGGCGCCTTATATTCAATAGGTGTAGTAAACAGATTTTTTTTTCTTAAACCTTCGGTGGCTTCCCAATGCTCTTAGAATATTTGACATAAATCCCAAGGGCCATGTGTGTGTCTTTAGTATTACACCCAAGAGCAAGTGTGCATTTGTGGGCATGACCAGGCTCCAGCCTGGCTTCAGTTCTAACTATACCTCAGACCACTTCCCTCTCCCTCATCATGCTTCTGCCTCCTTTCTAATACTGTATTCTTGAACCCCTTTCCTCTGTCTGAAATTTTCTTCTCTCAATTCTTAACATGCGTTTATCTTCATTCTTCAGATCTGAGTACAAATGTCACCTGTTTAGAGAGCCCTTCCTCCCTCACCTGACAAGTGATTGTCTCTCAGCTCCACATCCACCACTGCATTCCACGTGTGATGCTGGGGCTGGAACCACATTTCTTTCACAGGCGGCTTCCTGTTGAGGTCAACAATAGGTTGCATTAGACTACAGGGAGCTTTGGAAGCAGAGGGACGGAAACAACTTGTGCTCCTTCCTGTTTGCTTCCTGTCTCTGTCAGGGTCACCCTGGCAACAGCAACTGGTTCTGGCCTCCATTTTTTTTTTTTTTTTTGCGGCACTCTCAGAATCAGCAGCTAAAGATTGAGTTCTAGCTCCAAAGGGTTTGACCTCTGAGCTTCCAGATTCTTATTACTCTAACCTCTTCCTCCTGCCTCCCTGGCCCTAGTTGTGGTAGTTGCTTCCTTTCGTTAATATCTCTGACGTCTCAGTGTTTCCTTTGTGCTTTTCCAGGTCTCCAACACCTATTTACCTTATTCCTACATTAAAGTCTTTTAGTGCAATTTCCACCTTTTTAAATGGCTGGACCTGACACAACAACCGAGTATGATTTAGGCTTTCAACCAGTTACTCTCTAACATATCAGTGGATTTTCTTCATAGACTTTTCATAATTTATATTTCAAAAAAAATTTTTTTTTTTTGCTTTCTCATAATCTATCTTCTCCACTTGGATATCAGACTCATTATCTCATTCATCATTGTATCCTTGGTGCCTAGCATGGAGCCTGGCATACTGTAGGAACTTAATAAATGCTTGTTAAATAAATCATTGAGTTATTACAAAAGACTACAGGAGAAATATTGAAAACCAACCACACAAAGTGGCCAGAATTGAGCAATTCTTTAACCTTCCAGTTCTAGGCCAAGTAATTGATGAACTCTGTAATGATCTAACTACGTTATAGAGAGTTGAGTTTAATCCTTCTTATGAGGATGCAAGAATGCAATGCACTATTTAACTTAGATCCATCATCACTGGAATAACAAGATAGATGGTTCATTTGATTTCTACACTTACATAAATCTCCACTTTCTCTAATTAGGAATGACAAAGACTTACCTTTTAGGGTTTCATGCAGATCAAGAGTTGGTTTAAGGGTTAGATCCACAAAGTTTCCTTGGTTAGCAAATAATTTAAAAAATGAAAGCCATCTGAAGAATCCACTTGCTGTAGCATGTAAATTACTTAATAGAATTTACTTGGTAAACTTGATCTGCTTATGTTGTTTTTTTCATTGTGTGATATGGTTTGAAAAATCAAAATATACAACCAAAAAGTAGGTTAAAAAAGAAATGCTTCACTTCCACACAGGTATAAGCAAGAATCTGAAAACATCTTCCATAGTCTTTTGTCTTAGTAGTTGATACTTAAATAAAGGATTGTATAATATGTCATATCTGTGTAATTCTAAAATAATTTGTCAAATATATTCAAAAGATTAGATGACATTAACTTCCACTGTGTCAAGTAGAACCATTTCATTGAACCTTAAATTTTAAATTGTTTTCCTTGTATCTACTTCAAATTTGTTCATATTTTTCCCTTTTCTAACTCAGAAGGAAAAATGTTCCTTTTCTTCTCCAGGCTAATTGGGCCATCAGGGCCCTTAAATCCAGCCCTTCCTTCCTCTTCTTTCTCCGTCTGGAATCTTACTGTTTCATTTTCAATCTCCCTACTACTATCTTTTCTCCTTTCTTAAAACCCACAAACAAAAATCTTTCCTCCACCTTGTTATTGGTTCAAGCTACTCTCCTTTCTTTTCTCATGCACAGGTTCCAAAGAATTCATATTCATGGTTTCTATTTTGCAATCTGGCTTTTACCCTCAACCCACTCCCGAAATTGCACTCTTGCAGCTCACAAATGATTGCCTAATAAGCCAATCTTTTTGAGCTTTTATCTTTCTTGATATTTCTTTTTGAAATTGGTTATCCTTCCTTCTTGAAACTCTCCTCCTTGGTTTTGGGGATACTGCAGTACCCTGTTTTTTCTCTTCTATAAACTGCTCTTCCTTTCATTCCATTCATGGCCTTTTCCCTCCAACATTTCAAAATAAGGCGCTCCCCAAGGCCCATCCTCTTCTCTTGGCAAGCCCTTCCTTGATAATCTTCCCATCCATTCCACCTTTATGTGAATGATCCCCAAGGATATATCCAGCAAGTATCTCTTCTGTGAACTCCTAACCTATCCTTTCAAATGCCAACAGGACATGTCCACCTTAGTATTCCTGTGGCATCTCAAACACACCTCCAAACTCATCAGCTCCTCCACAAAATCCGTTTTTCTGACTTCCCTTTTTTTGCTAATCGTTTAACGTTTCCTCAGTCAGCTAGAACTAAAGACTGAATCATCTCTTACTCCTCAAACTTCCTTTACAAAACTTGAAATCAGTTGTAAAGTTCTTTCTATTCTTTATGTCCAAAGGCACAATCATCTGTCACGACCTTCCCATCGCCATCGCCTCCACCCCTCTGGTTAAGGCTGTCATCACCTCTCACCTAACAACCAAGATCACTTCTTAACTGGTGCCTCACTCCAGTTCCTCCCCGATCCAATCTATCCTACTCAGTGCTGCCAGAGCATTCTCCCTTGCCCTCATGGAGCATACATTCTAAAATAGAAGTAATTATTATTAATTGTTCATAATTCTGTTTCTGGAATACCCCTCTTCCTGCATCATCTTTAAAATTCTACCCTTGCTTCAAGACCCACTAAGAGGCCATCTTACCCCTTGAAATCTTACCTTGTAGGAGGTTCTCATTTGAACTCCTCCAACTCTTTAAATTTGAGTTACAGTGTTTATCACATTTTACACACTCTACTGTGCACTACCAAATATCAAACATCAAATGTTTTGGTTACTTGCACGTGTTTTTGTTATCTCCCTTGATGAAGTGTAATGTCAGCTACTACTTCTATTCATCTTTGTAAACAGTAACTCTCAATGTACCCTGTATCCAAGTACATCGTAGATGCTTAATATTTTTTGAATGAATGTAGGTAAAGAACTCTTTGCATGATTTTTTGTTTGATCTCTATTAATTAACTTTATCTTCTGTAATTGCAAATGTAAGAAATTTAAAATATATAACATTTTATTTTCAATCTGGAAATATCAAGTATCAGTATAAAATATTTGTTGTTTAGGACTTGGCTTTATCCACTGCCATCATTTGGCACCTTGTTTACTAGTAGGCCAATTTTTGTTGTTTACTTTACTAAGTATATTTTATAGCAAATTTAATGTCCCCTGTTACCTCCATTTCAAAAGTTCCCCTAAGTTTTTATTAAAGGAACCACTGTAGATAGAGTATATTTCAATTGCTGTATTTTCTATGTTTAGTACAGATTTCTCTAATTTCTCATTTCCTTTCTAACATGATCAAAAAATATCCAGGTAGTCATCTGCAATTTTCTGGTTCACTCCTTTTTCTTCCTTCCATTCCAAAGAACTGTAGAGGTTTGAAATTTGTTTTATGGCATCTAAAATAAAAATTATAGTTTTTCCCCTAAATTATCAACTCTCTTTCCTCTAAATTTGCTTGCTTTTCTTCAGCTACGACTGGAAAAACCAGATCAACTGAAGGTTCTCTCCTACTTTCTAATCTGTTTTCTCACAATGCTATAGATCACAATGCTATAGCAAAGCACAGTTACATCACATTTGAAATCTCCTTTCTATCACTTACCCTTGCTAATCTTAACTGTTCCTTTCATCCAGGTGGAACTCCATCAGAACAGTACGACAATCTTCTCTTTTTTAATAACCAGGCCAACACAACAGATTTTTAAATAATGATCAAGGATTTTTTTTATTCATTAAGTTTCAGTATCATTACAGAAAATGTTATGGTACAGAGTTGTTTAACATTATTTTTTCTTTGCTCTTGATTTCCACATGAATGCTGGTAACACTAATATCTGTACAAGATCAGTCTTTGATTTTTTTTCTGTACAATTTTAAATGAATTGATTAAAAAGGCTGTCAGCACTTAAGGAAGCATTATTTCCCCCAGTTTGTTTGTTCAAATAAAAGGTATCCAGTTACTGCCCAAGAGTACTGTGCCACGAGGCTGCAGGGTGAGACCCCCGGCCGTTCTGCAGGGGACGGTGCTCCTTGAGGCAGAGCAGGGCCCCCGGTCACTCTTCTGTTGGCACTGTGCACATAAACACGAGACACATGAGAAAGAACAAGCAAAAGCTCTCTGTAAAGCGGTTATGAAGCGTACTAAGAAGGGAAATCCAAGTGTTGCTTACGCTAGTATAAATAAGCAGACAGCCTTGATTTAAGAGCATAAGTAGTTGTATTTTAAAGATGAGAAAAACACAAGTTCTGCAGGCACCTACTGCTGTCTACCAAAAGCTATCGCTATCAGACCTAGCATTGAACACACAAAGCAATTGCAAGAAAGGAAAAATTTGCTTTGATATAATCAGAATAGAGTTGTCTGTTAAGACTTTTTTTAGGTGTTTTTTTCTTTAAAAGGTATTTAAATTCTTTTGAAATATAGTTCAAGGTGTTAACTATACAGATCAACTTTTATCCAAATCAGAAAAACTAGCTGTGCCGTTGCATATTACAGGATACAGTCAATGATATGTGGACATGCATCAAAGCTTTCTGCTGCCGGTGACCATCATAGCCGTCCAATGACCATGACGTCCACCACCTCGCCCTTGTGGAGCTCCACATACTGCTCTGTCTTTGGAGGTAGCATCAACAATCCGTTGGCGCTGCGCATGCTCATCAGACGGCTGCTCATCTGATTACCTAGAAAGAAATACTCTCTTTACAGACGCACGAGCATCACAGTGCACATACACATCTGGAGCCCTGATGAACAGAAATACAGGTCTTCACGAGGAAGAGAGATGATCAGACTTCCAGTACCTTTTTCAGGTGGCTTTGCTACTGCATCCTACCACCTTCTCACTGAACTTAAAAAATAAACATTAGAAATTATTGCTTAAAGGAATAAAACCAAGATTTTATAAAATTATGCAAAATGTCACAGAAATTCTCGAGTCAGGCTCCAATGTAATGTGTGTCTGCAAAGACAAGCTTTTAAAACCTATTAAAATAATAATGATAAGAGCAGCAGCAGCTACCATTTCTCTAGTATTTACTAAGTACCAGACAAGGCGGTAGGCCGTTTATTTAACTATCTTATTTAATTCTCTCAAGACTCAAAAGTGGTTAGTAACTTGCCTAGGGTCCTACTAACTAGTTGGTGGCCAATTTTCATGCAAGTCTCTGATGGCAAAGCCCATGGACTTAGTCACTGTGTTAGCTGATGCCTGTACTGGATAGGACCTTTGTTCAAAGTGTGATACAATTTTTCTGGAGTTGCACCAAAACTTAAGTAAAGTATGACTAAAGAAGTTGGGGATAAAAGTTTAAAGTCTAGAGGAGTTACCTAGAGAACTCTGAGTTATCAATATTGATTTCTCAGTCTTTAAAATTTACCAATAGCTAGGGCACAGTAGATGCTACAGAGAATCACATCCTAACTGGGCTTTAATCTCATATTTCAGGGAGGCGTAGCCACAGTCCCTTCCTTTTCCTATAACCAAAGTTATGCTCAGAACTTACTGTTTGAACAAATAGATTAAAATCTTCCGTAATTCTAGATTTGTATTTCAAATATTTATCTAGAAAATATGGCTCCATGGAATAACTAAACTCATCTAATCTTTCAAAAAGGAAAATGTACGATAATTATAAAATGAGGTAGACCAAGGAAGGAGGTTATATATAAATTTGTGTTTGAACAGGATGGGTGCATAGAGACAACTGCAGTTGTGAATGACTAACCTGTACTCTGTGCCCAAGGCAGTGGTTCTTGGTGATGCCAAGTCAGTATACACCGATGGTATTCTGGACGAGGATCCAGTTTTACATCACATGATAACTAGAGAATAAAGAGGAAAAGAAAACAAAGTTGATCACCTGATGATCTCTTAAAACTATAGGGTGGTGGAGGTTGTACAAAGAATACAGGGGACATGGGAAATATCCTGGCATTCTGCTGTTTTCATCACTGCCACCTTATGTTCTTAATGCAGAAAGTCCAGAGGCTGGGCTGCTCTGGTGAAAAGAGAAAAGAAGACTAAGAAGTTGGTATTCTTAGAGGGGAAAGGACAGACGAAAAAGACAGGGTCTATTTTTGAAGTCTATTTTATAGTTTATGAGGACAGATACCTCTGACCTATGAAATGAGAAATTCAAGCAGACATTTTAACACTGAAAATGAAGGAGGTAGACCTAAACAAACAAATGAGCTTGACATACATTTATTTGTATGTCTGTCTGTCTGTCCATTCATTAAATGTTTACTGAGGCGCTATTCAGTTACCCATTCACACACCTGCCTTCAGCATAAAAAGGGACAGTGACTTTCTTTTTCTCTTGAATATTCCCCTAGTATCCCAACACTGATATACAATTTCATTAAGGCAAATAAAAGCAGTCTCTTCTATAAGGTATATGATTTTGGTTTAGCCATGTCTGGTCCTAAAAGAATTCCTCTGAATGAGACTTTGCTATGAAATGGCATCTTTCATATCTTTCTAACAAGGATAAAATCCTTTCTAACATAGCAACTTCAGTTCACACATGTGACACAGAATGACCAATCAACAACCTTCAACCTGGAGTCACTGTTTTTTTAATTTATATCATTAAATTCATCCTCAAATCTGATAAATTAAAGTGATAATGTGTTGGTAACAAGTGCTTAAGAGGTATTCCTTGAAAAGTTTATAGCACATGATTATGAATTATAGCCCATCAAAGATTAGTGAAAACAAGACTGGTTCCAGTGTTTGAGAATTAACATTTTCCATTAGCACAATAATCATTTAAGTTACTCTACCTTAAAATGGTCTAGAAACCTTTATTCAACTAAAACAGATATTGCATAGATTGAATGATACAATTAAAATCTGAATATTCTGGAAATTTTAATTCAAGTAAGTATCTCCAATCCATTCTAGTTCCTATGTTTTTAAACATTCTAATTATTCACTCTGACAATCCATGATTTTCCTCTGGAATACAGAAAAAAAATTCTATTCTAGGGTGTTTTTCCTTGATTAAATCACACGCAGCTCTTTCACTTGATATTGCTTTTGTTTACAGTCAGATCTTCTAGGGGGTAACTTGCATTATTTCTGAATTCTTTTGTGCTTACCCAAGGGCAAAAATCTCTGTCTCTTGACCTCTCTCTCTGTGTATGTGTGTTCTCCAGAACTAAATTACAAGAGCTCTTCATATAGCCGTGTTATTTGCTAAGTGCTTAAGCAAGGTTTTTCCCCCTAGCAATGGCACTGGTTGGCAGTACAGTGGAATAAATTCTGGAGTGTGTTGATGTCTGACACGTAGGTTCTACTCCCAGCTTTACTGCTAACTGGTCCTACACCTGTTTGTTCATCTACAAAATGGGACTGTTTGTTTTAAAGGAAGATATTAATGTTAATTTAAGAAACAAGAATGAATTGCATCAAATTGAAGTGAACGAAATTTCTTCCTAGCCTCTATTAAACTGCTGTTCCTTTTGCAGCAAGAGATGAAATTGATTAGATTTTTAGAGTATTTTACTGAAATGCAAAATACTTTATTAATCAATATATTTAGCTGTACTGACACTATAGTTCTAGTATCACTTAGCTTAAGAAAGCACCTCTTTGCTATGAGCATTGATGCTCTTTGCTATTAGCGTCAATGCTTACAAGAATGATACACCATGAATAAATGTAGACACATTTTTTGGTAAAAAAGTATTGCAAATGGTTGATGTTTCACATCTGATTACTACTTTTATTCATTCAAAATTCGGTAGTGGGCTGTGGACTAGGACTATTTCCTCTCTTTTCTTTGAATATTTCTCTGGAATAGTAGTCACTTAAGAGATAAAACTGCATTATTTGGTACAGTATTATATAGTATGTTCTACATGTAAATGTCTAAGGGAGAGAATTAGGGAAAAAAAAGGTCAACAGAATGAGAAGCTAAGCCGCAGACTGGGAGGAAATATTTGCAAAAGATATATCTGATAAAGGCCTGTTATCCAAAATACACAAAGAATTCTTAAAACTCAACAGTAAGAAAACAAACAACCTGATTAAAAAATGGGCAAAAGACCCGAACAGATACCTCACCAAAGAAGATACCAAATGGCAAGTAACATATGAAAAGATGTTCAACATCATACATCATTAGAGAACTGCAAATTAAAACAACAATGAGCTATCACTAAATACCTACTAGAAAGGCCAAAATCCAAAACCTGGCCACAACAGATCCTGGTGAGAATGTGGAAGAACAGGAACTCCTGCTTATTGCTGGTGGGAATGCAAAATGGTACAGCCACTTTGGAAGACAGTTTGGCAGTTTCTTACAAAATTAAACATATTCTTACCATGCAATCCAGCAATTGCATGCCTTGGTATTTACCCAAGTGAACTGAAAATTTATGTCTACACAAAAACCTGCACATGGATGTTTACAGCAGCTTTATTCATAATTTCCAAACCTTGGAAGCAACCATGATGTCTTGCAGTAGGAGAATGGATAAACTGTGGTACATCCAGACAATGGAATATTATACAGCACTAAAAATAAATGAACTATCAAGCCATTAAAAGACAGGAAGGAAGCTTACATGTATATTACAAAGTGAAAGAAGCCAATCTGAAAAGGCTACACACCGTTATAATTCTAACTATAGGACATTCTGGAACAGGCAAAACTATGGAGACAGTAAAAAGATCAAGGGTTAGCAGGGAGGGAGATGAACAGGCAGAGCAGAGAGGGTTTTTAGGGCAGTGAAACTACTCTGTATGAAACTACAATGGTGGGTACATGTAATTATACATTTGTCCACAATCACAGAATATACAACATCAAGAGTGAACCCTAATGTAAACTATGGACTTTGGATGATGATGTGTCAATGCAGGTTCATTGATGGTAACAAATGTTCTGGCTCAGGATGTCAATAATGGAGGAAGTTGTGTGTGTGTGAGGACGGGATGCGTGGGAACTCTCTATACTTTATGCTTAATTTTGCTGTGAACCTATAATGTGCTCTAAAAAATAAAATTTGTTAATTAAAAAAAAAGGAATAACATTTTGTCCTTCTTCTTTGTCCTGCCCATTTTATAGAGAAGGGACCTCAAAGAAGTCTCAAATAAGAGTAAATAATTAATTGCAAATACAGAGTAATAATATTATCAGAGAACTGTTTACATGGTATAAAAGGGCACAAAGAAGTAAGTAATCAACCCTTCTTAGGGACACTGAGAAAGGCTTCACAGGGGACATGAGGCCGGAGTCTTATGACTAAGGAATTTTCCAAGTTGAGAAAGGAGATGGTGGTGGTTAGGGGAGAACCTTCTAGGAAGAGGAGTAAACACAGGTATAGGCAGGGGATCTTATGTTCATTCTGGAAGCAGTAAATAGCTTGGTATGGTCAGAGAGCAGGATGGGAAGCAGATGAACATGGAGAGGAAAACAGACCTTGGGATGGAGGGCATCCTATGCTCACTTGAGCAGTTTGGATTTAACCCTGTGGGCATGGGAAGCAGTGAAGGATTTTAATGGAGATACACGATTAGAGTTAGAAAAGGGATCTAAGAGGAGGCAAGATTAGAAGAAGAGAATCCATTAAATATGCCAAAGGTTATATTCAAGTAAATGCTGGAGCCATCATTCAAACCTAGGCTTATTTGGCTATAAAACTCAGGGGATATAAATGGTGAAGGGGGCTTTAGGAGAAGGGGGAAGATCTGGAAGACTGCAGCAAGGAATGAAGAAGCAGATCCATAGGATATAAAAGGATTGCCAAGGGGAATGTTGGTCCCTGCTGAGATCTGTAAATTGGAAGTGATAACTCAGAAGGTTGTATACTCTTCCCTAGTTGTGCTTAGAGGCCTGGGAATAAAAGTGAAAGACAAAGAAGGGAGGATGGATCCAAGTTTGTGAATTCTCAAGAGTGGGTTACAGTGGAAGGAAGAAGAGGCAAAAATAGTTGAGGGTGTTGGAAAGAAGTTGCAGCGCCACACCACAGGATTTAGGCTGGACGAGGAAAATGGTAAAGCCAAAGGGGTTTATGGACTGAGGGACAGGGGTAGGGGTTAAGGAGTGTCTACACTCTTTTATATCTACTGATAGGTAACTTGCCAGTGTTCCTAAATTGCCTACTAGAGTTGGTGATTTTTGAGGTGGAGCAGTTCAGGGTATTGAGAAGGATGCTCATGTGAATTGCTGAGGGAGATATAACGGTATTTAGAATTATGAAAATAAAGCAATTGATGGTAAGAGGTGAGATAGAGAGGAAGATTATTAGGTAATTGCCACAGACCTGAACGTCTTTGGAAGGTTTGATGGTGGTAATGAGGAGAAGGTGAAAGCTCCAGAAGATTCAGGGGAATAGGCTGCAACCAAGAGCTGCACAGACTGGAGAAGGGAGTTTGTGAGAAAACAGATGACCAAAGGGGATTCTATTTGGGTGGAGGCCCAACACGACAGGCTCAAGGCCCTGGTTGGTGCTGGGGACTTGGACACTTCTCAGGTCTGGTCAAAGCTTCCAAAGAGTGGTTAAAGGAGTTTTATACTAACTTTTAAAAAAAGTGCTATAGAAGTTATTAGGCACTGATTTCATTAACCTACCAGAGAGGTCCTTGAGTTTATACACCCTATAAATCATCTCTCTAAAATTTATCACGTAGCTTTAAAATCCTTGCACACGCTGGTATGGATCAATTTCAAATTCATTTTTCAAAAGTTTCTATAACCTAGTTATATTTTTCATTTCCTAGTAAGAAGTTAAAACTGATTTAATTTCTTATAAATCATTAACAGTACTATCATTTTCAATATCTGTTCTTTAATCCATAGACCATAATATTCTCATATAACAGGCATCTAATAATCTCTTTTGATGATCAACGACTGATCTTGTCACAATAAACAATCACATTTCTCTCCACAGTTGCAACCACAGTAGCAATTTTCAAACAATGTACACATTTTGTTGAAATGCTTTGTATTTTACTGTTTATGACATCAGTCAGAAAGCATTCATCAAGTTCTTATAGTATACAGGACAATAACGCTCAAGGGAAGAGGGAAGGTGGACAAATTAGAACAGTCCAGTAGAGTTCCAACATGTTCACGCTCTCCCAGGACACGCTGATTTGGTTCCATGGGAGATGAAAGTATTTTCCCTTTGCCTTCTCTTAATCACTGCTTGAGGTGGGCTGTTAATACTAATAGGAGATACCTCAGGCATGTTTCTAGAGAAATAAGTTGAGAAAAACAAACAGTATAGGGTGCTTTGATGGAATATTAGGGAAACACATGACAGGATGACCTTTTGTGGGAATATTAGGTCAATAATTCTATTCAGTGAATTGCTAGGATTATATTTCTGATTGTCTACTGAAAATCAGAAGTATTTCAACTTCAACCATAACTGACTAAGGAAATAGGGCAAGTGTTTATTTTATTATTATTTAAAAAATTATTTTATTGAGGTCATACAGGCTTATAACATTGCGTAAATTTCAGGTGTACATCACTATATTTCAGTTTCTGTATAGACTGCATCATGTTCACCACCAATAGTCTAGTTTCCATCCATCACCACATATACGTGCCCCTTTACCCCTTTGCCCTCCCCCTACCCTCTTGCCCTCTGATAACCACCAATCTGTTCTCCTTATCTGTGTGTTTATCTTCCACATATGAATGAAATCATACAGTGTTTGTCTTTCTCTGTCTGGCTATTTTTGCTTAGCGTAATACCCTCAAGGTGCATCCATGTTGTCATAAATGGGACGATTCCATCTTATTTCTAGCTGAGTAGTATTCCACTGTGTATATATACCATGTCTCCTTTATCTATTCATCCATTGACCGGCACTTAGGTTGTTTCCAAGTCGTGACTATTATGAATAATGCTGCAATAAACACAGGGGTGAATATATCTTTACACATTCATGTCTTCGTGTTCTTTGGATGAATAGCCAGCAGTGGAATAGCTGGATCACATGGTAGTTCTGTTCTTAATTTTTTGAGGAATCTCCATACTGCTTCCCACAGCGGCTTCACCAGTGTTCATTCCCAGCAGCAGTGTATGAGAGTAGCCCTTCTCCACATCCTCTCCAATATTTGTTATTTCTTGCCTTGTTAATTATAGCTATTCTGATGACTGTGAGGTGAAATCTCATTGTAGTTTTGATTTACTTTTCCTTAATAATTAGTGATACTGAACGTCTTTTTTGCTTAAACTTTATTTGAAAAATGTATTTAAAAGTCCAACAAATTTTTAATATAAATTATGACTCTCAAACACATTACCACCACTCTAAATATTGTAAAAGTGATCATAGCATACACAGTAGAGAAAGTAGCTAAAGGCAAGAGAGCACCAAAGAAAAGAAGATTGTGTCCGAAGAATAGACATTAGAATAAGGCTGAAGATCAGAGTGACCAGAGATTCCAGGAGTCCCTCATCTTTCTACCCTATCCTGTTAACCCTTCAGATCTAGTATAACCCTCAGGCTACTGAGCTACTTCAGCGAAAAAAGATGCACCACTTTCAGAGCAACTAGCTGGATGGGAACTGAGAGTAGATTGGGATTGGCTCTGCATGGCCAATCTTAAGATCTTGAAAAACTGCAGGAAACACACTGAAATTTGAAAAAATTACAACTTTAGTCACTGTAGGTGGGGGCAAACTGGATGGATAGTGGAATCAGCAGAGTAGATCCTAGTTCCCAAATTTGATGTTGAACATCTTTTCAGGTACCTGTTGGCCATCTGTATATCTTCTTTGGAGAAATGTCTGTTCAGGTATTTTGCCCATTGTCTAAGTGTGTTGTCTTTTTGTTGTTGAGACGTATGAGTTCTTTTATATATTTTGGATATTAACCCCTTATCAGATATATGGTTTGCACATATCTTCTCCCAACTGTTAGATTGTCTTTTCATTTTGATCATGGTTTCCTTTTTTTTTTTTTTGAGGCAGATTAGCCCCGAGCTAACATCTGCCCCCAATCCTACTCTTTTTGCTGAGGAAGACTGGCCCTGAGCTAACATCCATGCCCATCTTCCTCTACTTTAGATGTGGGACGCCTGCCACAGCATTGTTTGACAAGTGGTGCATAGGTCTGCACCCGGGATCTGAACTGGTGATCCCCAGGCTGCTGAAGTGGAAGGTGCGGACCAAACTGCTGTGCCACCAGGCTGGCCCCTATTCATGGTTTCCTTTGCTGTGCAGAAGAGCTTTTTAGTCTGATAGAGTCCTATTTGTTTATTTTTTCGTTTGTTTCTCTTGCCTGGTGAGACATAATAATCGAAAAGATGGTGCTAAGACCAATGTCGAAGAGTGCACTGCCTATGTTTTCTACTAGAAGTTTTATGGTTTCAGGTCTTACGTTTAAGTCTTTAATCCATTTTGAGTTAATTTTACGTGTATGGTGTAAGGTAACGGTCTACTTTCATTCTTTTGCACGTCACTGTCCAGTTTTCCTAACACCATTTATTGAAGAGATTTTCCTTTCTCCATTGTATGTTCTTGGCTCCCTTGTCAAAAATTAGCTGTCCATAGATGTGTGGCTTTATTTCTGGGCTCTGGATTCTGTTCTGTCGGTCTGTGTGTCTGTCTTTGTGCCAGTACCATGCTGTTTTGATTACTATAGCTTTGTAGAATATTTTTAAATGAGGGATTGTGATACCTCCAGCTTTGTTCTTTTTTCTCAGGATCTTCTGGCTATTCGGGGTCTTTTATTGTTCCATACAAATTTTAGGAGTCTTTGTTCTAGTTCTGTGAAAAATGTTGTTGAGATTTTGATAAGGATTGCATTGAATCTGCAGAATGCTTTAGGAAGTATGAACATTTTAACTATGTTAATGCTTCCAATTATGAGCAAGAATATCTTTCCATTTCTTTGCGTCATCTTCTTTTTGACAATGTTTTATAGTTTTCAGTGCACAAGCCTTTCACCTCTTTGGTCAAATTTATTCCAGGTATTTAATTTTTTGTGTGTGATTATAAATGGGATTGTATTCTTAATTTCTCTTTCTGCTATTTCCTTGTTAGTGGATAGAAATTAAACTGATTTTTTTTTTTTTTGGTGAGAAGGATTCTCCCTGAGCAAACTTTTGTAATCTGTACCAATCTTCCTCTATTTTGTACGTGGGATGCTGCCACAGCATGGCTTGATGAGCAGCGTGTAGGTCTGTGCCCAGGATTTGAACCTGCAAACCCCAGGCTGCCAATGCAGAGCACGCAAATTTAACCACTATGCCACCAAGGGGCCCCATAAATGAAACTGATTTTTTTTCTTAAAGAGTTTATTTTTCCTTTTTCTCCCCAAAGCCCCCTTGTGCATAGTTGTATATTTTTAGTTGTGGGTCCTTCTAGTTGTGGCACGTGGGATGCTGCCTCAGCATGCCTCGATGAGCAGTGCCATGTCCGCGCCCAGGATCCAAACTGGCAAAACCCCGGGCCACCACAGTGGAGCGCGCGAACTTCACCACTTGGCACGGGGCCCGCTCCCTGAAACTGATTTTTGTATGTTGATTTTGTATCCTGCAACTTTACTGTATTTATTTATTATTTCTAATAGTTTTTTGGTGGATTCTTCAGGGGTTTCTATATATAAAATCATGTCATCTGCAAATAGTGGCAGTTTTACTTCTTCCTTTCCAATTTTGATCCCCTTTATTTCTTTTTCTTGCCTCATTCCTCTGGTTAGGACTTCCTATACTATGTTAAATAAGAGTGGTGAAAGTGGGCATCCTTGTGTGGTTCCTGTTCCTAAAAGGATAGCTTTCAGTTTTTCACCATTGAGTGTGATATTAGCTGTGGGTTTGTCACATATGACCTTTATTATGTTGAGATACTTTCTTTCTATATCCATTTTATTGAGAGTTTTTATCATAAATGGATTTTAGATCTTGTCAAATGCTTTCTCTGCATCTATTGAGATGATCATGCAGTTTTTGTTCCTCATTTTGTTAATGTGGTATATCACACTGATTGATTTTCAGATGTTGAAATGTCCCTCGTCCCTGGTATTAATCCAACTTGATCATGGTGTATGAACCTTTTAATGTAATGCTATACTTGGTTTGTGAATATTTTGTTGAGGATTTTTGCATCTATGTTCATCAGCAATACTGGCCTGTAATTTTCTTTCTTTGTGTTATCCTTGTCTGGCTTTGGTATCCGGGTCATGTTGGCTTGTGTTAGGAAGTGTTCTGTCTTCTTCAACTTTTTGGAATAGTTTGAGAAGGACAGGTAATAAATCTTCTTTGAATGTTTGGTAGAATTCTCTAGAGAAGCCATCTGGTCCTGGACTTTTATTTTTTGGGAGGTTTTTGATTACTGTTTCAATCTCTACTTGTGATTGGTCTATTCAGATTGTCCATTTCCTCTTGATTCAGTTTTGGGAGGTTGTAAGAGTCTAAGAATTTATCCATTTCTTCTAGATTGTCCAATTTGTTGGCATATAGTTTTTCATAGTATTATCTTATAATCTTTTGTATTTCTTTGGTATCCATTGTAATTTCTCCTCTTTCATTTCTAAATTTTATTTAGGTGAGCCTTTTCTCTTTTTTTCATAGTGAGTCTGGCTAAAGGCTTGTCAATTTTATCTTCTCAAAGAATCAGCTCTGTGTTTCATTGATCTTTTCTACTGTCTTTTGTGTTTCAATCTCATTTATTTCTGCTGTAATTTTTATTATTTCCCTTCTTCTGCTGACTTTGGGCTTCGTTTGTTCTCCTTTTTCTAATTCTGTTAGGTGTAGTTTGAGATTCTTTATTTGAGATTTTTCTTGTTTGTTAAGGTGAGCCTGTATTGCAATGAATTTCCATCTTAGGACTGCTTTTGCTGCATCCCATGTGAGTTAGCATGGTGTGGTTTCATTTTTATTTGTTTCCAGATAGTTTTTGATTTCTGATTTAATTTCTTCAATGATCCATTGATTGTTCTGTATCATGTTATTTAGTCTCCATATCCTTGTTCTTTTCCCAGTTTTCTTCTTGTAGTTGATTTCTAGTTTCATAGCATTATGGTCAAAAAGGTGCTTGATATTATTTCAATCTTCTTAAATTTATTGAGGCTTGCCTTGTTTCCCAACATATGGTCTATCCTTGAGAATGTTTCATGCACACTTGAGAAGAATGTGTCATCTGCTGTCTTTGGATGGAGTGTTCTATAGATATATGTATTATGGTTATCTGGTCTAGTTTTGTGCTTAATTCCACAATTTCCTTGTTGACTTTCTGTCTGGATGATCTATACATTGGTGTAAGTGGGATGCTGAGGTCTCTTACTATTATTGTGTTGTTAACATCTCTTTTTAGGTTTGTTAATAGTTGCTTTAGGTACTTTCACACTTCTGTGTTGGGTGCATACATATTTATAAGTGTATTTGTCATCTTGGTGGAGTGTCCCTTTTATCATTATGAACTTTTTTGTCTTGAAGTCTACTTTGTCTGATATAAGTTTGGCAATGCCTGCTTTCTTTTGTTTGCCATTAGCTTGGAGTATTGTCTTCCATCCCTTCACTCTGAACCTGTTTGTCTTTGGAGCTGAGATCTATTTCTTGGAAGAAGCATATTGTTGGGTCTTGTTTTTTAATACATCCTACCAATCTGTGTCTTTTGATTGGAGAATTCAATCCATTTACATTTAGAGTGATTATTGATATATGAGGGCCTAATGCTGCCATTTTCTCTCTCAGTTTCCAGTTCTTCTGCATTTCCTTTGTTTCCTGTCCCGTGTATTCTGGACTACCAATTCAGTTAGGTCATTTTCTATGCTGGTTTTCTTAGTTTTCTCCTTATTCATCATCTGTGTCTCTGTTCTAATTATTTGTTGAGTGGTTACCATGAGATGTGTATAAAAAACTCTCATAGATGAGAGAGTCTATTTTCTGATAGCCTCTTATTTCCTTAGACTAAGCCAGTTCCATCCCTCTCCTTTTCCCCTTCTAAGTTGTTACCGTCACATCTTATTCCATCTTGTGTTGTTAGTTTGTGGTTGAAATGACAAGATTATATTTATTTTTGGTGTTTTCCTTCCCTTCATCTTTAGTGTTATAATTATTTGCTAACCTGTTCTGATAGAGAGATGAAATTTTCTGATTTTGTCTATCTATTTATCTCCTTGCTCAGAGTTTTGTAACCCCTTTCTTTCTTTCTTTCTTTTTTCTGGTATGAGGGCCTTCTTGAGGATTTCTTATAGGAGGTGTCTTGTGTGATGGACTCCCTTAACTTTGTTTTTTTCATCTGGGAAAGTTTTTATTTCTCCATCATATCTGAAAGATATTTTTACTGGACAGAGTATTCTTGGTTAGGTTTTTGTCTTTCAGAATTTTGAATATATCATTCCACTGTCTCCTAGCCTGTAAGGTTACTGCTGAGAAATCTGCTGAAAGCCTGATAGGGGTTCCTTTGTACATTATTTTCTCCTGCCTTGCTTCCCTCAATATTTTTTCTTTATCAATGACTTTTGCCAGCTTTACTACTACATGCCTTGGAGAAGGTCTTTTTACACTGATATATTTTGGAGATATATTGCTTCTGTCACGTGTACTTCCATCTCCTTACCCAAGTTTGGGAAATTCTCTGCTATTAATTCTTTGAATAAGCTTTCTGCTCCATTCTCCTTCTCTTCACCCTCTGTAATATCTATAATCCTTACGTTGCATTTCCTAAGTGAGTTGGTTGTTTCTCAGAGAATTTCTTCGTTTCTTTTTAATCTTAGTTCTCTCTCCTCTATCTGAAGCATTTCTATATTTCTGTCCTGCAAACTGCTAATTCTGTCCTCCATAATATCAGCTCTACTGTTCAGGGAGTCCAGATTTTTCTTTATCTCATCCATTGTGTTTTTCATCTCCAAATTTCTGATTGGTTCTTCTGTATAGTCTCAATCTCTTTTGCGAAGTAGCTCCCAAACTCCTTGAATTTTCTTTCTGCATTCTCTTTTAACTCCTTGAGTTTTTAAATGATAACTATTTTTAATTCTCTGTCATTCAGGTTATAGATTCCTGTGTCTTCTGGACTGATTTCTGGGTACTTGTCACTTTTCTTCTGTTCTGGAGATTTAATGTATTTTTTCATACTGCTTGACAGCATAGATTTGTGCCTTTGCATAGAGATAGAATTTGGTCGCAGCTTCCACCTGCCACCACTGGGGGGAGCTGGGTAATCTGAGCCAGCCAAAATCCCCATCAGCTGTGCCTGTCCAAGCCTGGGCCACTCCTTGGGATCACAGTGGCCCTTTGAGGTCTCCCACCAACTGGGAGAACAATAATGTGGGGGCTCCAGGCTGCTGCCACCTGCTCCCACAGTCCTGCCCTGATGCCCTACCCTCTTCGGGACCACAGAGATATGATGGGCATTTGCTGCAGCTGGGAGCTAATTTGCCTGGACTCAAAAGCTCTGCTGCCATCTGGTCCTAGGTTGTACCAGCTGTTGTGCTTGGTGGGTGGGGCCTCCCTGCTGGGTCTGAGCCAGAGCTGCTCCCTGGGACAGCAGTGGGATTGTGGACTCTCCCACTGGTTGAGAGAGTCATCACACAGGGGCTCAGGGCTGCTGCTGGCTGCTCCCATGTCCTGTCAAGTTGCACTCCTTCTTCATGACTGCAGCAGGACTTTGGGCGTTCGAAGTAGCCAGGGGCTTGTTTGCCCAGACTTGCAGCTGTGCCGCCGTCTGCTCCTAGGTCACAGAAACCTTTGTCCTTGGTATGTGGGGCCTCCTCACTCGGTGTGAGCCAGAGACACTCCCTGGGGCCATGGTGGGACTGTGGGCTTTCCCACTGGACCAAAGTGCAATCATGCTGGGGCTCAGGGCTGCCATCACCTGTTTCCACAGTCACACCAAGGTGCACGCCCACCTTTGGGACTGCAGTGGTGCTATGAGTGCTTCAGCTGGGGAAGCAGTCGCATGCAGGTACTGGGTTGCCTGGGGCCGGAGAATTCTCAGCTATCTGCACCACCTCCCCAGGGGTAGTCCATCTACCTTCAGACGTATAGCAGCATGGGTCTCTCAGGTGTGTTGAGGTGCTGTGTGTGTATCCTCTGCTGATCAATGAATGTCCATTTAGTTGTAGTTAGAAGTGGGAGAGACAAAGGGAACAGCTGACTCTGACATGTTACTGACGCCGTTCCTCGTGTCTATTCCTCTTTTTACATCTGTTAATAATTACTTTATATATTTAGGTGCTCCTATGTTTGGTGCATAGATATTCATAAATGTTATATCCTCTTGTTTGATTGTTCCCTTTATCAGTATGTGCTGCCCTTCTTTGTCTCTTGTTACAGCTTTTGTTTTAAAGTCTATTTTGTTTGATACAAGTTTGCTACCTCAGCTTTCTTTTCATTGCCATATGCATGGAGTATCCTTTTCCATCCCTTCACTTTCAGTTTGTGAGTGTCTTTAGGTCTGAAGTGTGTCTCTTGCATGCAGCATATATATGGGTCTTATTTTTTTTTATCCATTCAGTCACCCTATGTCTTTTGATTGTAGCATTTAGTCCATTGACATATAAAGTAGCTACTGATAAGTATGGACCTATTGCCATTTTATTACTTTTTTTCTGGGTGTTTTAGTAGTTCTTCTCTGTTCCTTTCTTATTCTCTTGCTCTCTTCCCTTGTGATTTGATGGCTTTCTTTAGTATTATGTCTGGGTTCCTTTTTCTTAATTTTTTGTATATTTATTATGGGTTCTGGTTTGTGATTATCATGAGGTTCATATATAATAACCTTACGACTGCTCCTGGGTGTGAAGTGCTGTGGGTAGAATGTGTTTTTTTCCTCAGCAGAAAGGTATTTTTGCCTCTTCTGCCTCTGTCAGTGTTGTCCCTTGTTGTGGGAGTCCTTTTTATCCAGTTTCTGGTTCTCTCTCAGAGGGAACTGTTCTATAGGTACTTGTAAATTTGTTGTGCCCGTGGGAGGAGGTGAATTCAGAGTCCTCCTATGCCAATATCTTCCCAGTCTCCTTATTTTAAGGAGGCAAGGGCTTATTTTAAACTGTTGCTCTTCAGAATGTGTTGATATAAAAGGATGGCATGTTTTGTGCAGACCTTTTAAAACAATGCAGCATTGCCCTACTCATAGGACAGCTACATCAGAGTCCAGCAGTATGAGTTACCAACACCAGCATTTAACATCCACTTCACTCCTGAAAGCAGCAAGAATTGGGAGAGGTTGTGACTGTGGCAACCATTTTGGAGAACATTTATAAGCTGCATCTTGGGTGGTCAGAAATAGAGACAATAAGTTTTACTATGTTTCAAGGAAGTGAATAAGGTTATGTTCTAAAGTGGCAGTTATGCCAGTAAAGGTGTGAGGGTGATTTTGGGAGTTAAAAACAAAAGAAGCAAACAGCTAAGCATACTGATGACCCATCCTCACAGTCCCAGTAACACTGCTCTGTGTGAGAGAGAAAGGAGTTTGATTCTTAGACCAGTTCTCAATTCCAGGACCTGACAGGAGTGAGCAGCGTGATGAACAACGTACCAGGCATCAGTGTGATTGCAGAGCACTCTGCCTCATCATTGTTGTCAGAATGGATGGCTGCTATGACATTAGTTTTAAAGAAGAGATGGTGGATGTTAGCATGAGAAATAAATGAAAAGATTCATAAGACCTCTGCAAAGTCAAAGAGAAGTCTTCTTTATTTCTCATGTTAACAATGTGGATTTTACTTATTTCCTAAATTCAGTTAAGTATGAAAATAGCAAATTCAGTATTACTGGTATGAATGTGTAGGCTTTAAGACTTTGATCTTCTGACTTGATCAGAATATTTTTTGTTCATTTATGGCTTTTTTCTTCTTTTTCCATTTAATTTAAAAGAAGACTACCACTGTCAGGGAGTCCAGATTTTTCTTTATCTCATCCATTGTGTTTTTCATCTCCAAATTTCTGATTGGTTCTTCTGTATAGTCTCAATCTCTTTTGCGAAGTAGCTGCCAGTTGGTGGGAGACCTCAAAGGGCCGCTGTGATCCCAAGGAGTGTCCCAGGCTCAGACAGGCACAGCTGACTTGAACAGACATTTCTCCAAAGAAGAGATACACATGGCCACCAGGTATATGAAAGAGTATATGAAATGCAGATCACAACCACAATGAGATATCACCTCACGCCTGTTAGGATGGCTATTATCAAAAAATGAAAATATAACAAGTGTTGGTCAGGATATGGAGAAATTGGAACACTTATACACTGTGGGTGGGAATGTAGAATGGTTTAGCCACTATGGAAAACAGTATGGAGGTTCCTCAAAGAATTAAAAATAAAACTACCATATGATCCAGTAATTCTACTTCTGGGCATATATCCTAAAGAACTGAAATCAGGATCTCAAAGAGACATCTGCACCCCCATGTTCACTGTAGCA